>NC_135804.1:44679042-44989457 GCF_964213995.1 Mustelus asterias | reverse complement strand
TCCTCCCCCTCTCCCCTCCCCGCCCTTCACGAGAAAACGATTTGGCCCTCCTCATCCCCCCCCCACCAGAGATCCATCTGGCCCGCCTCCCTTCTCCTTCCCCCCCCACCAGAGAATGATCTGGCCCGCCTCCTCCCCCCACTCCACCAGAGAACAAACTGATCCGTCTCCTTCCTCCAATTTCCCCTCCCCAGCAGAGAGCCATGTGGCCCTCCTCCTCCCATCCCCAACCAGAGATCCATCTGACCTGCCTCCCTCCTCCTACCCCCCACAACCATAGAACGATCTGCCCCCCCCCCCCCCCCCCCCACCACCACCACCACCGATCTGAGTCAGAGAGCCACTGGAAGCTCTGAACGTACCTCCTCAGAAGCTGGAGCGCCCGAAACAGACTTTTGCCGAGCATGTCTGTTTCGCCCCGAATCTAGATGGGCGAACGTGATGGTAAAGGGGGAAATACAGGTACGTTTGGGCCTCCAGCCCATTAAGTCAATTTAAATGCATGCGCATGCATTTAAATTGATGTTGTGCCCGTTTTGGGCGTGGTTCAGATCACGGCCATTTTGGGCGCTTGGTAAAGGGGGAACGGAAGCGGTCGTGGATCGTGCTATTCACCTCACGCCCGATTTTACCAAGTTTTCGCACCCGAAAACGGGCGCAACTTGTTGGTAAAATCGGGCTCTGTATCTTTGGAAGGCATTGTCTGTGTGGAGTTTGCACATTCTCCTCGTGTCTGCGTGGGTTTCCTCCGGGTGCTCCGGTTTCCTCCCACAGTCCAAAGATGTGCGGGTTAGGTTGATTGGCCATGCTAAAAATTGCCCCTTAGTGTCCTGAGATGCGTAAGTTAGAGGGGTTAGTGGGTAAAAAAATATGTAGGGATATGGGGGTAGGGCCTGGGTGGGATTGTGGTCGGTGCAGACTCGATGAGCCGAATGGCCTCCTTCTGCACTGTAGGGTTTCTATGATTTCTATGATTGTCAAAGAAGTCTTGATAAGTTGGCAGCAGAAGGGTTTCAGTCAGTGGATGATGTACTCAAGAAGTGGGCTGCTTTGTCTTTGTAAAGGTTGAGTTTTTGAGTGTTGTTGGAACTGCCGTCATCCAGGCAAGTGAAAAGCATTCCATCATTCTCCAGGCTTGGGTTTGTTAAATGATAGAAAGGCTTTGGAGAGTCAGGAGGTGAGCTAGTCACTGCCGATTACCAGCCTCTGATCCGTCCTTATTTGGCTGATCTAATTAAGTTTCTCATCAGTGGTGACCTCTTGGATGTTGAGGGTGTGGAATTCGACGATGTTAGTCCCATAGAATTGTTTGATTTGATGGGATTTATTGTTCCCATATCTATTGGGATGCAGTGAAAAGTATTGATCTTTGCGCGTTACAGACAAAGCATACCATTCATAGAGTTCATAGAGGCAAAGAAAAGGAGAGGGTGCAGAATATAATGTTACAGCTATAGCTAGGGTGTAGAGAAAGATCAACTTAATATAAAGTAGGTCCATTCAAAGTCTGATGGCAGCAGCGAAGAAGCTATTGTTGAGTTGAGGGGGAGATGTTGGGGGCGGGGGGGCAGGGGGGATGGTTTGACTCAACTCTCTCTTGTTAGAGATGATCAGTATCTGGCACTTGTGTGGTACTTGCCAAATGATCAGCTGAAATATGAATGCTGTTTGGGTTTTGCTGTGCATGAGCTATGGACTGTTCAGTATCTGTGAATGCTACTGAGCACAGTGAAATCATCAGCAAAAATCCACCTTATGGTGGAGGGAAAATCATTAATGGAGCTGCTGAGGTGGTTTGCTTTAGGACAATGAAGAAAGCATTATTTGACAACTGCTATATGCTGGGAATCTGTTCTACATATCTTCACTGGGAGGAAACTATTTCTTCTAATTGAATTCTCAATTATCTTGCTTGAGACACCTTCAGTTCAACAACTGACAAGTTATCATAGCCTATCTACTGTTTCTGGGGATCAGCAATGAAACACCCTGGAGCTTTCACATTGTTTTAACTTGGAAGAAATACATAAATTGCAGGTGCTTTTCACAGTGTTTTATTCTGTGGTGGGGCCCAATGGAAACCCCATTTAACTACAGACAGAAGAAGGTGAACTAGGAGATCAAGAATGCCTGCACCTGCACAATATCTGACGCCACTGCAGATAAAAATCCCACATTCTAGAAATCCTGGTGCAGTCGTGGTGGCAGAGACTCTGGGTAGAATTTTACACTCCTCTAACAGTTGTTTGCAGATGGGGGGGGTCTGTAATTTTTCCCAGATGGACTTAACAACTGGGGCATTGACTGACTACCCTTTTGATTTCTTTATCGATGCCTGGCCACCAAACATAACTTCTGGCTAGTGCTTTCATCCTGCTTTCCCTGGATGTCAGTCATGCAATTCCTGGAATAAAAGTTATCTCCCTTGGGGTGGGATTATAACACAAGTCCACCCCGCCCCCCCCCACCACCCCCCCTCCCCCCCCCCCCCCCCCCCGCCCCCCCTGCCCCACAACAAAACACCGTCCTCAGGTTATCTTTGTTCTTCTTTGTTGGTAGGGTTTAAACAGCTCTGACTTATCACCTTTGCATCACCATCTTCTTAACTCTTGATAACACTGGTGCTCTTTCTGCCCACATCTTTAGCAGAGACTGGCAAAGTCTCTATCCAGTGCAGCCCCAGCAGTATCTCTTGTGTGACCAATGGTGATGCTACAGCCTGCGGCAAGGGCAACTGGCTGAGTGCATCCACGTTTGATATCTGTGTCCCTGGGCGATGCTGGAACGTATAACTGTACACTGTAAACAATAGAACCCACCTCTGCACCCTTGCAGAGACAACTGGCAGCACTGGCTTATCTTCACTGAATAAACATAACAATGGGGTCTGAAATTATTGTGAAATGCCATCCATAAATATACTGATGAATCTTTTTGACTGCATAAATGACCGCCAGCTTTCTTTACCTATCTGGGAATACCTTTTTCCCATATGTGATAACATTCTCAACGCAAAGGCAATTGGCCTTTCTACTCATCAGGCAACCTTTGGGACATAGCTGCTCCCACTTCATACAGTGATGCATCACAGGTCACTACCAATGGCTAGGTTCAATTGAAGTGCACCAACAATGCCGATGACTGCAGAGTTTGCTTTATTTTTTGTGAACGTTTCTTTTTGTTCTTCTCCCCACCACTGTCAGCAGAATAACCTTTCCTTTTTCTTCAGCTGTTATTTCATTTGCTACAAAGAACTAACACAGCCTTTCAATATACTGTCCCCAGTTTTCCACTTCAATGTCAAATAGTTCAGTCTTCCCAAACAAAGGCATTTTAATGTGTGTTTGTACCTTGCTTCTTCCTATTTTTGATGCTCAAGTCTCTTCCCCCTCTCTCTGCACACTGCAATCCCCAACCACTTTTAAAGTTTTTCTCTGTCATCAGTGTAATAAATCGAGGGTGACTCGATGTAGCTCAAAGTAACAAAAGATTTATTGCCAACGATAAATACTTATTTACAATAAAGGGTCTGACAGAATTAACTATGTGACTGTACAACACTCCTCCCTGACTCCAGCTGAGTATCCACCCAAACCTGGGATACGCGCCCTTGCACCCGATTAGCTCAACTTCCCGCCTGGTTTACCAGGCTGATTCTTGGGATGGCAGGTCTGTCATATGAGGAGAGGGGATCTCATAAAAACATATAGCTCTTGGCGCCAAAAGGGATCAAGGGATATGGGGGGAAGGGTGGGATCAGGATATTGAATTCGATGATTAGCCATGATCAAAATGAATGGCGGAGTAAGTGTGAAGGGCCGAATGGCTCCTGCTTCTAGTTTCTATGTTTTTATGTTGTCACTCCATATAGGTCTGGCCCGATCACATGGCCTTCAGAAAATGCCCCCTTAAGGGGGCCACGCTACCGCAGACTTCCTTTAAAATGAGTGGCTCCTCGTAGCGCTAAATGGATGTAGGACAGTTAGTATCAGTAGAGTTATGTTTCCTGCTGACTCTTTGGATGATGGGGGGCTGGAGGGGAGGTGGCAGAAAACTCTGTCATCTGAAAAATCCTGCTCCTGATGTCACGGGTGTCCACCCTCACATCTTCTGTTCTTCACCAAGAATGAGGCAAACCTTTTTTTGATTTGATTTGATTTATTATTGTCACATGTATTAGTATACAGCGAAAAGTATTGGTTCTTGAGCGCTATACAGACAAAGCATACCGTTCATAGAGAAGGAAAGCAGAGAGTGGAGAATGTAGTGTTACAGTCATAGCTAGGGTGCAGAGAAAGATCAACATAATGCGAGGTAGGTCCATTTAAAAGTCTGATGGCAGCAGGGAAGAAGCTTGCCCAGTTTCTCAAACATGAGTGTTCTACGCCAGGTTAAAAATACGTCTTCTGAGTTTTCATCAAATGCTTTACATTTACTTGATTAACATTATTATCAGCAGCTTCATATTACTGGTGAATAATCAATAGGCACATCAGCAAGCTCAGCCTTTATAAATGGATGACCCTTTATAACACATCTCCTGGTTCGTGTTTCAACACACAACTACCCTGTGTGCAGTCCAGCTAATGGAAAAGCCAATTTTAAAACGACTTGACAATAAAATAACATCGACGGTAATTTGGGCACAGAGATTTCTGTATTCTGCATGAAGAAGCTTGCACACCCACGCACCCAGGATTCAGAAAGAACGTGATTCCTGAAGGACACCAGCCAATTCCTCCTGTGGTACATTGACACTCCTGATTGGCTTTTTTGTGAAGTCCATTCAGAAATGAAAAAGAAAGAATGCAGAACTTTGTAGATGGATTCTTACTGGTGTTGGCTTTGGTGATATTTTGAGGTTTTTTTGCATTGTCACCTACAAATTATTCTTCAAATTAAACTAAAGCTTTCAATGTTTGTTGTGTTTTTAATGTTAGAGCGTATCTGTGGAATAGCTCCTGTTGCATACAGCACAACATGTTTCATGTTGAATATTGTATTCTCGAGTGCGCTCTTTCTCATACACTGTCCTCAATTACAAACCTAATGGAAGGACTCTGTATGATGGCCTCCTGGGACATTTCCTGAGAACTCGTGTGCAGTTCTTTTGGATGCATATTTCCACATGTTATAGATCCAGGAAATTCATGGCAGGAATAGCTTGCCATGTTTCATTTTTGGAAGCTTGCTTCTCCTTATTTGCGCAGAGGCTGGTGCTGACTTGAAAGCTGCCTCCTTCTTTCTCTGCTTCTGTATGTCTGCTACTTGTGAACATTTGAGTCCAGATGGTGACCACTGACTCTGTTGGCAAAGGCAATTGCATTGATGCAGTGTATCTGAATCTCTCCCCCACAACTACTGACACTCTTCGACTATAGATCGCAATCCCTCAACATCATCAGTGAGACATTCTAAGGGACTACACTTGTTATCTATCTATCGACAGGCTCCTATGGAAATGTCAATTTGGTACTGTTATTATTGGCTATCTCTCGCTAGTGGGGATGATTGTATTCCATTGTAATCCTTGCATGACAATACTCAAGGTAGACATGCTGCTAGGCATGAAATGTCAAGTATAGTATAGTCAAGGATAATGTCAAGAACTAACTACAGTTAGAAAATCAGAGTGGCCACTTTGGAATGTTTTGTTCTGTATGGGCATTTGGAGCCTTTAGATTCCTCTGAAATATCTTCATAATGTCGCTTTATGATCCACTTTCAGCATATTAGTGGACAAATTTGGGTTAATATGGTTTTGTGAAGCTAACCAGGGAAACATAGATGGCACTTTCAACCTTAATATTTCGGAGTATAATCCAGATAATGGTCACTTTGTGATAAAACATCAAATACAGTCAAATACAGCCAGAACCATACAGTGATTTTACCATTTACTGGGCACCTTCTGACATTGACTAAAACTTTTCTGTACCTTGATGCATCAACCCCAAAACTGCCAAGCAATCTGTGCATTGTGCAGCCTTCCATTATATTGGCCACTGAAATCTAATAATATGGTGTTCTTTAATTGATAACATTTATAAACATTGTCCAGTCCTTTCGTGCATTTTTGTTCTGACAACAGGAGTTAGCTGGATCATTTAGTCTTTTCCTGTGAAGTTTTGAATTGATTTACTGAAGCTGGTGACTCAATGAGCAGATTCAGCCTCAGATACTCTTCACTGATTGCCATGGCTTGTTTGGCTTTTTTTCATAATTGACAATCAGATTCAGAATAATTGGCAGTCATAGTAGATTTTACTGAACAAATTGCACTAGCTTTGAATGTTCAAAGTTGTCTTTGTTCTTAGCTTCCAGCCTACATTTGAAAACCAGTGTGAAACAATCTTTGAACATACTAATCAAAAGAAGCTTGGTGCAGGGATCTGAACTACAGATATATATTTTTTTAATTACTTACGAACAGCGATTGGATTTAATGATACAGTCACTAACTGAAAGTACACAATTTTGTCCCAAGCAGCAAAGGTAAAATATCAGTGTTATTAAAGTGTAATATGTCTGAGAACATTTTGGAAATATTTGAATGTTATCTCTTTAAGTATCCCTTGGCTGTAATTTGTACAATCATTTTGTTATTTAGAGCTGGAAGTGTTAACTCCATCGTGTTTCAGAACCTCCTGCAGGTTGCAAGAAGACATCAACATCACTGAGCTTGATCCTGAACCAACAACATGCTATCAATCCCAAAACACAGTGATGAATCTTTTATCATATGCTTTTATTCTTCATTCTGTGTAAGTGCACTAATGAGAAAATGTATCTATTCACGATCGAGTTGACCCCAACTTGATTCCTAAACTGGAAAGGATCTTGAATTCTCTGTAATTCACTATCTTAGTTAGCAATGAATAATAAGGTAATTTGACATATGGGCTCACTGATCTTTAGCAACAGTTTTATATGTTCAATAATTGAAGGAACTTTTAATACCCAAAAACAACAAAATGCTATTACAAAGAACAAAGCACAAAGAAAAGTACAGCACAGGAACAGGCTTTTCAGCCCTCCAAGCCTGCGCCGATCATGATGCCTGCCTAAACTAAAACCATATGCACTTACAGTGTCCGTATCCTTCCATTCCCATCCTATTCATGTGTTCGTCTAGTTGCCCCTTAAATGCCGCTATTGTACCTGCTCCCACCACCTCCCCTGGCAGCAGGTTCCAGACATTCACCACCCTCTGTGTAAAAAACTTGCCTCGCACATCTCCTCTAAACTTTTCCCATGCACCTTAAACCTATGTCCCCTAGTACTTGACTTTTCTACCCTAGGAAAGAGCATCTGACTATCCACTCTGTCCATGCCTCTCATAAGCTTGTAAACCTCTATCAGATCATCCCTCAATCTCCGTCGTTCCAGTGAGAACAAACCGAGTTAGTTTATTCTAGTTTGTCTGTAAATGTGATATCTTTATTAAAAACTGTCCACAGTATTTCCATGACCAGTTCTATTTGGTGCATCACAAATCATCATTTAACACAGCACGTTTCAGTTAACACCGCAGGAAACAAAAGGGTTTTCAAATCATTTGGCCATGATTTTGCCACAGGATGTTTGTAGTGATGGATTGTGAGTTCATGATGAAAGAACCAATGTGAAACCTATACTGGGCTCACTTACATGAGAAATGATTTCAAACCCCAATAATTTCGAGCAGTGTTCCCTCCAGGTCATGCATTACCATATAACAGGGAAAAAACAATCACCATGTGCAGCTCAATGTGAAGAAGATGTCTTTAAATCTGGAAATTTATACAAATATTTGTAGAAATTGGTTTACAGAACTGTGAATCACATCATTAATCAATATAAGGCATAAGTTTTTTAAAAATCAACTTAACTGTAATATTTGGGTGGCACGGTGGCACAGTGGTTAGCACTGCTGCCTCACAGCTTCAGGGACCCAGGTTCGATTCCCGGCTTGGGTCACTATCTGTGTGGAGTTTGCATATTCTCCCCGTGTCTGCATGAGTTTCCTCCCACAGTCCAAAAATGTGCGGGTTAGGTGCATTAGCCATGTTAAATTGCCCCTTAGTGTCTGGGATGCATAGGTTAGAGGGATTAACAGGGTAAGGTTGTGGGGATAAGGCCGAGGTTGGATTGTTGCCGGTGCGTGCTCGATGGGCCAAATGGCCTCCTTCTGCACTGTAGGAATTCTATGATTTTATGATACTTTAAGTAGATAATGGTGATTGAGAGTGGAAAGCCTACATATTCATCTTAGCTGGTTTATCAGGCTTTTATTAATAGCTGGACTGTTAGAATGTATCACGAAAGATCTCAAACATTGAACACAATTTTCCATTCCAGGACTAAGACCCTTGGTAGGTTGGGAAGCTGGTGTTTCTCGCCATATCGTGCAATGCCAGCCTCATTAATTAAGCAGGCAGGGGTTTCCCAATGTTTATCATGGCAGGGGCAGGCTGGATGACATTCACATCCAGGCCTCATATTTAAAAGGTGCCTAGGCAGCAACCTACCTGTCGTTGAAGGAAGAGATGGCCTACTGATCACAGAGAGCTTCAGCACCCAGATTTAGTGCTGGAAGACCTTCTCAATGCAGTGGAGGTCAAGAGGGGCTTCCTCTACCCAGACGATGGAAGCAAAAGACTGAGACACCAGACCAATCCTGCATGGAAGAAGTCTCCATAGAGGGCAGTGGCCAGAGCCTACACTAGAGGAAATGCCCCATGAGGATAAGTGAACCCTGAACTGCTCACACCCACCTCACTGAATTGTACAGGAGATACGGGCGTCCATCCAGTAAGGATGGGGGCGGCATGGTGACACAGTGATTAGCACTGCTCCCTCACAGCGCAAGGGACCTGGGTTCGATTCCTGGCTTGGGTCACTGTCTGTGTGGAGCTTGCACATTCTCCCCGTGTCTGCGAGGGTTTCCTCCGGGTGCTCCGGTTTCCTTCCACAGTCCAAAGATGTGCGAATTAGATAAATTGTCCATTCGTGTCAGGGGGATTGGAGGGTAAATATATGGGGTTACAAGGATAGGGGCTGGGTGGGATCATTGTCGGTACACATCCAATGGCTGAATAGTCTCCTTCTGCAGTGTAGGGATTTTATGATGTTTGGGCCGGAGATGTTCACTTTGTCACAATTTACTCCAATATGATTGGCCAAGTGGCCTCTTCTGCACTGTAGAGATTCTATGATTCTATGATCAATATATGTCATATAGAATCCTAAGGGCCATGCATTCCTGCACACTCTCCAGCCTGTTGACACCTGCACAACACCCACCATCCTCGCTGGCTCTCCAACATGGTTCTTCCCACCTTCCTGCTGTATACTATCTCACCCATTCCATGATCCCAGCCGCATCTCTCTCCTCTCCTGGCCACCCCCAGCTTCCCTCACCCAACTTTAGGCCCCGCATATCCATCCCACATTTTGATCCCTCCCCTCCCCAATTTAATTACACCTCTTCCCAGCATAGACCATCCACCTCCTAGAAGCTCCTGTAATGAGTAGATTCACGTGGATACTGCTCCAACCACACACTGCTGAATGTGGTGTTCCAGGGTCCACGGTTTCTGGAGGCCACTATCTTGATCTCTGCAGGCTGCCACAAGCCTTTGGTAAGTTCCAACATGTGCACGCCACATTGGTTCTGGACTAGTGTGAAATCCCACTGGGGGCACAGGTGATTGGGCAAGGAGGATAATTCTGGTTGGGCCTTCATCTGTAACCCATGAATGGGATGCAAAATGGTTTCATGCTGGCCTCTGGTGGGAATTGGGACCCTTCATGATGGGTAGGAGCAAACATTTCCATCGGCATAAAATGTTGGAGAAAAAAGATGCGGTTCCCTCGCATTGTCCCCTTCACGCCTGCCATTAAACCTGCTGTGGAGAGGACTGGAAAAGTCCACTCATTGTTTTTATAAATGTGGCAGATTAATTTAATTGCCCTGTACGCAGAATGTGGAGAACCCACCTTTCCAAATGTTACTGTGTAATTGAGTAATGTTCTGTGTTGAGGAACATGACAGGTGGGATAACGGGTTTATAAGCACAGAAGTGATTCTGAAGTTTTTTTTAATTTTAGTAGCTACGTTGGTCCAGTTATTATCCTTTACTGTTACCCAGTAGGATGCACGTTTTAAACATTAGCATCTCAAAACTAAGAGCTAGCTGATTGCTGAGAGAGAGAGAAGCCCTTTCATATCAGAGTGGAACTGAGGAGGGTCAGAGCGAGGGCAAAAGAAGCATTCAGGGTCACATGAGTATCGTTTCTTCAACACAATGCCACCTTTTCATCAGCAGCCAAGTACTCTGAGCTGCCTGATAATTATCTTTGACAATATTCATTAGCAGGACTTGTACAGACGTCAACGTACCAGGCATTCCAACAGCAAAATACACGATCCCCAACAATGCTTTACACGCATTTCAACTAGTTCTTTGACAAAATGTAATGAAGTGGACACATACGTCCCATCATAAACATTTCAACCTGGTCTCATTGCAGGGGAACTTTGTTTCAAATACTTCCGAACTGGCATGGGATGCACAGATGCTAAAGCAATCAGTCAATGGTTGTCAGAGGGGAACGGCATCAAAACACATTGGAAAATTGGGAAATCAGGAAACAAAAAGCATTGAGCAGCCTCTTTCTTTCCTGAATGAGTCAACAGACAGCAAACATTTGAAGTGCTCTACCTAATCTGAAGTTATATAAAGCAAGGTTCCATCCATTTGAACCTGAGGAGAAAAGATTCCATTTTGGGAAAGTATAACACCAAATCCAATAAGCTAAGATTTCCTGTCTCTGCAGGAGTGACGTCCCCAACCTTTCCAACATTCTGAAAAGCTTTTAAATTGCAATAGTTCGCCCAGCTCCATGTTATACTAATATTTAGAAATGCACCAACCAAAACTCAGGAAGCTCAAGTTTTCACTTACCTTTTCCTCATAGTTTAACTGCGTCTCTATAATGAAATGTAATTATAGTTTATATACCTTTCAAAATTACTAATCTATTTCACAATACGGTTACAGTTGCTGACACTGAATGACTAATCTGTTGCCCCTCCCCCATTAATATTTTCTCTTTTCCTTTTCTGAAGTAAGTTTTCCAATCATTTTGTAACAGTCCGGAAGGATTTATTAAAATGTTCGAATATTAAGCAAAATGAAAATTAACACATCATTACATTCTCATATTGTCAAGCACTCCGAAAGATGGCACTAGCATATTATTTGTGAAAGGTTAATGAAGGGATGTTGATATGGGATAATACACATGAATGAACAGGAAAATAATGAAAGCAGATTTGTAATATATTTGGAGGTGTTCTTTTATAGATATTATAATGTGATTTAAATAATCTTAAAAGCGTTCTTGGTTCAGAAAGAGTAAATCGAATTTACTGCTAAAAAATGGAATCTTAGTTTGTTGAGCTTTCCCAGTTACATTTTGAAATAAAATGTAAAGTTCTATACATAGTGTTTCTGTATTTACTGCTTGAATCCACATTTTGTATGCCTTGCTGATACTACTAAAGCATCACAGGGTATGTCCTATTGTCTGGCAAAGACTTAATCAAAGAATGCACCTGCTGTTGACTCATTTTGCTTGTGTGTGTGTCTGCATAGCTGTGTGTGACACACAATGATGTGACAAGCAAGGAGTATTCATTAACCTTTAGCAGAGTAAGGTTAAATGATAAGATATTTGGTACGTAGTTTGCAATGGCATTTACAGTAGTTGGATTACTGGGCTCAATATGCTGAATGTTCTCCTCAAATAATCAACCCTTTATTGAAGTATATTCATTAAAAGACTATACTGTTTACATACAAAGGGGCTGAGATGGAGCAAAAGGCATTCTGATCTTCCTTGTTCTACTTGAAAGACAACATTTAGTTTCATCTTTTGGCCTATAAGACATATGTTCAACCATTACTTTGTGACTCAAAGCTCCTCGGTGTACAATAGGAGGACTTCCTTTGACCCTTGTGTAATATCCAGCATTAGGCAATTGAATGGATAGTTTATTTTTGATGTCAGTAAGTGTGGGTTGTTACATTTTTGCCGGAGAAATAAAGAGGCCACACACCTTTTGGAAAATAATAGTGTAAATGGGGTCAAGGTATCTAGAAGTCTAATTTCACAAAGCGTAAAAATTAGCACTGCCATTGGGCCATAACAATCCAAACAAAGCCCTTGGTCCATTTTTAGATGATTATTGTTGAAGGGAATGGAGGTTATGCTTAATTCTCCAGACCTTTAGTTACACCACACTTGGGAGTTCTGTGTACAGATACAATCTCCATATTACAAGAAGGATACAGAGCCATCTGAGAAGGTGCAAAATAAATTTATAGGGCTGATAACAGAATTGCAAATTGATGGCTATCAAGAAAAAACTGAACAGGCTGGAGCATGTTTCTCCAGGAAAAAGAAGAATGAATGATAAGAAGTCTTTAAAATTGAGTGGTTTTGGTAGGGCCGCCATAAGGAAGATGTTTCCACTTGTATCGGTGTTCATAAGGGTCTTAAGTATTAGATAGTCACTAATAATCCATTAAAAAATTCAGGAGAAGCTTCTTTCCCTAGAGAGCGAGGAGAATGGGGAGCTCACTACCCACATGGAGTAACTGAGGCGAGGAGCAAAGATGCTTTTAAAGGAAAGCTGAGGGAGAAAGTGATGGAAGGACAGAGTTAGCTGAGGGGGATGGGAGAGGGTTTGTGCGGGGCATAGATACTGGTACAAACCAGTTGGGTTGAATGGCCTGTTCCTGTGCTGTAAATTCTATGTCACTCTGTGGACAGGATTCTCTGACCTCATCTGCGGCTGGGATTCTCCGGTCCTGCTGCTGTGAATGGAGATTTGGCTGAGCGTCAAATTCTCCATTCCCGCTGGCAGCAGTGGCAGGACGAACCACATTAGAGAATTCCGGCCTAAGTATGTAATTCATGTAAAAAAATATCAGTTGAATAAAGGCAGGTACTTGACCTTTTGCTCAAACCAACCTGGTGATAAACCTGGCAGGCACTGGACTTAGAGGTCTGAAATTTGAAGTTGGCAAACTGCAAGTTACCTGTTTGGGTCCACTACACTGAAGGCACCTTTATGCCAAATATCTGGCAAGGGAGATTTGAGTCTTATCATCAAATCATAGAATAGTTACAGCACAGAAGGAGACGATTAAACCTGTCATTTCCTTGCTGACTTTGAAAGAGCAGCTTGGCTGGTCCAACTTACCAGCCCCTTCCACTTCACCCTGCAGATGCTTTCTCTTCCATTTTGAAAGCTGTGATTGAATCTGCCTCCACCCCCACTCCGAGGCAATGCATTCCCGAACCTAATCACTCACCGCCGTGCACTAAGGTGCCACCTCATGTCACCTCACATTATTTCTGGTTCTTCTGCCAATCATCTTAAATTGATAATACGAAAATAAAAGACTGCAGCTGCTGGACATCTGAAATAAAAACAAGGTACTGGAAATACTCAGCAGGTCAGACAGCATCAGTGGAGATAAAAACAGAGTCAGTAAGACCATAAGATGAAGGAGCAGAAGCAGGCCATTTGGCCCATCCAGTCTGCTCTATCATTCAATGAGATCATACAAAGAACAAAGAAAAGTACAGCACAGGGACAGGTCTTCGGCCCTCCAACTTGTGCCGATCCTGATGCCCGAACTAAAATAAAACCTTCTGCCTTACTCGGTCCATATCCCTCTATTTCCTCCCTATTCATGTACCCATCCAGCTGCCTCTTAAATGTTGCTAATGTGCCTGCTTCCCCAACATCCTCTGGCAGCGCGTTCCAGGCACTCACCACTCTCTGTGTGAAAAACGTCCCCTGCACATCTCCCTTAAACTTTCTTCCACTCACCTTGAACCTGTGCCCCCTTGTAATTGGCACTCCACCCTTGGAAAAAGCCTCTGACTATCCACCCCGTCTATGCTGATCATGACTGATCTGATACAATAATCTCAACTCCACTTTCCAGCTTTATCCCCATAACCCTAGATTCCCTTACTGATTAAAAATCTGTCACTCTCAGCCTTCAGCATACTTAATGAGTTAATGGTGGGATTTTCCATCTCCCCAGTAGCATGTTTTTCGGTAGCAGAGGCAGCTTGCCATTGGCCACTGGCAGGATCTTCCGGTCCCACTGAAGTCTACTTTAGCATTTTGTGTGCCTTGCCTGTCTGACACCAGGGAACCCGCCATGGGGGGTGGGGAGGGGGGTGGGGGGGGAGGGGATTTGCTTTCGGCAGACTAGAAGATCCTGCCCAAGGTTTGAGGGGTGTGACCTTGCATCAGATTCAGAATTGAACACAATATTCAAGTTGAGACCAAGTTAGTGTTTTAGAAAAATTCACCATAACCTCCTTGCCTTTGTACTCTATACTTCCATTTAGAAAGCTTGGGATCCCGCATGCCTTATTACTTGCTTTCTCAACTTACCCTGCCACCTTCAATGATTTGTGCACACAGGTCCTTTAAGATTGTATCCTTCACTTAATACCACCTTTCCTCATTCTTCCAACCATAATGTAACACTTCACACTTTTCTATATCAAATTTCACCTGTCACATGTCCACCCATTCCACCAGTCTATTTTTGGTCTCTTGAATGTCTCTTACAATCTTCCTCCATAACGCTGCCAAGTTGTATGGCATCTGCACATTTTGAAATAGTGCCCTGCATATCCAAGTCTAGGTCATTAATACAGGTCAAGAAAAGCACTGGTTCTAATACTGACACCAAAGGGTGAAATTTCCATTCTGCCCGCCGCAGGAATCATAGCAGGTGAGGGACGGACTATGGAAAGGTGTGTTGACCTCGGGTGGGAATTTTCAATTTTGGGGCGAGCGTGGCTAGAAAATCCCACCCCAATACTACTATATTTCTTCCTCCATTCCGAAAAACAAATGCTCACCACTACATTCCTGTTCCTGTTTCCTGTCAATTAGCCAACTTTGTATCCATACTGCCACGTTCCCTTTTATTCCATGGATTTCAACTTTGCTGACATGCCAGTTATGTGGCACTTTCTTAAAAGCATTTTGGAAGTCTTTGCACACGACAGCAACTGCATTATCCAGATTAACCCTCAGTTATTCAGTGCTTTTAGGTTTATCCTTTTGCTTTTAGAAGAAGGATATTTTTTATTTGTTCATGGGCATTACTGGCTAGACCATCACTTATTAACCACCCTTAATTGCCCTTGAGAAGGTGATGGTGAGCTGCCTTCTTGAACCACTGCAGCCCATATAGTGCAGGTACACCCACAGTGCTGTTAAGAAGGGAATTTCAAGATTCTGACCCAATGACAGTGAAGGAACGGTGATATAGTCCCAAGTCAGGATGGTGAGCGGCTTGGAAGGTAATCTACAGATGGTGGTGTTCCCATGTACCTGCTGTTCTTGATCTTCTAGGTGAAAGAGATTGCTGGTTTGGAGGGTCGAAGATCCCTTGGCGAATTGCTGCAGTGTATTTTATATATGGTACATGCTGCTGCCACTGTGTGCCAGTCGTGGAGAGAGTAAATACTTAAGGTGGTGAAGGGAATGCTAACCAAACAGGTGGCTTTATCATGGGTGGTGTTAAGTTTCTTGAATATTGTTGGAGCTGCACTCATTCAGGCAGATTGGATCTTGGACTTAATAAATAGAGGTATTGCATGGATAAAAAGGAAAGTCATTGGGTCAGAATCTTGAAATTCCCTTCTTAACAGCACTGTGGGTGTACCTGCACTATATGGGCTGCAGTGGTTCAAGAAGGCAGCTCACCATCACCTTCTCAAGGGCAATTAAGGGTGGTTAATAAGTGATGGTCTAGCCAGTAATGCCCATGAACAAATAAAAAATATGATATCACATAAAGTGAATTGAATTGGCTGAAGATTGGCAACTGTGATGCTGGGGACCACACAGGAGGCCAAGATGGGCCATCCACTCAGTACTTCTAATTGCAGCTGACTGCAAATGTTTTACCCTTGTGTTTTGCAATGACGTGCTGGGCTCACCCATTGTTGAGGTTTTGGGTATCTGTGGAGCCTCCTACTCTGGTTAGTTGTTTAATTGCCTACCACCACAGCTCTCCCAATTTTTGTATCAGTCCCAAGATATTGGTAAAGAGGACTTTGCAGGATGCATTCCTGTGTCATTTCCAATGGATAAAAACATTGGCTTAAGGACATAGAACAGCATGTCCAAATAAATAGTTGTTTCTCAGATTGAAAGATGGTAGACAGAAGTGTTCCCCAAGGGGCAGTGGCAGGATCACTGCTTTTTTTGATATTTATAAATTATTTGGATATTGAAATAAAGATTAAAATGTCAACATTTGCCAATGGGGTACCAAACATGGAGGATGATACAAATCAATTGCAACAGGATATAGACAGGCAGGCAGAATTGGCAAAAAAATGGCAGATTGAATTTGATGCAGAGAAGTGTGAGGTGATATATTTTTGTAGAAGGGATAAGTAGAAGCAATATTAACATAATGGCACAGTTCTAAAGAGCATATAGGAACAGAAGGACCTCGGCTTTTCATGTGTACAGATCTTGAGGACGGCAGAGCATATTGAGAAAGTGTTTAACAAAACATGTTGGATCTTAGACTTAATAAATAGAGGTATTGCATGGATAAAAAGGAAAGTGATGCTGAAACTCTATAAAATTCAGCTTATGCCACAACCAGAGTATCATATCCAATTCTACTCATCTCACCTTAGAAAGAATGTGTGATTCCATGAGAGGCTGCAAAGGAGATTTATTAGAATGGCTGCAGGGATTGGTGATTCTATTCTCAGGGCTGAACTGCAGAGGATTAGATTATTCTCCTTAAAGCAAAGGAGATTGAGGAGAGGTTAGAAGAGGTGGCCAAGATTATGACAGATTTGGATAAGGTAGAAAAGGAAGAACTGTTTCCATTAACTCAAGGTACAAGACTGGGTGAGAGATGTAAGGTTTTGAGAAAAAGATGCAAGGGGGAATGCGAGGAAGGTATTTTCTACACAGCAAGTGTGGATGTTTCACTGTCCATGAGGTGATGGAAGCAGATGATTAATGATTTCAAAAGGAAATTGAATATGCACTTGATGGAAATAAGTCTGATGGTTTGCTCTACAGAGCATGGGACTCATAAGATCATAGCACTTAATGGGCCGAATGGCCTTCTTTCATGGTATAAATGACTCTCTAACTTTATAATCTACAGGCCAAAGGTATCCAGGAGCACAGTGTGGTATCCGTACTGGCAGGTCTACTGTGGACATTATTTTCTCCATATGCCAGCTATTAGAGAAGTGTGGAGAATAGGAATCATGAAAGCACTCTCACTAAAACATTTCACACCATCGGGAGAGCAGCACTTTGGAAGATTTGGAGGAAACTGGCTGTCCACCAAAGCTCCTCCATCTCAACTGCTCCTTCCATGACAACATGTACTGCACAGTATGGTTTGACAGCACCACTTCCATGAGCTTCAGGGTGAAGAATGGAACGCACACTTTTTAAAATGTTCACATATGGCAAATGAAAGCCTGGGACATCCACATGAGGGTAAGGTAGAAACTAAAACGTTCCAAAATCTTCCTTGAAAAAATAAATTGAGTTCAAAACAATCTGCTCATGAATCATTTAAAAACACTCCACAAGTATGAACTCATATTTTACAAGCCAGTTCTGTTGCTCAGCAAATGTTTTTAGTTAGACCCTGGTGAAAAACCCTGATTGAATGAGGTTTTATGGAGTTTCTAACAGCGAAGTGGGAGTGAGGAAGTTAATGTTTGCACTGATTTCACTGATTGCCGGCACTGGAGAGTGTTCCACAGATCATTGAGTGCCAGACCATGACTTAAGGATTTTTGCACTAATCTGGGCATGCCCGACATTATGTTTATTCATTTGTGGGACATGGGCATCATTGGCCGGCCAGCATTTATTGCCCATCCCTAATTGCCCTTGAGAAAGTGGTGATGTGCTGCCTTCTTGAAATGCTACAGTCCAAGACTTTGCAGCGATTGATACAACTGAAGGGAGTTGAGAATCAACCACATTGCTGTAGCCCTGGAATCACATGTAGGCCAGACCAGATAAGGGCGGCAGATTTCCTCCCCTAAAGGGCATTAGTGAACTAAATGGGTTTTTCCGACAGTCGACAATAGTTTCATGGCCATCCGTAGATTCTTAACTCCCAGATATTTTTTACTGAATTCAAATTCCACCATTTGCCGTGGCGGGATTTGAACCCGGGTTCCCAGGACATGAGCTGTGTTTCTGGATTAGTAGTCTATTGATAATACCACTAGGCCGTCCCCTCCTTGACATCCTCAAATTAGAGTTACTTTCAGCCGGGATTAATACCAAACACCAACAGTTCACCATCAGCACCTCTTCGCTGTACCTTGTACCTCCAACTCCCGCGAAATCCACACCAACATATGCAGTAATGAAAGATTGGAACTGAATCAGCTCTCTCTGGCAAGCTTCATAGTCCAATTTCAGATGCAGAGACCCATCAGTTAGCCTGCCCAGCATAATGTAAAACCGAAAAGAGGATGGTCCTTAAATGTCAGAATGGATAGCGGGTCAAAAGATTAATGGCAATGTCTGCGCAGAGACAGCATAGGCCCTACAAACTTCCATGTTCCAGTGCATTGGTCATGGCATTCAAGGCATCATGCTTGCAGTCAGGACATAAGTGCAAGAATTGGATTGTCAAGGCCACTGGAGGACAACCAACACAAGGCTGACTGTGGCACCTAGGGCTTGGGTCTTTGGACCCTAAGGAGGACTCTTGTTGTGAATGCACAATCACATTTGAGCAGAAACTCAGACAAGTGTCATCCTTCAGGATAACATCAGCCTGCAAGGGGACCTTGGTATGCGATGTGCAGGCTGAGGGAAAGTCAAGGGTTGGAGACTGCATTCCTGCTCTGTACATAGAGGGAGACCATTCAACAAGAATTACCACAGATTGTTCAATTGTATCCATTCACAGATACAAGCAGGAGTGGAGAATGCAGGCTGCAGGTAACCCTGCCTTGTTGATAGCTATGATTAGAATGAGGAGAAAAAGGGCCCATCACTGATTGGCAAAGCTCCAGGAAGGCCATCATGCTTAGGAGCAAGAGCCAGCAGTACCCCAGGAAGACCTAGATGTCAATGAGGAGCGGCCAAATCCACAGAGATGTTTAGTACAACCAAGGGGTGTCAGGAACTGATGCCTTATGGACTTGGAGGATATCCAAAGTCAATTGCTCTGAATGTCACCATTGCACTAAACATTTTTGTTGTGGATCCTTCCAGGGTTTCACTGGAGACCTTTGTGGAATTTCACAACTGGTGATACAAAAATGTGAGATGACTCAAACCCTTTTCAGTGAAGCTCACCATAATGTGCAGTTCCGCATGGATGGTTCAACAAACCAGACTTCCAGAGCTGTGGGATTTGATGTGATCTCAGGCAAGTGCAGAAGGCCATCAACTGCACACATGTGTCCTTGAGAGCTCCCTGGAAGCAGGCAGTGAGATTCATTAATTGAAAATGATTTCACTCTCTGAATGTGCAGTTCCATTGTGATCAGATATAGAGTTAACACCATTGCAGTGGAAGAGAGTTAGGTGCAGTTCAGACAGGGTAAGTTGGCATGTTTCCCTCCCTATCAGCACAGGGAACTCATTTATTTTGAGTCACTCTCAGGTACCAGAGACATTTGAGAGAGCTCGGTGCTTAGAGGATTAGCTCTCGGGGTGATAAGGGGTACGTACCCTCAGAAGACATGGCTAATGATGCCCATTCATCAGCCACAGAGTGCATCTGAGGAGAGAATAACATTATACATTCAACCACAATGTTCTTAATAGAGCATACTATTGGCCTTTTAAAGATGCATTTCAGATGTTAGGACCAATCAGGGAGGGCTCTCCAACATTCACCATAGAGAGTGTCCCACATCATCATTGTTTGCTGCGCCCTGCACAACCTAGCACTGCAAAGCGGGGATGTGTTGTCGCAGTGGGACATGAAGGAGGAGGAGTTGGAAGGGGATGAATCTGAAGAGGGCGAGGATTCAGATAAGCTAAATGAGGATGCCATTGCACGGGTATGATGTGGCAGAAGTGCCCATGACAACTACATATCTACAAGAGGAATAAGGTGAAGACAAGTGAAAGACATGAGCATCATGGTGGCACAGTGGTTAGCACTGCTGCCCCACAGCGCCAGGGATCCGGGTTCGATTCCCAGCTTGGGTCACTGTCTGTGTGGAGTTTGCACATTCGCCCCGTGTCTGTGTGGGCTTCCTCCGGGTGCTCCAGTTTCCTCCCACATTGTAAAAGACGTGCTGGTTAGGTGCATTGACCCAAACAGGTGCTGGAGTGTGGCGACTAGGGGAATTTCACAGTAACTTCATTGCAGTGTTAATGTAAGCCTTACTTGTGACTAATAAATAAACTTACTTCAAAAACAAATTGTTATGAGTGCAGTTCTCTTCAGGCTTCGATGCACCTTCATTGTCATCTGCACTATTTCATGAAAGGTCATCAATCTCACAATGATCACAGAGGAAGAATAAGTCACCTTCAACCCTAATGACGGGGTCATCCTTGGAAGGCACAGTAATCTAGAGACCATATGGCCGCTGTGGAGTCTAATAAACACTCCACTCACACACATCTTTAAGCAGCTATACTTAGTCCTGTCCTTTCAACAATGGCAGCAACAAATCATTGGCAACAGCATCTTCCAAGAGGCTGAGATACTATTGCCCACATGGATGCATTCAAGCCAGTGTGACAACAGCTTAGCAAGGCAACTCTGAGGTGAAAACTATTCATCAATTGTTCGGGTTTGACTGTCTCAAGAGGCAGCGACATCCAGACAGAACCATCTCTCTAAAGCCCAACACTCGTGCATGATTAATGCAGAGGCCGCAGATTGATACTGAGCCCCAGGTATCATTGGACATCAGCATGCAGTGTTCTGTTACATAACAGCATGCATCCAAAGCTGCAAGTTATGATTGCATTGTCTTCACAGAGAGTAGTTCAACAGAAACACTGTGTGATTGTTGACAAACACTCATTACCCTGCATTCATCACAAATCTGCCAAGTTTACATCCTGTATTGCCTTGGCATCTCGGAGAGACGTGGCCCAGTCAGTTTTGACACAGCAGTCAATGATATCTTATTCCCGTTATGGACACTGCTGAGCATTCAGGAAATGTGCTGGAGAATCACTTTGATACCATTACAGTCCTTGACATTGTCCATCTCACAAAAGCCAATCCTTTTTATGAACCCGAAGTCACTGAGTGCACATTCATGCAATGAGTTCCTTATTGACTGGCATTGTGGAACTTCACAGAGGAGTTCTGGGAAGCAATGCTAGGCAGCCATTCAGAAACAAAGATCCTCACAGATGAACAGATGGGTTCATCTGGATGCGTACGTACCTTTGACAGAATACACTCATTCCCATCTGGCAGATATTTCAAATGTCACTGAGTGGAACCAACTTCCATCGCTCAGCACCATACATGCGGAAAGTGGGAACTAATAAAGAAATAGCATTCTGCCTTAAACATGGCAATGGAAAATGCTGCAGGGAGGCATGAGGGCCCAGCAATAAATACTATATTTCCTAAAACCTCACATAAGTGCACTTGGGTGAAAAGACTCCAAAGTTGGTCATGACAAATACTTAAAACAGCCACAAGCTACAGATGCCAATGTGACAGCATCAGGATAATCACTAACCTTGATGGACAATTCCCATGAGGTGACATAATGTCTGCCTGAGATGCAGGGGTTACATGTGTACTGCTGGACCGGGCTCTCCAAGGCGGCTGCCACTCTTCCACGGAGACCTTGATGCGCTCACCCATCAGACAGAATGTGAATAGACTCCTCTATCATTTGTTCCAGTCTGGTGACAGTCTCTGACAACTCTGCCTGATGTTTCACTGCTACCTTTACATCGCAAATATTTCTCTCAGGGCTGACAGCAGAGGCCATCAACAGACTCAGACTCAGTAGAGGCCGGGTCTCCAGCAGACCTTTGAGTGTCAGAGACCTCAGCTGTCACTGCCTCTGCCTGCTGTGGATTTCAGTCTGTGGGATGATTGCCAGATTGTGACCCCAAGGCTACTCTAGAACTAGGGCCCACTGAGGCACATGTACCTGCACTGGTGGACGTTGCAGGTGAATGGAATGACGGGTCTTCCTTAGATGTTTCCTCTGTCTTCTCATCCGAGGAAGTGCTCTGGGTGCCGGAGCAGAGACAGTTGCTTGTTGTCTTCTTTCATCTTTTCTTGGTGTTTGTTGGAATAGAGAGAATTGATAATTAGCGATAGATCAGGCAGGTTCCAACATAATAGGCCACCCACAGTCATTGAACCCCAGGTTGCTGATGTATACTGGATGAACCCTCACAAACCTGTTGGAGGAGGTTGATACATGTAGGAGTGATCTCTGTCCTTGGCAGTGAGTTTTGCTACTTGCTCTTCCTGGAAGGAGAATGTCCTGAGCTCTCGCATCCCTCCTCTGGTCTTTGCTCTCTCCCATCGGTTTTCGGAGTTCTTTCCCTGCGTAAAGACAGATGGATTGACTATGAGCACTATGGATGAAGGAACATTTCAGAAGCATGCATAGCTATTGTGTGTACTGAGCCCTCCCCAGTAAGGGATGAGGACACCATTTGTGCAGCATCTAACATGAGATAGTGATCTTGAAGTGACATGGACCAGAATTTTACCATCCCGCCAGCCACAGAAATCGTAGAGGGTGGGACACGGACCATGCAAAGATCCGTTGACCTCGGGCGGGATTTTCCAGCCTCGGGGCGAGCGTGGCCGGAAAATCCCATCCATGCAGTTCCATCTGCTGGTTGTGTGTGACATCCCTGTGGACTCTAACCCTTAGGGTGCCTGATGTGAGAGTGATTTTGAAATGAGTAAATGTTTCATTTGGCGGAGCATATCAGTTCATTTATTTCATGGGTTGTCCTTTTCTATTGGTCATGGTTGCAGACCTCCTGAGTGACCTTTTCCCAGGTGGGCATGGTCAGGTGAAAGGAATTCCTGCTCCTATCTCTTGGAAACAGGACCGCCTGCCTTTCCTGGTTGGCTTGGAGGAGAATCCCCAGGGAGGCCTCACTGAACCAGAAGCATGGGGTTTGGTATATCTGGGTACCATTATAATGCACAAGCTCACAACACATCTGGCCTGTTGTGAGTGAAAGTCTGTGTGACTGACGTTTAAATATGGCGCCTGGATCTTCGGCCCCATGAGGTAACAGCGGGGTGGACGAATCCCTGTCTGCCCCGCTGTCTAAAGTTGTGCAGTGGATTGGCCATGCTAAATTGCTCCTCAGTGTCAGGAGGATTAACAGGGTAAATACGTGAAGTTACGGGGATGGGACTGTTGCTGGTGCAGGCTTGATGGGCCTAATGGCCTCCTTCTATACTGTAGGGATTCTATGAGTCTCTGATTTGATGCAGTCTTGTTGATGAACAGTTAATGAGCAGAAAAGGGAAGAATCCAACAGAAAAATCCACCTCACCACCCAGCGAAGCAAGCCAACCTTCCCGCTGGCCACTGCAAGTATTCTCCACAACAGAAAATTCTGCCCATCGACTCCAGTTTGCCATTTGTATCTTATCGAAGCCATCAAGATTGTTCTAAATTGAAATGTATGTCACAGAGTGAATGAGGGCGATTCTCTGGCCCCACATCTGTGGATGCAAATCAGGTTATGGCTGGAGACTCGCAAGAGGGACCATAACACAATCTGCGCCAAGGAGAAACCATTTTGAGATTCTCCCTGATCCCAGCCAACTTTGCGATCTGGTTCATGCCCAGTGAGGGCGTGGACCAGGCTAGCACATTTAGTTCCTCATTTAAATATGCTATTTCTGCTTTTAGCTGGATTCACCTGGCTCCCGGAATTCACCCACCCACTGGCGCAATGTGAAGCCGATGGGAATCACTACTGGTCTCTACAAATAAAGACCAGACATGACGACCATTCTTGGGGGCGGGGGGTGACGACCATTCTTGGGGGGGAGGGGGGGGCGGATGCTCAGAGGCCATTAGACATGGCAGCGTTAATCTGGAAGTGCCAATCTGGCAGTTCCAACCAGGCAGTGCGCACCTTTGGCACTATTAGGTTGGCACTGCCAGATTAGCGCTACCAAGGGTTAATGTCTGAAGGGGGGGCATGAGGGATGGATTACTGTAGGGGGGGCATTGTGGGAGCATGTGTGGCGGCATGCAGGGGGGCTTGAAAGGGAGGCCTGAAGGATGGGGGACGGGGCGGCCTTTAGTGACCCTGTGGCAGGGTTACCCTCACTTTGGGGCAAGAGGGGTTGATAGCAGTGATAGCGGCGATGTGCGTTTTGGGGGGACGGCTTATGCCAACAAATGTTGGGGGGGTCGGTCTTTGCCGGCGAGTGGTGAGGGGGTGGGTCTTTGGGGTTGTCTGGAGATTGGAGCCTTTAAAAATGGCACCCCGACCGCTGAGGAGCGGGTCTTGCCGGCATCTTTACCTTTCCTGGCAGGAATCACCTTAAGCTCCAAAAAAATGGCTCGGTGTGGGTGGATTGCGATCTGGATCGCGCCGACGCACCAACAGGAATCGCACTGCTTTTCCCACTGGGGACAACACTTAGAAATATTTTGGGAGAATTGCACCCAATATTTTATATTTCCTCTTTACTGACAATACAGTGAGATGATTCACTCTTATGTCACACAACAAAAAACATCTGCTGTAAGACCAATGTAGCATGGCTTGGCTTAGGAAAAACATCTTTCTTTTAATGTTGGACTGTGTCAAATCAGCAGGAAATAAAGGTTTTAATTGCAGAAAGAAAAACTGTAGAGGCACACAAGTCCTTCAAGCTTTCAATATGGGTATGTGCTACTATAAAGCAGATAAATACCAGAGACATGTGAAATTAAAATACATCTTTTTTTGATTTGTCTTTTAATTTAAGATGCCTAATTCAGACCCAGACAGCAATCTGTCACGTCTTGAGGAGAGAATCTAAATGCCTTAATAAAATATTGATGCAGCTGCACATATGAAGCCTGACCAAATACTTCACCCTAAACACTGCAGTCAGTCAAATAAAATCATCATCCTGATCTTCAACAGCAATCCTTGCAGTAAAGTGGAAAGGTCCAATGTGCTGAGCACTTCAGCTGTGAATGGTGAACAATTCTGAACAATAAAAAACAATAAATAAAACAAAATATCTGAAATCCATCAGGTTTTATATTGGTTATATTATCTCAAGAATTGTACATTGCTTAACTTTAATTTCCTGGTGCTGATATTTGGTGCAGTACATTCTATCAAGGCGTGCCATTTTTATTAAGTATTAATTCTACCTTTTTCAATTTTTTCATGTTTCATATTAGTTCTGCATCGAGCCCAGCTACAATTTTAATCAAAAACAGTATTCAGAATATGATTTCAAAAGATTATATCTTTGGAGATTTGTGATACATATCTTCGCTGTATGACAGATTGCATAGACTTCTGATCTGTCTGGATAATCTGAATGACTGTGGGTTGACCTTTAATAAAAAGAAAATAATAAAACGTCTTAGGAGATGGCAAACCGGTCACGTTCTCTTCCTAAGAAATGGCTGGACCCGTAGATTTATCTTAATTATTATTTCCAAATAATAAATCTGCATCTGTGGAAATATAAATCATTAGGCATAAACCTCTCAAATGTATTCAGACAGTCGAGTGTAGGAAAACATTACTGTTATGTTCCAGTAATGCCAGTCTGATTATGGTGTGCAATTCAGACAGGCAAGTGTTAACTGAATGACATCTATGCTTTCATTGGTATTCATCAAGACATATGGGTTTATTCTTCACACAGTCATTTTTTTCCACATTTATCAAAATATTTTATACCAGATTACACTTTTCAATACTGGGCAAAAATATTCTATGCTATTACACCTGCAACTTCAATGAATTTTGGTTCAAAGGTAATGCCATAAATTTAAGTAATTTTTTCCCTCCTGTTTTGTCAATTTGCCATTCCTAAAGGTATTAATGCCTTTGCGGGTAGAGTTCCATAGGTGGAGATCTTATGCTTGTAGCTCACTCAAGTGGTCATGTAAGTCTTGACAGTGAGTATTGATGGCAATTCAAGTTTGGAGAGCAGCAAAACTGGGTTCGAGTCTCAGCTCGCATTTACACATCCACAATTCCACCAGGGATTAAGAAAGGGAATTTCAGCCAGCTTTTCCTCTCATGGCTCAGGCGTTTGAGGCTAATTGTTCCACCTATACAGCTGCTCAAGCTCAGATCTGCTAACTAAGCACATTGCGAGCGTCCTGATCTTTAGGTTCAATGACTTCTTAAATAAACGTGGTAAGATGTTTGAAACTTCGATCATTGTTTTTTTATAAACGAGGAGGGAAAATTTCAGATTCCGAATAGCTTATATTTGAATGCAATGTGTAGCAACATCAAGAACAACTTATCTTTAGTAAAGAAAAATGTCCCAAGGTGTTTCACCGTGAAGATTAGCTGCAAATGACAAGCTCTTCTGTAGGATTGGTTGAGGCAATCAAACGCTTGGTCATGGTATATGTTTCAAAAAGGCTCTTAAAGGTGGGGAGAGTGAGTGGGATGTACAAGTAAGGCAGAATCAAAGAATGGAAGGATGCAGGAGGAAACTTAAGAAGGCTGCAGTAGGAAAGTAGGGTGAAGCCATGTAAGGATCTGTAAATGAAGAAATGATTGTTTGGAAGAAAAGAAGGGGGTGCAAAGCCAATGTAGACTATTGAGGATGCAGAGTTAGGGGAAGGGGGCAGTGAGGGAAGTGTTATAATGTAACCAATGGAAACATGCTGTGAGGGACCTGCCAGGCAATGTAACCAATGGCAAAATGATGTGGTGACCAGCTGACCTGGCATAAATAAAAAACATATGGGATTGTGGGGAGCATTTGTGGCCCAGGGTGTGGCCCAAGTGGTGATGCAATGAAGTTTCTTTATTAAACCTCTACTGTGTGAAGTTAGTTATTTTATTGCTTGCTACTAGAGTATCCGTACTGCTAGATAAACAGGAAGGTCATATGTGGCTTAGTGTGGTGCAGAATGGTACTGCTGAAGTTATGGATGATGTGGAGATGCCGGCGTTGGATTGGGATGAACACAGTAAGAGTTTTAACAACACCAGGTTAAAGTCCAACAGGTTTATTTGGTAGCAAATACCATTAGCTTTTGGAGCGCTGCTCCTTCGCCAGATGGAGTGGAAATGTGCTCTCAAACAGATCTGGTTGGTTGTAGGGATTCACATTCTAATCAGTATTCTGTAACTTGATTTTGCGTCTCTGTGCCCTGTTTGAGAGCACATTTCCACTCCATCTGACGGAGGAGCAGCGCTCCGAAAGCTAATGGTACTTGCTACCAAATAAACGTGTTGGACTTTAACCTGGTGTTGTTAAAACTCTTACGAAGTTATGGATAACATGGAATTCAGGGAGTGTGAAGATCAGGAAGCTAGTAAGGAGGGCTTTGGAAAACTTGAGTGTAGAATGGAAGAAGGTGTTTTTGAAAGTTTACTGAGACTGTGTATGTACAGTAAGAGTGTAGAGGTGGAAATAAGCAGGCTTACAGTTGGATAGGGTGTGGGGGTTTAAAGCACAGCTTCTGGTGTTCACCAGAATACAGCCTAACTCAGCCTGAGTGGGTGGGCAAGGATAAGGATGAATGTGATGATAAGGATGCAGGGTGCTTGGTTGATTTTATTTACTCCACTGTTTAATTTAATTTGATTACAAGTGTGCAGGAAAATCATCTTTTAAAGTCAACGTTTGTTGACAGCAGCTACTAACTCCTTTATTGAGACAATTTTTGGTCGTCAGCTAATTGCTGCCTATGCATTAAAACTGAACATTTCAATATATTCTGACTTCTTTCAGAAAGAAAGCATTTTAAGTGATAAAATACAAAACATGTATATGTTCATCAGTAACCCATAAGTACACATTTTCTGTTTTATTTGTAAAGCATGAGAATGTAGTAATGGGAATATTCAGGGCTTTGAAATTGACTAAAAAAACAAGACTTGCTGAAGTGAATTACTTCAAAGTGGTACTTCGAACTCAGTAAAACTAGCAGTAAAGGTCTGACTGAATCTCAAAGGAATTAACGGATCAATATTCAGGCTAAGTAGCGTCAGTAGCAGCTCAGATCCTATCCATCATCAAGCCTGCTTACTTCCATCTCTCCACCCTTATCTTACCTACACAGTATCTGTAATCCTTATCTCACCTTCATCAATTTACTGCTAACTGAAGTGTCAGCTGTGGCTCAGTTGGTAGCACTCTTACCTCTGTGTTAGAAGGCTGTTAGTTCAAGTCTCGCTCTGGAAACATCTGCACTGACACGGAGCGCTGCACTGCTGGAAGTACTGCCTTTCAGATGAAACAGTCATTCTAAGCCTATCTCTCCTTTCAGCCAGATGTAAAAGATTCATAACACGATTTTGAAGAAGGGAGGAGTGTCCACACCTGCCCCAACCACCCCCCCCACCCCCAACACCACCTCCCCCTCCCCCCACCCCTCCACCCCCAATGTCCTGGCCATTATTTAGTCCTGAATCCACATCACTAAAATAGAATACCTGGCCAATATCGGGAGCTTGCTGTGTGCGAATTGTCTTCCACGTTTCCTGCATTAATGGTGACTTCAAACGTATGTGGCTTTAAAGTGCTGTGGGATTATGTATATATCATGAAAGGTGCTATATAAATGCATTTCTTTCTAGTTCCACAACTGCAAAGAGAAAAACGCATGTCAAAATTCCGCTTTCATTTTAAAAAAGAAGCAATACTTTTCACTGTATACTGATACATTGTAAGAAGTCTCACAACACCAGGTTAAAGTCCAACAGGTTTATTTGGCAGCAAATACCATAAGCTTTCGGAGCTTGCTGCTCCTTTGTCAGATGGAGTGGTCTCTGTTCTCCAACAGTGCACAGACACAGAAATCAAGTTACAGAATACTAATTAGAATGCAAATCTCTACAGCCAGCCAGGTCTTAAAAGGTACAGATAATGTGGTTGGAGGGAACATTAAACACAGGTTAAAGAGATGTGTATTGTCTCCAGACAGAACAGCTGGTGAGATTATGCAAGACCAGGGGCAAGCTGTGGGGGTTACTGATAATGTGACATAAATCCAACATCCCGGTTTAGGCCGTCCTCATGTGTGCGGAACTTGGCTATCAGTTTCTGCTCAGCAACTCTGCGCTGTCATGTGTCGTGAAGGCTGCCTTGGAGAACGCTTACCTGAAGATCCAAGGCTGAATGCCCGTGACTGCTGAAGTGCTCCCCCACAGGAAGAGAACAGTCTTGCCTGGTGATTGTCGAGCGGTGTTCATTCATCCGTTGTCGTAGCGTCTGCATGGTTTCCCCAATGTACCATGCCTCGGGACACCCTTTCCTGCAGCGTACCAGGTAGACAACGTTGGCCGAGTTGCAAGAGTATGTACCGTGTACCTGGTAGATGGTGTTCTCACGTGAGATGATGGCATCCGTGTCGATGGTCCGGCACGTCTTGCAGAGGTTGCTGTGGCAGGGTTGTGTGGTGTCATGGTCACTGTTCTCCTGAAGGCTGGGTAGTTTGCTGCGGACAATGGTCTGTTTGAGGTTGCGTGGTTGTTTGAAGGCAAGAAGTGGGGGTGTGGGGATGGCCTTGGCGAGATGTTCGTCTTCATCAATGACATGTTGAAGGCTCCGGAGGAGATGCTGTAGCTTCTCCGCTCCGGGGAAGTACTGGACGACGGAGGGTACTCTGTCCACCGTGTCCCGTGTTTGTCTTCTGAGGAGGTCGGTGTAGTTTTTCGCTGTGGCGCGTCGGAACTGTTGATCGATGAGTCGAGCGCCATATCCTGTTCTTATGAGGGCATCTTTCAGCGTCTGGAGGTGTCTGTTGCGATCCTCCTCATCCGAGCAGATCCTGTGTATTCGGAGGGCTTGTCCGTAGGGGTTGGCTTCTTTTACGTGTTTAGGGTGGAAGCTGGAGAAGTGGAGCATCATGAGGTTATCCGTGGGCTTGCGGTATAGTGAGGTGCTGAGGCGACCGTCCTCGCCTCAGCACCTCACTATACCGCAAGCCCACGGATAACCTCATGATGCTCCACTTCTCCAGCTTCCACCCTAAACACGTAAAAGAAGCCAACCCCTCCGGACAAGCCCTCCGAATACACAGGATCTGCTCGGATGAGGAGGATCGCAACAGACACCTCCAGACGCTGAAAGATGCCCTCATAAGAACAGGATATGGCGCTCGACTCATCGATCAACAGTTCCGACGCGCCACAGCGAAAAACTACACCGACCTCCTCAGAAGACAAACACGGGACACGGTGGACAGAGTACCCTTCGTCGTCCAGTACTTCCCCGGAGCGGAGAAGCTACGGCATCTCCTCCGGAGCCTTCAACATGTCATTGATGAAGACGAACATCTCGCCAAGGCCATCCCCACACCCCCACTTCTTGCCTTCAAACAACCACGCAACCTCAAACAGACCATTGTCCGCAGCAAACTACCCAGCCTTCAGGAGAACAGTGACCATGACACCACACAACCCTGCCACAGCAACCTCTGCAAGACGTGCCGGATCATCGACACGGATGCCATCATCTCACGTGAGAACACCATCTACCAGGTACACGGTACATACTCTTGCAACTCGGCCAACGTTGTCTACCTGATACGCTGCAGGAAAGGATGTCCCGAGGCATGGTACATTGGGGAAACCATGCAGACGCTACGACAACGGATGAATGAACACCGCTCGACAATCACCAGGCAAGACTGTTCTCTTCCTGTGGGGGAGCACTTCAGCAGTCACGGGCATTCAGCCTTGGATCTTCAGGTAAGCGTTCTCCAAGGCGGCCTTCACGACACACGACAGCGCAGAGTCGCTGAGCAGAAACTGATAGCCAAGTTCCGCACACATGAGGACGGCCTAAACCGAGATGTTGGATTTATGTCACATTATCAGTAACCCCCACAGCTTGCCCCTGGTCTTGCATAATCTCACCAGCTGCTCTGTCTGGAGATAATACACATCTCTTTAACCTGTGTTTAATGTTCCCTCCAACCACATTATCTGTACCTTTTAAGACCTGGCTGGCTGTAGAGATTTGCATTCTAATTAGTATTCTGTAACTTGATTTCTGTGTCTGTGCACTGTTGGAGAACAGAGACCACTCCATCTGACAAAGGAGCAGCAAGCTCCGAAAGCTTATGGTATTTGCTACCAAATAAACCTGTTGGACTTTAACCTGGTGTTGTGAGACTTCTTACTGTGCTTACCCCAGTCCAACGCCGGCATCTCCACATCATGACTACTACTGATACATTGACAATGATAAATCAAATCAAATCAAATGTTCTGCACCTTTGGCTGCTGAGGTTAGGACGGTTTGCTGCCTGTCATGAATTCCCCCATTGCAACTGCCACCTGAGTTAAAATTGGTGCTGCAGTTTTTAAGTATTCCACCAAAGATCTAGAAGATATTTTGTTGTTGTTACTTTGTTTTTAAATATGGGTTAATATCAAACACAAAAGTGATTCCTGAAGCAGGTATATATGGAGGCAGTCACGTTATGTGCTGCTACTGTAGGTTGGTGCTACTATGCCTCCATACCAATCTATCAATTCTGTCGAGATTCATTAAGGATATTTACTGCTAGTTTTACTGAGCTCTAAGTGCTGCTTTTAATTAGGGACATTGGTTTTCCCTGCAAGAATCCCTCCAGTCTTCGTTATGAAAAGGAGGAAGTTGGACATAGAGAAGAAGCTCGATTGAAGACTCTGAGTCAGGAAGCGTAAAATACATTGCTTTTCTACACAACAGGGTGTCAAGAGCAAGAAAGTCTTGCTTAACATTTTTGGACCATCAGTGCTTCCAAAGATTCCACACTCTCTTTGAGGCTATAGAGGAAATATTTCAGGTGCTGGCTGGGGAACCACAGAACTGATAACCCTGGTCATGAATCTGGATTGTCGATTTATAATCAGAGCTATCCTGTGCAATTATGGCTGGTGATCTCAGTTAAATTTCCACAGGCGGAGGAGGCAACAGATATAATGAGGCCCATGCCGTAATAAGTATGATAGGTCACTCTGAATTCTTGTTGTTAGATATCTGACTGAGCCCTGCAATACAGCAGAGTACAAATCTCAGGGATTGTTGCGACTGCTGCATGCAACCCTTCTGAGAAAGAAACATCTACTGCATCTGGAAGGTAAAAGTGTCAATGAGGAGGAAGAGGTGGCCACACACAGGAATTCTTTGGGCAGCATGAGTAGCGTACACAGGAAGGAGAACATGGGTAACAGTGAAAGCCAGCAGCCAGAGAAAGGAGGAAGTAACCGATTGGAGGAAGCAATGTGTGCTTTCAATAAAGAAAGAAAGGGCAACCCACAAATAAACTCAGTTCACAAACTCTCAAAGTCCTTCAGGCTCAAGGATTTTTGCTCCAAGTTTCTTGGAGATACAACAGTGACTACTAAGGGGCGTCTTGACAAATACATGAATAGGATGGGAATAGAGGGATTATGGTCGGCGGAAGGATAGGGGGTTTTGGTTCAGACAGGCAGCATGGTCGGTGCAGGCTTGGAGGGCCGAAGGGCCTGTTCCTGTGCTGTAATTTTATTTGTTCTTTGTTCTTAATGAGACAAAAAATCTTCCATATCTCCTGCTATCATTCAAACGTCCATACGCTGAAGGTATGAGCAGAGGTCTTGTCAAAACTTGATGTGCAAATGCCATGTTTACAGCACAATTCACCAAATGATGTGTAAAATTCATATAAGCAATTATTTATCTTCAGTTAATACCATGTCCATCCTTTGGGCCTCGTAATTTATTTGCTCAAGTACCTCTCAATTTATTCTAAGAGCTGTTGACAGTATGGGGTGGTTGAGATGATTCCTCTGGAGCTTTACCCAACATTAGTGAAGCTACAGCCTCAGAGGGACCAGTTTCCCTCATCATTCTCCTGAGTGCTCAGTTCCTTGCCGGTGAACCACATTCTGACTCGCGATCTACTTCCTACTGACTGAATTTGTGGGATGACAGTTGCGCAGTTGGTGATGAAACGGCAAAAGCTCTGGATCTAGAAGTTAGTGGATTGTCATTAAATGGTCACAATCTTCGTCCAAATAAACACTTAGAACTTTTCCCTGAGGCAGTAGTTGCTGAGTGCAAGGGTATTTCAGTGCATTTGGCAAAGTGCATAAAAATAGAGACTATGCATGGTGAGCCTTGCCAAACCTTTACCTAATGTCTGCTGTCAACTCATCTGAAACAATCCCAGTTTAGACAACCTGCCCAGTCTGTCCTTCCAATATGTCTATGGCCTTCTCCTTCTTTGAACTCAGCTTTCAGAGATCGCACTCCTCCACCAGCGACATGATGCTTATGGGTGAGCTTTTTCTTTGGAGTGAAGAAAAGCTCAGCATATACGATGATGTGATGAGAAGTTTCATTGCCTGTGAAAATTATCAGAAGCCTAAATTTCAGACCAGTGAATCAACATAGTGATAATTAAAATGGTTCTTAAGTGTTAGCAAAGGCTTCCCTTACTTAAATGAAAGGATACATCCATCAGATATGATTGAGTAGGCTGGGGTTCTTTTCTCTAGCAGACAGAAGACTAAGGCATAACCCAATAGAAGTCTTCAGGATTGTGAAGGGGTTTGATTGGATCTATTAGTTACTATCTTTATGGCTGCTTGTTCTTGACTTGCCAGCAAGTGGAAACATCTGCTCTATGACTATAGGACAATGGCCAGCAAGTTTCATCCATAGAGCGGTTGAACTGTGAGGTTTTCCACTCCTGCCATTGTCCACACCCAAAATTCCACTCACTCCCACATTGGCCTCCTCCCACTTGGATCTGTTGTCCTGGCAGCTACAAGTAAGTTATGGACATGGCCCTTAAACTGTATGAGTGACCCTTGATTTGCTACCTGCGACCCTCCACCCTCCCTCTGTCACTTTCAACTTTATCCTATCACCCTTGACCCTCCTGACATCACTGTGTGCCTGCCCTCTGTAACCCTTGAACTTCCCGCCATCATCCTGGACCCTGTTATTGTGGACATGCCATCTCTTCCCCTTGAACCTACTCCTCTGAACCTACCCCCATCCCTGTTGAGATTCCTGTTCTGATGCTAGACCCTCCCTGCATCATCCTTAGGGCCTCCATTAGATTCTGTGACCTGCCTTATAAGACCTTTGAATATGGGTACCTCAGAATGGACCTATCTGCTCCTCCACCTCCCCCACATTGAAACAAAATCCCTCAGACACTGACACTCTCTCTACCAACTGCCACCCTCCGTTTGACCTATAAGACCCAATGTGGACAGTACTGCCTCAGCCTTTTAGGCCCCTCACTTTGTTCATCGTCATTCACTGCAGGCACCTTCCCACCACACCCAAGATAGAGTCACAGGTGGATAGGGTGGTGAAGAAGGCATTCAGCATGCTTGATTTCATTGGTCTGAACATTGAATACAGGAATTGGGACGTCTTGTTGATGTTAGACAAGACATTGGTGAGGTCACACTTGGGAAAACTGTGTACAGTTCTGGTCACCCTATTATAGAAAGGATATCATTAATCTAGAAAGTGCAGAAAAGATTTACTAGGATGCTACTGGGACTTGATGGTTTGAGTTATAAGGAGAGACTGGATGGGCTGGGACTTTTTTCTTTAGCAGGCTTAGGGGTGATCTTATAGAGGTCTATAAAATAATGAGGAGCATAGATCAGCTAGATAGTCAATATCTTTTCCCAAAGGTAGGGAAGTCTAAAATTAGAGGGCATAGATTTAAGGTGAGAGGGGAGAAACACAAAAGGGTCCAGAGGGGCAATTTTTTCACACAGAGGGTGGTGAGTGTCTGGAAAAAGCTGCCAGAAGTAGTAGTAGAGGCGGGTACAATTTTGTCTTTTAAAAAGCATTTAGACAGTTAAATGGATAAGATGGGTATAGAGGGACTTGGGCCAAACGCAGGCAATTGGGAGCAGCTTCGTACTTAAAATAAAGTGTGGCATGGACAAGTTGGGCCGAAGGGCCTGTTTCCAAGCTGTGAACCTCTATGACTCTATGCCAGGCACCTTCCAGTGCATATTTCCACTCCCTGTTTCCAACCACTGTCCTCCCTCAAAGTCCACTTCCACTTCATGCCTTGACTCCACCTGCTCTTGATTCCTCCATGCCCCTGCCCAAAACCTCGCAGCGCTCCATCCTCCCAATCCCTGACTTGCCCTTGCTGGGCCCAAACATCCATCCAAGCTGCCATTCTCCTGCGCTACCCCTCACTCCTGTGCCACACAGATTAGACCAAAGGCAACCATTCACCTCAGATACAACTGCACAAAGCCGACTAGCGTATGGTATCTTTAAATGAACATGAAAAGGATGTCATGAAGTCCCCATGCACTGCAGACTTGATCTTGAAGATAGGACTTAATTTCAAAATGTTATGTATCTGATAACAGGGGGATTTCTCTGGCCAGTCATGCCGGTGGGATTCTCTGGTCCTGCTGGCAGCGCACCCCCTCCTGCAGATTTCATGGCGGCATGGGGTGGCATCAATCCCGTTGACAGCAGTGAGACCAGAGAATTCCTCCACCAACGAACAGCACGCCACCTTTCACCACCGAGAAACAGTGACTGGGTGGCCTGCGAATTCCCCCCAACAAGTGTTCATGACATGCAAATGTATTACAAATAGGAATCCACCACTGGATGACATATGGCCCAACCCACCACTGCCATAACACCAGCTTAATTGTTCATTCTGAACACGCCATTGTAATTTCATTCTTCCATAATTAGTTGACCTCAACTACCATGTTTCTTGCTCTCAGAGTTTTCATTAAGTTCCGCCCAATGATTCCAAAGGTCTCCTGGTTAGGCTGGCACGGTGGCACAGTGGTTAGCACTGCTGCCTCACGGCACCGGGGACCCAGATTCAATTCCAGCATTGGGTGACTGTCTGTGTGGAGTTTACACATTCTCCCCATGTCTGCGTGGGTTTCCTCCAGGTGCTCTGGTTTCCTCCCACAGTATAAAGATGTGCAGTTTAGGTTAATTGGCCATGATAAATTGCCCTTTAGTGTTGGGGGATTAGTAGAGTAAATACGTGGGGTCACGGGGATAGTGCCTGGGTGGGATTGTTGTCAGTGCGGGCTCGATGGGCTGAATGACTTCCTTCTGCACTGTAGGGATTCTATGATTCTATGATTACCTCCCATCCATCACCCACACTAAACCACATTTCATTCAAGATGGAGTTGACCACATCCTATACAACATCAGGCTTCACCTGCCTCTCACCCCTCCTCTCATTGATCTACATTGGCACTGAGTCCCAGAACAGCTCAAATTTAAAATTCTTGTGCTTTAAATCTAAATTTTAAATCTCGTGCTTATGCAACAAGTCTAATCAAAGCCTCGCAAATAATTTAACTTGGGGTTAAATATTATGTCTTACATTTTCAAGACAGGAGTGCCTGATGTTTGTACAAAATTTAAAATTGTTTGATTTTATAATTTGAATATGCAATTAAGGAAAAAAGACAATGTTCAGAAGAGTATAATTTAATTGAGGAAGTTCAAATTGCATCGTAAACTGGGAGTGAAGATTGCAATTTTGATGTCCAAGATTAAATTAGGGTCTTAAACCCTTCCTTTTTATCTGCTTTATTGTGTTATATTTTGAAAGGGGTACAGGAAGGGGAATTTAACACTCAACAAAGTATTCCATGATCACAACTATAAATTTAACATTTTACCACTAGAATCATAGAAACCCTACAATGCAGAAGGAGGCCATTCAACCCATCAAGTCTGTACTGACAACAGTCCCACGCAGGCCCTACCCCCAAACCCCTTGTATTTACCCCACTAATCCCTCTAACCTACACATTCCGGGACTCTAAGGGGCAATTTAGCATGGCCAATCCACCTTTCTTTGGACTGTGGGGGGAAACCAGAGCACCCAGAGGAAACCCAGAGGTCACTTAATAGAGGTGTATAAAATTATGAAAGGCATAGATAGGGTGAACGGTGGGAAGCTTTTCCCCAGGTCGGTGGTGACATTCACGAGGGGTCATAGGTTCAAGGTGAAGGGGGGGAGGTTTAACACAGATATCAGAAGGACATATTTTACACAAAGGGTGGTGGGGGCCTGGAATGCGCTGCCAGGCAAGGTGGTGGAGGCGGACACACTGGGAACGTTTAAGACTTATCTAGATAGCCACATGAACGGAGTGGGAATGGAGGGATACAAAAGAATGGTCTAGTTTGGACCAGGGAGCGGCACGGGCTTGGAGGGCCGAAGGGCCTGTTCCTGTGCTGTATTGTTCTTTGTTCTTTGTTTGAAACCCATGCAGAGAATGTGTAAACTCCACACAGACAGTGACCCAAGCCAGGAATTGAAACTGGGTCGCTGGAGTTGTGAGGCAGCAGTGCTAACCACTGTGCCACTGTGCCACCATCACTACTTTAACCTTTGTGTTTTCATGCTTTCAGTAAAGGACAAATTTGTTGGATGGAATTTAATGTCACTTGATCGTTGATTCAAGAATGTAATATAATTTCTGAGAATATGCCGTTGGGCCTATTTCCATTGCCTGAGACAATTATTCAAGTGGCTTTACTAAATAAGATAGAAGCAGCATGGTGGAATATTTCAGCTTCAGTAATTAAGACTGGCAAACTGTTAAGAGCTCCAAACACATAAGATTGTAATAGATAATATTTTTACACTTCGTTGTGCAATATAGCTGTAGAAATCAGTAATGTGCTTCCAATATATACATAATTTGTCACTGTGTCAGTGAGTACGGCGCAATGGGAGGAGTTTGCAGCAATGTCTGTGAGGATGCAACATATGAGTGTCAGTTATGAGCCCTTAGTGATAAATATTGCTCCTAGATGAGTGTGGGGTGTAGTGAATTGAGGAGTCTCTGAAGTGCCGAGTGCAGTTTGCAGGATTTGCCATATGTAGAATATGGCATTTGCAGATTCACTAACGTTAGCCACACTGTATGTTGATCCCTGTACCAAAGGAAAGCCAGGCAGCGTGCCTTAATGACTATCGTGCAGCGGCTCTGACATCCATCATTATGAAGTGCTTCGAAAAGTTAGTCATGGCACGAATCAATCCTGGCCTACCAGATTGCCTGAATCCATAACAATACGCCTATTACCTCAACAAGTGAACAGCAGACGCCATCTCCCTGGCCCTACACTCAACCCTGGAGCACCTGGGTAACAAAGACACCGATGTCAGACTCCTATTTATTAACTACAGCTCAACCTTCAACACTATTGTTCTGACAAAGCTCAGCTCCAAACTCTGTGGCCTGGGGCTCAGCTCCTCCCTCTGCGACTGGATCCTAGACTTCCTAACTCACAGACCACAATCAATAAGGATAGATAACACCTCCTCCACGATCATCCTCAACACCAGTGCCCCACACGGCTGTGTTTTCAGCCCCTTACTATACTCCTTATAGACCCCTGACTGTGTGGCCAAATTCCCCTCCAACTCGATTTTCAACTTTGCTGATGACACCACTGTAGTGGGTCGGATCTCAAACAATGATGAGACAGAGAACAGGAAAGAGATAGAGAATCTGGTGAACTGCTGCGATGACAATAATCTCTTCTTCAATGTCAACAAAATGAAAAAGATAGTCATCGACTTCAGGAAGCATAGTGGAGGACAAGCCCCTGTCTACATCAATGGGGACGAAGTGGAAATGGTCGACAGCTTCAAGTTTCTAGGTGTCCAGATCACCAACAACCTGTCCTGGTCCCTCCATGCCGATGCTGTAGTTAAGAAAACCTACCAATGCCTCTACTTTCTCAGGAGGCTAAGGAAATTTGGCATGTCTGCTATGATTCTCATCAACTTTTAGAAATGCACCATAGAAAGCATTCTTTCTGGTTGTATCACAGCTTGGTAAGGCTCCTGCTCTCTCCAAGCCTGCAAGAAACTACAAAGGGTCATGAACGAAGCCCAGTCCATCATGCAAACCAGCCTCCCATCCATTGACTCTATCGACACTTCCCACTGCCTCAGAAAAGCAGCCAGCATGATCAGGGACCCCATGCACCCCAGACATACTCTCTTTCACCTTCTTCCATCAGAAAAAAGATACAGGGCCTGATTTTACCATCAAGTTGCGCCCATTTTCGGGTGCAAAAACTTGGTAAAAGTTGGGCTTGAGGCGAGTACCACCATCCGCGCCCACCTCCCTATCAGCTCCCCCTTTACCAAGGTCCAAAAATAGCCATGATCGGGACTGCACCCAAAATGAGCGTGACGTCCATTTAATTGCAATTGCATGCATTTCAATTGACCTAATGGGTTGCACGCCCAACCTTACCGGACTTCCCCCTTTAACACCCCGTTTTCCCATACAGAATCGGTGAGAAACAGGCATACTCCACAAAAGTCCGATTCAGGCGCTCCAGTTAGTGAGGAGGTAAGTGCCGAGCGTCCAACAGCCCATTGCTTGAGATCGGTCTGGGGGGGGGGGGGGGGGGGGGGTAAGGGGGGGTCCGCTGCCACTCTGCCTGAGATCAGTAGGGGGGAAGGGGGATCCACTGCCACTCTGCCTGAAATCGGTGGGGCGGAAGGGGGTGAGGCCCGCGATCGTTCTGAGTGGCTAAGGGGGTGGGGGGGATAAGCGGGTCAGTAATGTTGTGGGGGTGGGGCAATGTCTGTGGGGGTCTGGGGAAGGCATTATCTGGCCCGGGTGCGATGTGGCAGGGGAGCTGCCGATCGGAGCTACAGGGTTTCAGGCGCGTTAAGCCCCGCCCACAGGCTTCTGCAGCGCAATTCAGGCAGAGTGCATATGGGGGCGCCTGAGAACGGGTCTAAAAGTCGGATCTGAAACACTCCCAGTTTCAAGTCTGCCCAGCACTTAGAATCAAAATGGTAAAATAGGGCCCACAAAATCTGAGGGCACGTACCAACCGACTCACGAACAGCTTCTTCCCTGCTGCCATCAGACATTTGAATGGACCCACCTCATATTAAGTTGACCTTTCTCTACACCCTAGCTATGACTGTAACACTACATTCTGCACTCACTCCTTTCCTTCTCTATGAACGGTATTCTTTGTCTATATAGCACACAAGAAACAATACTTTCACTGTATACATGTGACAATAAATCAAATCAAATCACACATGCGAGGTGAATGGATTTCTTGTGGCGCTGCATCCTAGTTCTCAGGGCTTCACCCCTGAGTTGACCATGCTGGCTTTCGACTCCCAGTGTCTTCTAGGATTGTGTCTGGATGACCTACTGCCCCCTACAGGACAATGCTCCTGGATGGCAGTGGCTCCTGCCCAATCACCTGAAAAGTCAGCCAAGAACTCAACCCGGACCCAGTGCTTGCACAAGAGTAACACTTGCAGTAGAGATCCAAGATAGAAGAAATCCTGGACAAAATGTGTCTCGGGAAAGCTTGACCCGGGACATGCGACTAAAGGTCAATATACAGCATGATTCCTGAAAGCCCAGGATGGTGGGTTATCCTGGAATGGACGCATTTCAGTGATACCAGCTGCTGCTGTCATCCCTTCCTGAGTTTCGTGACTCTGCCTTTGCAGCTCCAGCAGTTGTGGGATAAGAGGCACACATCACCAGCATGGGGCTCAGCAGAGCATCCCTCTGAGTGCTGGTTCCCTGGGACATCCCTGCTTTGGTCTGCTGCGGATCTTCAGCTGTAAGTGAATGACCCAGAAGCCTACCCTCTAAATGAACCCACCGAAGTGCCAGTATCAGCGTTGGTGCGGGTGTGGGTGACAGATGTGATGCTTCTTTCAGAGAGACACCCCTCTCTGCTGGCGTCCAGTGGTTCCAGGGGGCCTGAGGGTTGTCTGGTCTGTTCTGATGGCCAACTAGCAAGAGAAGGCATATGGCATCAGTGCATTGCATGGGACACGGAGGAAACATTGTTTATTCATTTGAGACTTGAGGAATTACAGCATTTGAGTGGAGGAACCTCATGTTTATTTGCTGCCCTGACTTCACCATGGCACAGGCATGGTCTTCCTCCTCCCTGGCCAGCTCAATGCCATGCTCCTCCAAGCATGTGAGGATTCGCAATTCGGGCATGACTCCGGCTAATTGTGCTTGCTGATGCTTGTTGAGTTCCACTTTGTCCTGAAATGGTACAGTAGGGAGAGGCATAGGTCAGATGTGCTGAGGTGTGACAGACATGGGGATTGGGTGGAGCTGGAGTGTGAGAGACATAGTAGTTACTGGGGGAACATGATGATTGTGGGAGGGAAGGGGGACATGGTGCCTGCTGTTGGCAGAGGCCAAGGTGGCTGAGTGAGGGAAGGGGTTGGGGGTGTGAGGGGTGTGTGAGGGAGTCCAGTGGGAGACCAGGAGTAGTTCACTTACCGTGGTTGAGCAAAGAAGATCATTCATCTTCTTCTGACACTGCTCCCCAATCCCAGTCTTTTTCTGTAGTGACTGCGCACTCAACAGGACTGCCACTGCATCCTGGTGGGGTGCGGGGGGGTGGGGGGGTGGGGGGGGGTGGCGGGGGAGGCTGTGGTGGGTGGTCACACTGCTGGATGGCCATCTCCTGCTGTGTGGGTAAAGGGTTTCCTACTTCTGTAGCACTCCATCCAGCAGTCTTATCAGTGCCCCCATAAAGCTTGGTGCCTTCTTGGCAGCAATCTCCTGCAGTCATTGTAGAACAAGTATTGGGGAGCCATTTATATGGAGCTCCTTGTGGCACAGTGGTTCGCAATGCTGTCTCACAGCACAGGGACCGGGGTTCAATTCCCAGCTTGGGTCACTGTCTGTGCGGAAGCAATTTGGAACGCACAATCCATTGGGGTGCAATGCTTTGGTTCATGAAGACAGTAGTCCTTAGCAAATGCATTCCTAATTAACTAAAGGTGGTGGAGCCTGGAGTAGCAAATGGGAGAACAGAATACCCAAATGTAAGAAAGGAAGTTGAGAAAGAAAAATGGAAAGCAAGTTATGTCAGTGTGTTTTCATGTCACTCTTTATGATTTGGTTTGATTTATTATTGTCACACGTATTAGTACACAGTGAAAAGTATTGTTTCTTGCACACTATACAGACAAAGCACACCATACATAGAGAAGGAAACGAGAAGGTGCAGAATGTAGTGTTACAGTCATGGCTCGGGTGTAGAGAAAGATCAACTTAATGAGAGGTAGGTCCATTCAAAAGTCTGATGGCAGCAGGGAAGAAGTTGTTCTTGAGTCGGTTGGTACATGACCTCAGACTTCTGTATCTTTTTCCTGACGGAAGAAGGTGAAAGAGAGTATGTCTGAGGTGCGTGGGGTCCTTAATTATGCTGGCTGCTTTGCCGAGGCACTGGGAACTGTAGATAGAGTCAATGGATTGGAGGCTGGTTTGTGTGATGGATTGAGTTACATTCACAACCTTTTGCAGTTTCTTGCTGTCTTGGGCAGAGCAGGAGCCATACCAAGCTGTGATACAACCAGAAAGAATGCTTTCTATGATGTATCTGTACAAGTTGGTGAGAGTCGTAGCTGACATGCCAAATTTCCTTAGTCTTCTGAGAAAGTAGAGGCGTTAGTTGGCTTTCTTAACTATAGTGTCGGCATGGGGGACCAGGACAGGTTGCTGGTGGTCTGGACACCTAAAAACTTGAAGCTTTCGACCATTTCTACTTCGTCCCCATTGATATAGACGGGGGCATGTTCACTTTACGCTTCCTGAAGTCGACGACAGTCTCCTTCGTTTTGTTGACATTGAGGGAGAGATTATTGTTGCCGCACCAGTTCACCAGATTCTCTATCTCATTCCTGTACTCTATCTCGTCATTGTTTGAGATCCGACCCACTATGGTGGTGTCGTCAGCAAACTTGAAAATCAAATTGGAGGGGAATTTGGCCACACAGTCATAGATGTATAAGGAGCATAATAGGCGGCTGAGAACACAGCCTTGTGGGGCACCGGTGTTGAGGATGATTGTGGAGGAGGTATTGTTGCCTATCCCTAGCATGTGCTGGATTCAAAATATATAGGAAAGTAACCTGAAACAGATCACCTGAATGCAGTTTAAAAATAGGAAATAAAGTAGAAATGATTAAGGCAAATCATGTAATCTGAAAAACATGCTTAATTGAAAACTTCTCTTTAGTGTAATTGTTCCCTCTGTCTTTAGAACTCCATCAGTTCAGCACAGTTCTCTGCCCTAGAAGTCAGCCAAGCATGTTACCTATTCTCGGCTTTAATCAGCATAGCTCTTGAGTTGACTCTGAGAACATATTAAAGATGACCTACAGTGTTTCACGCATTGATTTCAATGCACCCACCCCCTCATTTTTTAAAAATTCATTCGTGGGACATGGGCATCGCTGGCTGGCCAGCATTTATTGCGCATCCCTAGTTGCCCTTGTTCAGAGGGCAGTTGAGAGTCAACCACATTGCTCTGGTTCCAGAGTCACATGTAGGTAAGGACAGATTTCCTTCCCTAAACGACATAAGTGGGAAGTATGTGCCTCTATTTAGCTGAGGTACAAATCATGAACCTGGCATATCAGAATCATTGTCTTGCCTCAGTGAAGCCGATTCTCAGGACTGCCATGCGACCCATTTAACTAATTCTGTCACAAAACCTAATGCTAAAACTTCCATTGCGATTGCTACACGACATGGACTGCAGCAGTTCAAGAAGGCAGCTCACCACCACCTTCTTAAGGGCAATTAGGGATGGGCAATAAATGCTGGCCTTGTCAATGATGCCCACATCCCATGAATAGTAAACATGCTCAGGATGAAGAAAGGTCACAATGATATTTATTTCCTTCCAGCTTCTTAATTCTGACTGCGGTTTACTAAAGTGGTGTATATTCTGGATTTTCTTTGCCTTCTTTGTTATTGAATATTACAGTGTATTGTATTTAACACAATAATCTTGTGAATTTTCAAATTGCTTGGAGCAGCCTGATTTCTGCCCCAGAAACATTAGGATTTATATCACTGTCAGTTTAAACTTATTAAGAAAATACAGAGATGGTCATTTGTGCAATTTTCTAATTTTCCAGAAAGAATCTAAAAGAATTGTGATTTTATTCCTGTTTTAAATCCAGCTTTACCTTCAAATAATGGGTTTTAATTGCATTAATTGGTGGAGGAGGAGACATCCATATTAATGTCCTCACAGATAGTGTTATTCAACTATAGAAGCCTGTTTGCAGTTCCTTGAATATTAATAGTTTGACCATACATAAAAGCAGACATGATGCCAGTGTGTAGTGATAATCCCCTCACATCGAGCAGTTTACTGCTTTGTTTCTTGTTTACAAAGAGCAGGGAGATAATGTGTGATTTTAATATCATACATGAAAAACAGATAGGTCACTGTAAATCTGCCTATGCCTTGTTCTGAAGTTCTGCACTTTGCATTGTATCCTAATTCCTTTTGCTTTCAGCCAATGCAAAATTAGTCCTCAGACGTCTGTGAAACCAATTTTGTTTTCTGTGTCAATCTCACCTCAGCTTCAATATCAAAGGTTGTCAGCGGTTGTTGTGTACTTTACAAGGTTTGAAAGGATTATTGCAGAAAGGGCCCTTTTGTCATCTACCTCAAACAACGAGAAGCCCAGTCCATCACAATTTGAGGTGAAAATTTGATTCAGTGACACCAGGTTATTGAGACATCCATAAATTGCTTTCCCTTTCTGCAGAACAGAAGTCCTGTTTGTTCTGGTTACACTGCAGTTGTTGTATATTCACATTGATTGACACATAAGAAGTGTAAACAATGCAGAAATGTTTACTCTAATTGCATTTTGGAGGAAAAACTCCCACCACTTGTTCATCTAATTGTTATTCTACTACAAATGTGAAGAATTCACAAAGACTATTTATTCAGCAACTGTTCTTTCTTTTATCTTTCAAACACTTCCTTACATTTCTTATAACTTTGCTTCTGCCTGTCTTACTTGATAATATTCCCTCTTTCTCCAGATTAATCCTGCTGGATCCCAGGAATAATTTGATAAAATTAGTGTTTGTACCTTAGTTGTTTTCTTACTGATTATTAAAGATTTGACAGGATCTGTTTGAACTTTTAAATTTTTCTCTGTAACTTTACATATTTTGTTTATCCATATAATTAAAAATTTGCAAAGGTGCAAAAACTATTGAGAGGTTCTAACAGGGTGCTTTAATTATCCTATTCCTTCATGTGCACACAGCCCGAAGGCAGGTTCTTGGTTCATTCTCCACTGATGTTTCATCCTGAACTGTTTCTTTTGGCAGTTTTTATCAGTGTGGTTTGCCATTGCTTTTTACTCTCAGGGATAGAGACAGGAGGCAGTTTCTAAGTCTACCTCAGCCAGAATGGGAATCAAAGGTGTGTTGTTTGGTGCTAACCTGAATCATACACTGGCCAACTAAATTATTCTGCCCCCCCCCCCCCCCCCCCCCTCACAATAATCCTAATATAGACCTGAATAGCAATTAAGCAAAGGGCAGAGATCAGGAAGAGGTTCTAAGGTGTGTTCAGGAGGTTTTTTTTACACCAGTATGTTCCCAGACTAATGAAAGTGGAGACATTTCTAGATCTGGTATTAAAGAATGAGTTGGAGGTAAGTGGATTAGGTGTCAGGAGGGGGATATTTAGGGGATTGTCACATAATGTTTGGGTTGGCTATGAAAAAGGACAAGGAAAAATCCATGGTAAAATAATTAATTGGAAGAGGGCCATTTCAATGGGATGAGAATGGATCCAGGTAAATTGGAATCAAACATTGGCAAGCAAATAGGCTGCTTTTTTTGTTCATTCATTGGACATGGGCATTGTTGGATGGGCCAGCATTTATTGCTCATCTGAATCTCTTGCAAGGCCACTTCAGAGGGCAGTTAAAAGTCAACCACATTGCTGTGGGTCTGGAGTCACATGTAGGCCAGGCCAGGTGAGAATGGCAGATTTCCTTCCCTAAAGAACATTAGTGAACCAGATAGCTTTGTACAACAATGGTTTCCTGGTCATTAATTCCAGATGTTTTATCAAATTCAAATTTCACCATCTGCCGTGGTGGGATTCAAACCAGGCTCCCCAGAATCCCTTGTCCAGTGATTAGTCCTACTCTGCCACTACCTCCCTGGAGAACAAAAGAGGTAGTGAGTAACATAAAGCAGAAAAAGAATGGATAGGACAGACGTCAAGCTGATCATACAAATGAGAACCAGGCTGAATATAGAAACATTAGAGAAGAAGTTCAAAAGGAAATAAGAGCAGCAAACAAAGTATGAGAAGAGACTAGCAGCCAAGACAAACGTGAATCTAAAAGTCTTCTATAGCTCTATAAATAGGTAAAGGGACATAAAAGGAGGAAGAGGGCTGATTAGAGACCAAAAGGATGATTTATGCATGAAAGCAGAGGGTATGGCTGAGGGATTAAATGAATACATTGCACCTGTCTTTATTAAGGAAGAAGATGTTGCCAAAGTCATAGCGAAAGAGAAGATGGCTGAGAAACAGGATGAACTAAAATTGACAGATAGACTGGCTGTACTTAAAGTTGATATGCACCAGGACTGGGTCAGATGTACCATAAGATACTGAGAGAAGTAAGGCTAGAAATTGCAGCAGCAAACCTCCTTCATTGTGGTGTAGTGCCAAAGAACTGAAATGTTCAAAAAAGGATGTAAGGATAAACCCAACAGCTACAGACTATTAACCGTGATGATGGGAAAACCTTTGGAAATGATAACCAATAATCAACCTAACCCACACATCTGCGGACTGTGGGAGGAAATCAGAGCACCCAGAGGAAACCCATGCATACACGGGGGAGAACATGAAAACTCCACACAGACAGTGACCCGAGGCTGGAATTGAACCTGGAGTCCCTTGTGTTATGAGGCAGCAGTGCCACTGTGCCACCGTGCCGCCCAAATGTGTTCAATTAATTTGATTGAGGTTTAGATGAGGGTTGATGGCACTAATGAAGTTGATGCGGGGTTCATGGACTTCCAAAAGGTGTTTGATAAAGTGTCACATAATACATTGGTCGGCAAAGTTGAAGCCTATAGAATAAAAGGGACAGTGACAGCATGGATACTAGGTTTGCTGAGTGAAAGAAAACAGAGAGTGTTGGTGAATGTTTGTTTTTCCGACTGGAGGAAGTTATATCATTGAGTGCCCCAGGAGTTGGTATCAGGACCACTGCTTTTCTTGAATGTTTTAACGACCTCGGGCTTGATCTTACCGACTGTTCATGTCATGCTCCTGCTGCAGCGAGGTTGGAGAATTTGGCGGCTAGCCAAATCTCTGTTCATTGCACTGGGATGAAAAAATCCTGCTGACGTGAACGGCTGTAACATTCCGGCCCTAGACTTAGGTGTCCAGGGCATGAATTTGAAATTTGCAAATTACAAAAGCTTGGAACTATTGTGGACTGTGAGGGGAATAGCGAAAGCCATCAAGACCACATAAGGATGGAGAAATGAGCAGACATATGGCAGTTGTAATTTGATGCAGAGAAGAGTGAAGTGATACGTTTTGGTAGACAAAATGAGGAAAAGTTGCACAAAATAAAGGATAAAATTCTGAAGAGGGTGCAGGATCAGCTGGACCTGGGGGTTTATGTGCATTATTTGTTGAAGATGGTAGGGAAGGCCGAAAAAAATGGTTAATAAGGCAAAAAGAATCTCAGACTTTATAGACAAATGTTTGGACTACAAAAGCAAGGAGGTGATGGTGAACCTCTGTAAAAGAATGGTTGAGCCTCAACTGGAGAACAGACCGGAATTCTCCGATCTTGCACAGCCATTATCACTGCCAGAGAACAAAGAGTTTGGCGCTCAACCAAATCTCCGTTCACTGTAGCGGAACCGGAGAATCCCAGCTGCAGACAAGGTAGGAGAATTCCGGCCATTGTATCCAATTCTGAGCACCACACTTTAGGAAAGATGTAAAGGAATTGGAGAAGGTTCGGAAAAGCTTCACAAGAATGGTTCCAGGGATGAGAGACTTCAGTTATGTGCAGAGCTTGGCAAGGCTGGGGCTGTTTTCCTTCGAGAAAGTTGCAAAGAGATTTGATTGAGGTGTTCAAAATCTTGAGCAGTCTGGACAGAGTAGATAAAGAGAGGTTGTTCCTATTGTTAGCAAGTTTGAGAACCAGACGATACTGATTTAAGATGATTGGTAAAAGAACCAGAAGGGACATGAGGAAAGAAATTCATGAATGAGTAGTTAGGATCTGGACTGCATTTCCTAAGAATGTGGCTGTGGTAGGTTCAATCATGGCTTTCAAAAGGGAATCAGATCATTCTTGGAAGAGAAATTATGGCAAGATGATAGGGATAGACAGAGGAATGGGACTAGCTGAGTTGCCCTTGCAGAGAGCTGGCAGGGTGGCAATGGGCCAAATAGCCTCCTCCAGTGCTGCAACCATTCTACTATGATTCTATTTTATGTATTTGTTCTTGTAAAACAGTTAGAAATAGTTTAAAACCCTTCATCAATACTTCCTATTTAGGCTGGCATGGAGTGTCAAACAATGATGTAATTTGCTCTTGACATATAAACTAATTCTGAGTATACCAAGCTATGGGTAAACTTAAACATTGTGTGATTACAGTTCAGTTCAGGCAATTGTGATTTAGTTTGAGTGGATCAGACTACTGTTGCAATATTAACTTAGGTACTTATGTTGGAATCCACAGTTACCTCAGTAGGAAATCACTGGGCAGCAGTCCAGGGTCAGTGGTATTTACACTGCTGCAGACCTCTAAGGTTTTAAACATAATTATGCATGTGGTGAGAGGTGACAACATTGGTGCCTTTTTTCAAAATTGGAAACAAGATAGGATGTCAAGGTTCCTTCTAAAGTGAGACCGAAATCTGTTTGATGTCGCAAGGGTGAGTTTCTTGCGAGATTAGGAGTTGCAGTGGAGGCTGGTCCCAGAATTATTGAGACCCTTTTCAAGGAAGCATGCGTGGGGCCTACTTGCATGTAGATTATTTTAAAATTTCTTGTTCAGTAGAAATCATGATGTACTCATTGTCAGCAGCCTCTGACAATGCCTCAGAACATCTTTCTAATGAGTGTTGTAGTCATACATAGAATCCCTACAGTACAGAAGGAGGTCACTTGGCCCATCAAATCTGTACCAATCACAATCCCACCCAGGCCCTATTCCCTATTCCTATCATGTTGCAATAATTTTCATTTTTAGTTGATGCAAAACCTTTACAGGGACCCTAAAAGCAATCGGTCGCCTGCAATTCAATCATCCCCCTCTAAAAGTGGAGTTTACATGGTGGAATAAGGCCCTGTGCTGATTCATATTAACATGAACTTGGCAGTATAAATGGAGCATTAGCTAAAATTAAATCTGTACTCTGGAGATGGGAGATTTTGATCCTGAGTAAAATTGCTGCAGACAAGTTCCTTGAGTCCACAAGGCCACGAATGAATTGTGCAATTGTTAATTAAAACCATGCCCAGATAGAGTGGTTGCAAAAGCGTGGGGGGTGGGGGGGGGGGGGGAAAGGGGGCAGTGGGGGTGACTGACCTAACCACAGGCAAATTCAGGGTCAACCAAAATAGCTGGCAAAATGAGGGATAATCCAAATCTCGCAATCCACCCCCTGTGCTTCCCAAATGCTCCTGTCGAACTGTTGTTGATGTGTAAGGAGCAAAGATGTGGTGGAACCTTCAAACAAGATTAAGCACTCCAGCAACTGAATTTTTTTTTGCTTCCAGTGCATGTCTAACATTTCGCACTGTTGGGAGTTTCTTGGGAATAGTTTTACATAGCTAAACCCTACTGCAAACACGACGACAGGGTGGTGATAGTGAAGTGGGTGGAGGGGTGGGCGGTGGGTTGCAAGTTCTTTGTTATATTTATTCCGTGCACGTCCCACTGTGTCAAACCCACGCAAGAACTTGCAAGAAGCCTCGGAATCAGACTAATACTCTTTATTACATGAACTAATCCCCTTCAAATCCGACTTGAAATAATGTTTATCTTTTGCCAGCTTAATTTCCCAGCCTGAAATCCCCGGGTCAGTCCCAGCATCAGATATCGTGCCATTTCGACATCCTCTTTTAAAGATTGCCGCCTTTACCCAAATTGGAGTGAACTCGAAACTTATTACCTGAGAATGTGTAAGGACATAGAGAAAGCTCAAATCTTGTACGGTAGAAAAATGTGCGAATTTGTGATTCTGTATAGATCTTAAATTGGGAAGATATGATGTGGGATCCATCTCTAAGCTATAGAGCAGTAAACATCTAGTCACCAAGGTTACTGAAAACACGCTCGGTGGCTTTATTACTGAGAACAAAGTAAAACGCAATAAAACTAGAGTTGTATTTAATCTTTCAAAATCTTGATCAAATCTGTGCCCGTTGTTTTTTTTTCGCTCAAATCCACATGCTTGGATTTTAAAGTAACGGTGATAATTGTTCATAATGATTTGCGTTACTGTGATACAATATTAAACGTGAACTCAAGTGAATGCTAGCTTCTGGAATAGTTTTTATTTGGATTGAGTATGTTGTAATATTATAATGTCGAATATTTCAGAGCAAATTAAGAATTACAGTTCACATATAACAAATATCTGTATCTGAGCGAAAATTCAAAGCGTATATTACTTTAAAAAGCACTTCGGCCCCTCAAGTGTCACAACAGGAGGATCTGGAGGTTTGAAAGTGAAGTATTATCTATTTAAGATTACTTACATAATGTGGGAAACCCAACACTGACTTAATCGCTGCATCTATTAAAATACCGGGAATGGGGCTAATTTCGTGTAATTAAAATCTCCCTGCCATACACTTTTTGCTATCACACATTGCACTAGAATTCTCAATTCTTAGCTCTTTTCACCTCAGCCGCGTATTGTTAAGAGACTGGTATGATTACAGTGGGAAATGGAAATAGCAAAAAAAAATCATGTATTTGTTCTGATGCGGTTTTGCTTACTCCGCAATATATCAATGCACGATTCCCACCCGACCCACTCACACATCGCGCGACATTTAGTTTCTTGAGGTAAAACCTGGAAACTTGAAAAGGTAGACAAAGCTGCACAGAGAAAGTGCGCCAGAATAATGCAATGCTGCAACATCTTCCATTATTTATTTGTAATGTTCTCTGGTGAGTTAGACACCCTCTTTAGTTGTAGAGTAGATAGGGTTATTCATTTCCTGCAAAGGATTACAGTTGATGAAATTTCATTTTTGTTATAGCTAATGACACAATTCCAGACTTGATTCTGTTAAAATAATAATTCTAATGAGGTTTAGCTGGAACTACCAAAAATGTTGCACGAGGAATTCTTGAAACTCGTATGCTTTTTGGGGGGATAAGTGACAGTTGTATGGTTCGATTTGTAAGTTGCGATTTTTGATGCAGTTTTTGAGTCTCTAACAGAAGGTTGTACAAAGTGCATTGCCAGTGCAGCTTTAGCTAATCGCGACTCTATAGATATTTATATGTGTGTGTGTGTGTTTTACGCGTTTGGCCTTAAATCTCAAAAGCAAACCTTTGTGAGTCCTTTCAGTTGACTAGAAGAAAATCTGCTCTTTGCAGAATCTTACAATAAATGCACGCGTTCGCCCTACAATGCTGCAACTTTCTTTGCATGCAGGGACAAAAGGGAAGTCTCCTAATTCTGTCCTCCCTGTTTTATTCTAATGAACAGTATACAAGCAGCGCTGTCAGCCCTAATTAGTAGCCAACAACAGGGAAAGTTGTCGCTTTGCTTCTCTTGTATATAAGCGCACAGTGAACGTTCATTGAGCTTTAACTTGCTGTGAATAATTCGCTTGGCATTTCGCCAATTAGGAACATTTTACAACCTGGTAAAATGTATGTTAAAACTTCAAGAACTGCCGACCCCAAACTCCAATAAAGCGGATATGGGTAAATGTGCACTGCAATAGCAATTGTAAAATATTTCCTTGGCGCTGGGGCAGTTTTGTGATTCTTGCTTGATGTGTTAGCAAATTCCAAAATTGGTTCGACTGTACTTGTTCCTTGCCTTGAGAATTAAGGGAACCGTCAAATCGTTAGAATGTCCTCCCCACATTGAACTTTTTTTTCCTTTAATTTTGAAGTCTGATAATATTTCTTATAGGAACACAATATCTATGGAGCGCTTCAGCGGTTTGTGTGATTAACTTACTTGCATAAAACATACCTTCGTTTCAAATAGGTCACCGTGAGTCTGCAGTTTTCACAATCACCACGTTACATGGGTTTGACAAGTGGAATTTATTCACATTTCACAGCACCGACAAAATAAAGCGGATGGGGATGGGTGGAGGGATGGGGGTAACTCCAATGTAAACAAGTATAATCATTTGTGTGAAACGCAAAATAGCTTTGACTCGAAGAGTAAACTGGAAGCAGAGAGTACTCCAATTAAAACTGTATAAAAAGAGGGGGAGGTGATATGTGCGGCAGGATAACGAGTGCTTTAATATTCATTATAAGGTATATTTCCTATAACAGCCCAGCGGCCTCCCCTGATTATTGGACACTTCTTCTCACCCGACTTAGAACAAGTAAGTTCGTGCAAGGCAAAACAAAACGATAGGAAGCGACGTTTCTGATTTTCCGGCAGCATGGTGGTGATCCGCCCGTTCAGTCCAAGTGCATTCGTTCGAAAAGTCAAATGCTCTAAGAAACGGCCCCTATTTCATCTCCAGTGTATTGTCAAGTCACTAGTGCAGAAATTAAAGGATTGTGCAGCATCCCTTTGCTTCACGGCATATTGTTCTAAACAAACCTGATTGTGTTAAAGAAAATACGACATAATTAAAAAAGGCCCATTAATGAGAAACTTCAATTTACCCCGATAATGTTCAACAAACGTATCAGCGGACGAGACTATATCGAATTATAAATGAAAAATGTGGCTGGAAACTAAAATCAGATTATTTTTTTAACAATCACACAATGAGGAGGCCAGCTCTTTTTTTTTCGAAAAAACCGGAGCCAGTCACTTTGGAAGCAACTTTCAAACTCAGGAGAGCTCATCCACATTCGGATTCGCGCTGGAATCATTTAAATGATTTAAATGGATCCTGCCATTTTACCAGAGGACTTTATATGCGCGCAAAAGTCCAAACGGCGTTCCTGAATTGGGAGTTTTGGGGTGAGGGGCGTGGATAGTTTTAACTTCTACTTACCTCACCTCTTTAGCACAGCTCTGAAGGCAGTCCTCACTTTGCCTTCTTGGTGCAGTAGACACGTCTCGGTCGTATCTGCCGAACCTGTGTCGGATTTCACGTTTCTCAAAAATCCTGAAAAACACAATCCGTTTCACTACACGTTTACGTCCAGTGATCACTTTATTCGGGAATAAGAAACAATTTAGAAGTCACCTATCTGTCTTTCATATTGAAGAGTGTAAAACGCACACACACACACTGATATAGATTGATGCACCCTGTGTAACCCTAATTGGTTCATTTCTGGAACAAGATGTTCTATGTGTATGGTTAGACTAGGATAATGTGCCAAATATTAAGTAATAAAGTAGTTTGGAAAATTTGTGCCACAGTGTTTAGATTGAAATCGGTGGTTATGTCTGATTGGTGTGTGATTTCTGAGTACATTCCATGTTACAGTCACCAGGTAGAGAGACTAAATGTTCGGTGTAATTAATTGGCATCCTGAAAATAGCACATTAGGGACATTGAAGGAAAGGTGAGGAGCTGGGTGGGTGTTGGATTGTTACTATATTGCTTTTCAGCTGCATTTCCTGCCATTTTGACCATTTTAAGACACAGCTGGTGCGACAGTGAATGTTCTGGTACCTTCAGTCCCTGATGTATACTGGCAGTTGTCTAGTGCAGGATAGGAAGCACAGTGTAGCTGACCCGTGGCTACAAGCGTTTGCAAATTGAGGGCAGAAGTTCTCAGAATGCGGGCTGCGTGTGAGGAGTCTCGGAGAGAAATGATATCATCGACTTGGTTCACCATGCCTTGGGACGGCCTCACCTCGGCGCAGTACCTCACTGTCCGGCTCTGCCCACTCTGACACCCCATCAGAGCACTGGAGGCTGCCGTGTGCGCCAGAGACCAAATCCTCGGCCTGTCCGCCGCCCCAAAGCGCTGCGGGAGACCGCTGCTCGCCATGGACACCGACGCTTTATTCGTTCTGGTTTCCAGGTAGTCGGACCTCAGGGTGGAATTGTTCATCGGGCCAGAGAAGGCGTGCTGGTTGCTTCGTGGCGACACATTGCAGCCACTTTCCTCGCACTCCACCAAACTTCGCCTTGGACCCAGCTCACTTGCCACCTTTTCTTGTTCACTTCCAAGTTTCCCCGACTCATCATCTTCCAAATCGTCCAGATCACTCAGCCTCAACTCTTTGTCTTCTTTGCATTCTTTCTCATCTGTGGGCACATTCAAAGATATTAGCATTTGTGTCTGTAATTTATTTCCAATCAAACTTTTGTAGTGCCCCATCCCGCGAGAACAAATCTGAATAATGTTTTCCCTCTACAGTGTGGTGAGAGATGGTACATGGGCTTATACTCTGCTATCTAAAGAACTTTCTCACAATAGGTTGGTATGTTGTGTTAGATATCTGAATCCCTACAAACATTCCATCTTCGACTTATTTTTTTCAATTATTTGACAACATTTCCTCACGACAATCTACCTTGTTTCGCCTAATGCCCAAAGAATGCATTGCAGCGTGTTTGTGAGTGTGTGAGGTCCCACCTTTGAGCATGTTATCCGTGCCAAGTTCCTCGCCGTCCTTTTTCTCGCTCTCCTCTTTCTTGTCGTCGCCTCCTCTGTTCCTGGGTGACCAGGTCATCTTGTTCTCTTTCTTCAGCCTCCTCCGGGCGTTCGCGAACCAGGTGGACACTTGGGTCAGTGTCATCTTGGTGATGATGGCCAGCATGATCTTCTCGCCTTTGGTGGGGTAAGGGTTCTTCCGGTGCTCGAACAGCCAGGTCTTCAGGGTGCTGGTGGTCTCCCGGGTCGCATTCTTGCGCCGGGTGCCGCTGTTGAAGTCCACGGTACCGCACCTACAAACACCGAGAAGACCAAGCCCAGTTACCCCTTTACATTGCAAGACAAGAAAGTGGCACAGACTGATAGCAGAGAGGGGCTGGTCACACCTCAACATAACCTCACATACCTCAACATCCTCAACATCCAGAAAGATACAAAAAGATACAGAAATATACAAAAGTCTGAGGTCACGCACCAACTGACTCAAGAACTCAAGTCCCTGCTGCCATCAGACATTTGAATGGACCTGCCATATATTAAATTGATCTTTCTCTACACCCTACTATGACTGTAACACAACATTCTGTATTCTCTCCTTTCCTTCTCCCCTATGTACTCTATGAATGGTATGTTTTGTCTGTATAGCAAGAAACAATACTTTTCGCTGTATCCCATTACATGTGACAATAATAAATCAAATCAAATCAAAGGTAATCGCAATAAAATAAAACGATTTCTCTCAATTGCCTTGGTGTTGCGGGGGTTGGGGGGTGGGGGGGGGGGTGTGCATGATTTCTTTGACCAGTGAACTTACCTGTCATACTGGTACTGCCCCAATGACTGATCGTATGGGTAGTAGGCAGCTGGTGGAGCGATTCCCGTGTGCAAACTCCCAGTGCCATCTTTAATATCGTACTGTGAATTCTGCAGGAGGGCAGAGATGGAGAGAGCAGAACACGCAAAATAGTCAGAAGTTTTTTTTTAAAAACCATAGTTCACACGTGAGCGGATCAAACGCTAGACAGGAACGGTGGTGGCCTAAAACCTTGTCGATGGCCAGAGGTTACTCACCAGTGAAGAGTATAGAGCAGGAGGGTCTGTGCTGTATGTAAGGTAGTTCCCATAGCCCTGACTGGCTGCACTTGCATAGGGAGTGCTGCTGTACATGCCCAGCGCCGCGGCAGCTGCGGTAATCTCCGTCCTGGCGTTGGCCAGCAGTCTGTTATCATAGGATGTCGGGCAGCAAACTGCCGCCTGGGCCGGCCCGGCGGAGCCCTCAGATCTGGAGCCGGCCTCACAACACGTCGTGCTGGGACTGGCTGACACGAAAAACTGGAGGGAGAAGAAGAACGAAAGAGAAGCGGGGGGAAGACCGTCATTTGAGCGGAACGCGGATCAGCAGGTCAAACATTATATAAAAGAAAGAACAGCAAAATGCAGAGGCGGATGCAGCAGTGGAAATGCCTTGAAGCCAAATGCATGGAAAATAGATGACAAAGCCAACAGAAAGTGGGGTAAAAGAGTTTACGTGGCACCGTTATGCGGTGGAATTGTAAAAATAAGAGAGTGTAAATAATTAAGGAGCCAGGGCAGAGGGACCTAAATGTAGAAAGCCTTGCGATTCGCGACTGGGAGGAAGATAAAAGTATTTAAAGGCATGGATACGTGCAGGAAAATGCTAAAAAGGCACTAAAAGGAGTGAATTAATGACAGTGCGAATAATAGTGAAAAGATGCAGTTTGGGGAATTGGAGTGGTGATGGGGAAGGAGCAGGATGGAATAAATTGCAATCAAACTAATACGATATCAGTGAGCACCTGGAAGAAACTATGTCACCAATACAGTGAATAATGTTACAACATGGTCAGAGAACAGTGCAATGAACAAGTGACCTTACACAGTGCCAGAGATTGGGGAACTTGTAGGTGTGTGACATTGAAGTAAATAATAATGAGTGGCGGCCTTTTTCTTTTGCAAACTATCGAGGCAATCTGTATATTCAACAATAGGAGCACCAAATAAATCATGAAATGTGAAAATTGCGACTGCAAGTTGAAGGGGAGGGGGGAGGGGGGATTGGTATAAGGTATAAACTGAACGTGAAACAGTTCCTCTCCCCCCCCCCCCCACCCCCACCTCCCCACCCCCTCCCAAAATAATACGAACCAGCGAAAAAAACACAGGGCAACGCAGAGTTGCAGGTTCAACGAATGCCCCTAGCTCTCCCACTCCTTACCTGTGTAGTGGCGTTGTAGGGGTATCCGAACTGCGAGAACGACATCCCTGCGCGTTTTTTTTGACCCAACAGGAAAATATTTCTTCCTGATTGATTGCGACCAAAACCTAGTTCAAAATGCGCCTTCTTCCAGGGAAATTTGCATGCATGGCTCTCTAGCTTAATAATAAATGATTCCACTTAGAAACGGGAAGGCGCCGCCAGTTACTGGCAGTTCAAAGCTTACCGGTGTTCATCTTAAGGCATCATTATCGATTACAGTTAGCTGGAAGAGGGTTAAAAAGACATAGCGGAAGTGCTGGCGGATTCAGAGGCTGCTGCTGCTATTATTTGCCTCCTTTTCGGCATTTCATCCCTGGAAGAGTCTCCAAGTGACGTCACATTAATCCCGAAGCCGACATGACAGCAAGGATATAACATTGTCTTTGCCAATCACATTGAACATCTAATATTCTTAGGTGCGTCCAATTTGTTCCAATGTTTGCAGCTTGCCTTTCTGGTGCACAGTGAGGCGGCTCTTCAAGCACTTTGGGAGTCTTGTTGTCACTTTACAACCTCCCCCCACAAACAAAAACATACAGAAATTCAAAGGTCACAGACATAACAATGTCTGGGGAACCTCGGCGTGTTAAAGGGTGGTTTTACCCACTCCAGAGATTCAGGTATTGGAAAGATTTTCTAACTCAACTTGCAGCACATTTGAACACCTTTAACTTCATTGCGATGGGACGACTTAAAACACCTCTTTCTGCGCGTTACCACATCTTCAGGTTGAGTGATTTCCAATGTCATTTCACCACTAAAGTTTCTAATCATCCCAAATCTCTTTGTTTCGAAGGCAATCAAGGGTCGTAGCGGTCACCATCTTTCTAAAGCAGTGTCACTCCCCTGAAAACAATAATTCATCTTATTTAGCTTTAGTCTGAATCGGGGTGAATATATACAGTCCTACTGGTATGTAGGAGAATGTGGGCCGCACGCCGTTTGGACCATTTTCGTCGGAATGGACTCATTTGGTGACAGTTCGGGACACATCTTTCTGTTCTCCTGCCGGCGAAGTGAGAGGCAAAGTTCTAAAGGCGTCAAACAAACAAAAAAAATGAAAACCAGAGCGGAGAAGCATTAAAGTGTAAAACTGACACACTAGCAGCGAGGGAGGTGTGCGGTTCAGTTACCCAGGAGAGGCAATTGTTTAACCTCTTTCGGCAGCCGACAGTTCATCATAAGAAAAATGGATAGGAGTTTTTTTAAGGGGGGGGGGGGTGGGTGTCCTCAAGCGGACTCCTTCCTCTCCCTCAAACCGTCCGATGCATGGCCAAAGGGCCAGTCACTAATTAATGACGATGATGTATCCATTTTTCTCTATTAGAGCCAGAATGGTCCCCAAAGAAATGAATATATGGCTTTGACAGGTCAATGGTGAGTGATTGATGGCTGCCTGGAGACTGGCGTGCCCATTACGAGCAGGGCGTAATTGCATCAATTAACAAATGGAAATTGGGGACTTGTTTAACCAACGACTTACAGCGGTGGTGGTTGGGGGGGGGGGGGCGGGGGGTTAGGGAGACACACACACACATACACCAGCCTCTCCTCAGATCCACCAAAGTTTTCCACTCGTCACTCGGAGCTATCTGTGCTGCTCTAATTACCGGCCGGCGAGAATAGCGACTGGGGAGAATGTTTCAATTAATGAAAGTGCTGTAGGCTTTTTTTCCGTGAGGTGGAAGGTCGCCTGGATATCCATCATCTTCAAACTTTTACACCGACTTGCGACCCCGAAAACACGTCCATTTCGGGGACAATTGTCTTTTGCAATGAACAATGGGCTCCAGCCAGCCCATATTGCAAATAGCATCAACCACCCCTCCCTCCTCCCCTTCTTGCAGTTTCTTTGCTCTTTTCGGCTGTTTAATCTGCAGAATTTTATTTTCGGAGGTTGAGGATTTTTTTGGGGGGCGGGGTGGGAGGCATCATTGCATTAAAATTTGTCAGTGATTAATGGGTTAAATCTCCCCTCACCCCCCAAAAAATAACGAATACCAGTATCTGCCTGTATCTTCGTGCTTTTAATCCAATCCATCCCTCCAGTTGAATCCATCCCTTTAGAGTCACAAAGTCATAGAGGTTTACAGCATGGAAACAGGCCCTTCGGCCCAACTTGTCCATGCCGCCCCTTTTTCCAATCCCTAAACTAGTCCCAATTGCCCACGTTTGGCCCATATCCCTCTATACCCATCTTATCCATCTAACTCTTTAAACGCTTTTTAAAAGAAAATTGTACCCCCTTCTACTACTGCCTCTGGCAGCTTGTTCCAGACACTCACCACCCTCTGTGCGAAAAAATTGCCCCTCTGGACCCTTTTGTATCTCTCCCCTCTCATAACATTTTATTGATGGTTAAACTTGTTGTAAAACTTTCACCAGCTAAATGAGAGACTCTTGCGGTAAATATTTAACACACACACACCTATTCCCAAGCAGAGCAAAGAGGTGAAGAAGTCTATTGCACTTGGGCGATGATAGGTGGTGGATTTGTCCCTTTTGCACGTTTGGAGGTGCTGTTAACTCTATTCAGTGCAGTTTACTGCTCGGCGGGTCGCGCTGGCGAAGAGCTGGGAAGGGTTGAGCCCCCCGCCCCATGTCTCCTTATTATTAACAGCCCCTGTGGAGTTCCACATCGCGGTAATTACCAGCTTCCTCTAACAGTGGCGCAAGCGAGCTACCGCACAACAATACAGCGGCCAAATGTCTGCTCAGATCAAAGAGTTGGAGGTGGCAACTACTGCACCTCTCTTTCAGGGGTGGGGGTGCGGAGTTTAAAAGTCGATCAAGCTCCAATTAATGGCCCTCCAAATATCATGAGGCCAGTTTCGGTCCTTCATCGTGTCTCTGTCGCAATAAATCAGATTCGTCCGTGGACCACTTCAAATTCAGCAAAACGAAATCTGTGCTCCAGTGGGTTTTAAATAATGATAATTATTTTAACAAGGCTAACTTAGGGCTATTAATCCTTGTGTGCAAGGGATATTTGCAAATCGTTGTGGTTTCTATCCTGTAAAACAAATCGCCCCTTTAAAGCCATTTATTGAGTATGCCCCAACAACTTGCATTCGCCTAGCGCCATCAGTGCAGCAAAACGTCGCAATGTCCCCAGTGAAGGTAATTAGATAGCAACTGACACCAACCCCATATCAGGATTGGTGACCAAAAAGTTTGAAGCTCAGTCTTCAAGGAGGAGGGTGAGGAGGAAGAGGGAACAGTTTCCGGGGGGCATAAGTCTATAAGATATCGGAGCAGACTTAGGCCTTTCGGCCCATCGAGTCTGCTCTGCCATTCAGTCGTGGCTGAGAAATTCTCAACCCCATTCTCTCCCGCCTTTTCCCCGTGTCCCGGGTCAGTGAAGCTATACCCCGTAAACATCCAGAAATTAACCGAAGGAGTGTTTTGGTCTGGTCTCACATACGCTCACACATTACTGCTCAATGGCCATCGGAGGATTCTAATATTATCAAAAAGAACAGCCACTTCTGCTAAAAGACTAATCGTAAAAGGTGACAGAAATTCCCAAGGAAGTTATAGGGATGAGCTGTCGACAGTTTCATGCTGTCAAAACACAGTCTGGACTCCGTGCACATAATATTCAATGTGGACAAACTCTAAGACTAGGATAGTTTGTTTTAACTTGTCCTTAGATCAAAAGTAGGATTAACAAAATCCATTAGATCAAGCAGTTGAGGGGCAGTTGTTGACGTCGATAAAGGCAAAATACTGCGGATGGTGGAAATCTGAAATAAAAATGCTGGAAAAACTCAGCAGGTTTGGCTGCATCAGTGGAGAGAGAGTCAGAGTTTAACGTTTAGAATCCTCTACAATTCCGAAGAGTTATATTCGACTGGAACTCTTTCTCATCCACACATGCTTCCCGACCTGTAGTTGTTAAAGGGGCTTGTAGATTAATATTTTCCTTTGATTATTTTGTCCCTATTCTATGTTGCCCCTCTTTAAATTCCGCTTCCTGACACGACTACTACTTTCGAAATAATGGACATTTCATTTTCTCTTAATGTATTGTGACAAACAATCACTTCAAGAAGAACTTTGTTTACAGATTGCATTGATAAATTCAGGTTAACAAATCGTTACCGAATCGAATGAACACTACCATTTTTTGTGGCAATGCTTAAAACAGTTGTGGCCAGAGGCACAATGGGGGCAAAGACAACAAGGACAGGAGCGACGCTGGCGCTTTATTGGTTAGTAAGTCATTGACATGCCGCGGATATTACCTGAAGGCACTGTCCATGCTAATGTCACTCTCAGACGCTGCTGCACATCTCGGAGAGAGCGCTTGAATGCACAAGTGCAACTGGACAGGTTTTGCATAATTTATGTCGACCAGTTGCCATACAGTAGAAGGAGTGAACAGAAATGTTTCAAAAAGCGAATGAATGCCAGTTTTTATAACTCCACTTCGAATTTCCGTCACATCGCGACCTGTCCACTGATCGTGTCAACTGACTTCATCAATTATCTTTCACCCTTATTACCCGGAGAAGAGGTCAAGATAACAGGGGTGCCTACCCATACCTGCGAGATGAGTGGCACAGTGGTTAGCACTGCGACCTCACAGTGCCAAGGACCCAGGTTCAATTCCCAGCTTGGGTCACTGTCTGTATGGAGTCGACACATTCTCCCTGTGTCTGTGTGCTCCGGTTTCCTCCCACAGTCCAAAAGACTTGCTGGATGGATTGCATTGGCCATTCTAAATTCTCCCTCAGTGTACCAGAACAGGCACCGGAGTGTGGCGACTAGGGAATTTTCACAGTAACTTCATTACAGTGTAATGTAAGCCTACTTGTGACAGTAATAAATACACTTTAAAACTTTAAAAAACCTTTAAGGTATCATGTTGCTCAGTGCCCGTTTTGGTGCGACAAACCAGTTACAATCAAACAGTGGTAAAGGACATCAGCAAGAATGTCCAATAAACACCTTTGCTCGATGATAATCATTGTTATAGAGGTATAGACATAGAAACATAGACAATAGCAGGAGTAGGCCATTCAGCCCTTCGAGCCTGCAGCCATTTTGATCATGGCTGATCATCAAATTCAATATCCTGATCCCGCCTTCCCCCCCATATCCCTTGATCCCTTTAGCCCCAAGAGCTATATCTAATTTCTTCTTGAAATCAATAGAAACGTTATATTCTATTATATTTATAAATAGTACCTTCGAATTTCAAGTAGGTAAACCCGGGTTGGACTCATTGCTATTAGCCTTTTTAACACGCCGCCTCTCCTTCTGAACATTTACAAAGTTATATTTAAATATTGCAATTCGCCGCGACAGTGGAGAAATGAGCCAGCGTGTGTCTTTCATAGGAAATAGTGAAGTTCTAATCAACATATAAACGCCAGATCAAGCGCAGAGTTTTAACCAGGCTTGGATATTTAGGTCTATGTATAGGTTTCCTTTTCAAGCCACAAAGCTTCCGACAGGAAATGCCACAAACACACGCAGATGTTACAGTGCTATAACACAGAAAAAGCAAAAACTGATTGAAACATTAATCTGATCCATCCGGGATGGACAACTTAAAAGTTTGGGTGACTGACCATCTCTCTGTTAAAAAAAAAACCCCGGCGCTTTTCCATTCAGATCCTCGGCGTTGGGAATTTATTTTATTGATGTGGTACCTGAACCTTACCAGATTAGCAGAGTGAGTTTTAGGACCTCTCTATAACTGTTCACACAATATCGCGCGTGTACAACGTAACAGAGCCCGGGAAACGTTCCGGGGCGGCTCGGCTTGAAAACCTGTCTGTGAGACAACAATTACTTGGCTAATCTTAGGATCAAAATGAGCAAATGCGTTTCTTTAATTTGCAAAAGCCACTTTGAAGTATTCTCTGCCTCCCAGCAAAACAATAAGCTTTCGTAAATTGTACCGCTATCAGAGATGTACGAATACCACATTGATACATCTTTTTATAAAAAGTTCTACCACTTAGTTACTATGCTTTCTCCACCTACACATCGATATGGGTGAAGCTTACAGCGTGTTACAGTGTCTATATTTGCAAATTAAACCTTCTCTAGGTAATTAACAAAGGAAATATCGCAAGTTAGGACCCCAGTTTGTGCATGCCTCCAATTTTGAAACATCTCCCCCGAGATGTTTATTTGTGTGGAGTGTCATACGTGAGGTGCCCGAATAAAGAGAGCGATGGCTGTGTGCTGCAGCCTTGCCGGTGATCCGTGTGACGGCTTCAGCAGCAACTGAGGCACTAAGCGGAAGTATAAGATCTGGCAAGTGGACTGATTTTGTCCCACATGCCATTGGCTCAGCACAGGCTGCAACCAGTGGGATGTGAGCACTGTGCCTGCAACTGTGTCTGTGAACGAGTGAAAGAATCACTTCCTGACAAGCAACAATTGTAATCTGATTTATTCAAGAACAATTTATTACCTGTTTGGCGCAATATCTGGCCACTTATATGTTTGATTATTTATATCTGCTTAACAAATTAAAATCCCAATAGACTCAAGTTGCAAAGTTAAGGTTTTCAGTTCTTGCATGCAATACAAAGTTTGGAAGATGATTGACGGCAGATTTAGGATTATTTGGTGTCAATTCCAGGATTGTCCTTCAGATAAACAATTCACAAGATAAAAGCAAAATACTGCGGATGCTGGAATCTAAAACAAAAAGAAAAAGTGCTGGAAAATCTCAGCAGGTCTGACAGCATCTGTGGGGAGAGAATAGAGCCAACGTTTCGAGTCTGGATGACCCATGAAAGACTCGAAACGTTGGCTCTATTCTCTCTCCACAGATGCTGTCAGACCTGCTGAGAATTTCCAGCATTTTCTGTTTTTGATAAACAATTCCTTCCGTGCTTAGCACCAGCGACAATTCCCACCGCATTTGCTTAGGGCGGACCTGTTCTTCTGGCGCCAAATAGGGGGTAAAAGAGTGAGTGAAAGAACATTTTGTTGGCGAAACTGGCAGAAGAAAACTTCGTTAAGATCACTCATTTTGTACTGTAGCTCTACAATCACGGGTCCGAAACTCCACAGATGCTGCCAGACCTGCTGAGTTTATTCCAGCACTTTCTGTGATTATTTCTAAACTAAGTCTCTGTCTCGGCCGCAATAGCATATCTTACCAAACTAAATTTAGAAATAAACTATCAGAGCGGACAATCGCCCTAAACAGCACCAAAGACATTGAAACGGGCGGACAACATTTAAGGTGAAATGTGTGGACATGGCTTGTTTGTGCTTCGCAGATGGGCCAATTTCATGTTCAAACACTTTATCGTTAAAATACTTTTTTGCGACATTTTAGTATGAACAGCGTAACAAAGGTGCAGTGATTGGTATTTAACCGTGCATGTATGGCATTTAACTTTCGTTTTTAGACTTTATTAATAAAAATATGATTCCCTAATTAGAACTGTTGCGACGAGTCCTTTCCTGTTCGTTAAATATAACTGGAGGAAAAGTATTGAAGTACTCTTATTAATGTATAATCATCTGGTCGTCATTGAGAGCTCTGTAAAGCAATTACCGAGAACAGCAGTGAGGTCTAACAATGAATAGGATCACATAATAAAACTCGTGTAAGTGCAAAATGGTATGAAGTTTTAATGTGCATTTGAAATTAGTCAGCAGCTGTAAAGGAACTGTTGTCTTAAATATTGACTCCACGGAAGCTTTAAGCGACAGCGGGAGAGATGTGTCAAATCTCTCCACCTGTTGTGTCCAGTGGCATCCTGAAGGTGGGAGGAGTTCTTTTCTGCACGAGTGATTCAATTCACGCGTGGAAAACAAAAACAAGGCAATGTGGTTTTTCTCTGGTGAAGAGATTTGCCACATGGCGGCCAGAATAAGGACACTGGTTACCTGTGGCAGAATACAACCTTGACCAAGAGCAGATATTTCCACTAGTCACTATGAAAACAGGTCAAAGTAGACAACGCATTTACTTCAGTGTCTGAAACATCCTGAAACATCCCCTCACTGCAAAGGGGATCCATGAATAAATAGCCTTTCTATCAACTTTCTTGCTTTTCTAAATTTCTGACAGGCGACTAGGGGATTTTCACAGTAACTTCATTGCAGTGTTAATGTAAGCCTATTTGTGACACTAATAAACTTTAGGCCCTTGTATGATAGAGTACCGCTCTAATTATTTACCCTAACAGTGTATCTTCTGGGTTTTTCAAATGTATATTCTCTGGAATTCCCAGTCTGAACTTCTATCCCTTTCTCCTTGCTTAAGATGCTCCTTAAAGAGATTTGTGCACCTTTCCAGATACCACTTATGTAATTTGATGTCAAATTGTATTTGATAATTCTGCTGTGAAACCCCATGGTCCATTTACATTAAAGATGTTAAAAAGTGAGAGGGCATGGGATCCAAGGGGCTGCTGCCCTGTGGATCCAGACTGGCTTGCCCAAAGGAGGCAGAGAGTGTGTATAGATGGGTCTTTTTCTAAATGGAGGTCGGTCACCAGTGGTGTGCCCCAGGCATCTATTCTGGGACCCTTGCTGTTTGTCATTTTCATAAATGACCTGGATGAGGAAGTGGAGGGATGGGTTGGTAAGTTTGCCGATGACACGAAGGTTGGTGGGGTTGTGAATAGTCAGAAGTTACAGAGGGACATAGATAGGATGCAAGACTGGGCGGAGAAGTGGCAGATGGTCTTCAACCCAGATAAATGCGTAGTGGTCCATTTTGGCAGGTCAAATGGGATGAAGGAGTACAATATCAAGGGAAAGACTCTTAGTACTGTGGAGGATCAGAAGGACCTTGGGGTCCGGGTCCACAGGACTCTAAAATCGGCCCCGCAGGTGGAGGAGGTGGTTAAGAAGGCATATGGTGTGCTGGCCTTTATCAATCGAGGGATTGAGTTTAGGAGTCCGGGGATAATGATGCAGCTATATAAGACACTCGTCAGACCCCACTTGGAGTACTGTGCTCAGTTCTGGTCGCCTCATTACAGGAAGGATGTGGAAAAGATGGAAAGGGTGCAGAGGCGATTTACAAGGATGTTGCCTGGATTGAGTGGCATGCCTTATGAGGATAGGCTGAGGGAGCTCGGTCTTTTCTCCTTGGAGAGACGTTGGGTGAGAGGAGACCTAATAGAGGTATATAAGATGTTGAGAGGCATAGATCGGGTGGACTCTCAGAGGCTTTTTCCCAGGGTGGAAATGGCTGCTACGAGAGGACACAGGTTTAAGGTGCTGGGGTGTAGGTACAGGGGAAATGTTAGGGGGAAGTTTTTCACACAGAGGGTGGTGGGCGAGTGGAATCGGCTGCCATCAGTGGTGGTGGAGGCAAACTCGATAGGGTCTTTTAAGAGACTCCTGGATGAGTACATGGGACTTAATAGGATGGAGGGTTATAGGTAGGCCTAAAAGGTAGGGATATGTTCGGCACAACTTGTGGGGCCGAAGGGCCTGTTTTGTGCTGTAGTTTTCTATGTTTCTATGTTTTTATGTATATTGTACCACCTCCTGTTATTCCCCTAGTGCTGAGAATGCCCCCAACATGGCAGACACCTGGATAGCAAACAGCAGCTGATGAATCCATGGAAGACAGTTGTTTGTAGATTGAAGCTTATGGTCTCTCGATCTCCTAAAGTCAGCTCAATGCTATATCTTTTATAGGTAGCCTTGCTGTGGTCATATTCTCCATGGTGATCTCCAACTTGGCCTAGCGATCATGCAGTTTTGCACAGAGGCTGCTTGGGAATGCTTATATAGGGGACCACTGATCTTTCGGTCTCCGGGTAGCTGGAGACTGAATGTACCCTGGAAGATATGCTACAAGACTCAGAAGGTACCAACGCAAAGATTCTGTGGGAATTTCCAGGTAAGTTTGAACTTCTGATGGGCAATTGCCCTGCTCCCTAGAACCCTCAGAGAAAGTCTCCATCTCTGAGTTAGAGTCAGATACTTGGGATGGTTCTGACTTACCTGGATAGTTGTTAACCAGGACATGTTAGTCTAACACTGAGCAACTATACACTTGACTCCCCCCGACCTCCCAATATATCATTCATGCTGACCCTTGACTCTCCCTGAATGTGTGAGAGAGAGGGGGTTGAGTGTGAGGGAGAGGGATGAGTGTTTGAGTGAGAGAGGGAGGGGTGTGTGTGTGTGCATGTGTGTGTGTGTGTGAGAGAGAGAGAGAGAGGGATGTGTGTGTGTGAGAGAGGGGTGAGTGCCTGTATAAGAGAGAGAGAGGCATGAGTATTTTTGCGAGAAGGGGTGAGAGTGTGTGCGTGAGAGAGAGATGGGTGAGATTGTGTGTCTGTGAGGGAGGACTGAATGTATGCGTGTAAAAGAGGTTTGAGTGTGTTTGTGAGAGAGGGCTGAGAGTGCATGTGTGAGAGAGAGAGATGAGTGTGAGAGGGGTGAGTGTGCGAGAGAGAGGCAAATGTGAGTGTGAGAGAGGGAGGGGTGAAATTCAGTGTCAGAGAGAGGTGTGAGTGTGTATGAAAGAGAGGGAGGGATGAGTGCATGTGTAAAAGTGAGAGAGAAGTGTGAGTATGCATGTCTCAGAGAGAGGGGTGTGAGTGCATATAAGAGAGAGGGAGATGAGCGCTTGTGAGAGAGGGAGGGATGAGTACATGTGAGAGAGGGGTGAGTGTGTGTGTAAGAGAGAAAGGAGTGGGTTTATGTGTGTGTGTGTGCGTCAGGGAGAGAGAGGGGTGAGTTTGTGTGTGAGAGAGGAGTAAGTGTATGTTACAGTAAGAGTTCAGTGTATACACAAGAGAAAGATGTGAGTTCGTGTGAGAGAGAGGATTGAGTGAGTGTGTTTGAGGATCGGTGAACATCCGTATGTGAGACAGAGGGATGAGTGTGTATGTGAGAGAGAGAGGGGTAAGTGTGATTGTGTGTAAGAGAGAGACAGTGAGTGTGTGTGATCGTGTATAAGAGAGAGAGGGTGAGTGTGCAAGAGAGAGAGGATAGTGTGTTTGTCTGGCAGAGAGGGGTAAATGTGTGTGAGAAAAAGGGCTGAGCATGTGTGTGAGAGAAAGGTGTGAGTATGAGCATGAGAGAAAGAGGGGTGAGTGTGCATATCTGAGAGAGAGAGAGAGAGAGAGATGTGTGAGTGTGCATTAAAGAGAAGAGTTAATTCATTTGATAGAGGGAGCGGCGAGTGTGTGTGAGACAGAGGGGGTGTGTTTGTGTGAGAGAGAGGGGTTTGATAGTACATGAGAAAGAGAGCACAGTGAGTATGTGTGTGTGTGAGAGAAAGGAGTGAGTGTGTGTGCGAGGGAGAGGGGTGAATGTGTGTGAGGGAGAGGAGTGAGTGTGTGTGTGAGGGAGAGGAGTGAATGTGTGTGAGGGAGAGGAGTGAGTGTGTGTGAGGGAGAGGAGTGAGTGCGTGTGAGGGAGAGGAGTGAGTGTGTGTGAGGGAGAGGAGTGAGTGTGAGTGTGAGGGAGAGGAGTGAGTGTATGTGAGGGAGAGGAGTGAGTGTGTGTGAGGGAGAGGAGTGAGTGTGTGTGAGGGAGAGGAGCGAGTGTGTGTGAGGGAGAGGAGTGAGTGTGTGTGAGGGAGAGGAGTGAGTGTGTGTGAGGGAGAGGAGTGAGTGTGTGTGAGGGAGAGGAGTGAGTGTGTGTGTGAGGGAGAGGAGTGAGTGTGTGTGTGTGTTTGAGAGAGGGGTGAGTGCATGTGAGAGAGAGAGAGGGGTGAGTATGTGTGCGAGAGAGATAGGTTTGAGAGTACATGAGAAAGAGAGCAGGGTGAGTATGTGTGTGCATGAGAGAGAGGAGTGAGTGTGGGCACAAGAGAGAGTGGTGAGTGCCTGAGAGAGCAGGGAGTGGGTCCGTAAGAGAGGGGTGAGTGTGTGTGCATGAGAGGTGTGAGTGTATGAGAGAGAGACGGCTCCGCTTATTTGATTAAGAGGCTGTCTAAGGAACGTTTTCAACACCTTCAACCACCTTCAACATTCACTTCATCCACTACCAACACACAGTAGCAGCAATGTGTATCATCTACAAGCTGCACAGCAGCAACTCACCAAGGCTCCTTTGACATCACCTCCAAACTCACAACCTCTACCATCTAGAAGGAGAAGGGCAGCAGATTCATGGAAATACTGCCACTTGCAAGTTCCCCTGCAAGTCACCCACCATCCTGACTTGGAAATATATCACTGATCCTTCATTGTCGCTGAGTCAAGATCTTGGAACTCCTTCCCTAGCAGCACTGTGGATTTACCTACCCCACGGGGATTGCAGCAGTTTACAAAGACAGCTTACTACCATCTTCTCAAGGGTAATTAGGGATGTGCTACAAATGTTGGCCTAGCCAGCGAAGCCCACATCCCATGGACGAATAAAAACAGTCAGATCCCACAATATGGTCCAGATTTTCAGGTAGTAATGACCGTGAATCTGTCAGTGTTCATAGTCATTATTCCTCTGAAACTGTTAGCAATGTCTATGGTCTCTGTGAGTGCAGATAAATGCAGAAATCCAGAAGTTGCTGTCAGTGATTTTACGCTTCTCCAGAAAGTGCATGATTGAGACACTACCACTCCCCCCCCCCCCCTGCCACCCGCCCCCCTCCTCCCCCCCCCTGCACCCCCAGGATGTAATCAATCCAAAAACATTAAACTGATGAGAACATCTACTGTTTGGCTTAGTCACTCTGCCAACCATTTGAAAATATTCCACTTTGTAAAATGGGGTGGAATTGGGATTGTAGTAGGATATTCAGTGAATAATTGCAGCTAAAAGTAGACTGGGGCTATACTCAATGGAATTCAGAAGAATGAGGGGAGATCTTGTAGAAACATATAAGATTATGAAGGGAATAGATAAGATAGGAGTAAGGAAGTTGTTTCCACTGGCGGGTGAAACGAGAACTAGAGGGCATAGCCTCAAAATAAAGGGAAGCAGATTTAGGACTGAGTTAAGGAGGAACGTCTTCACACAAAGGGTTGTGAATCTGTGGAATTCCCTGCCCAGTGAAGCAGTTGAGGCTACCTCATTGAATGTTTTTAAGGCAAGGATAGATAAATTTTTGAACAGTAAAGGAATTAAGGGTTATGGTGAGCAGGCGGGCAAGTGGAGCTGAGTTGACGAAAAGATCAGCCATGATCTTATTGAATGGCGGAGCAGGCTCGAGGGGCCAGATGGCCTACTCCTGCTCCTAGTTCTTATGTTCTTAAACCTCTGCTCCTATAAGCTTAATTTTAAATTTGCTGAATGTCAAATGTCTTTATCATGATCAGAAATTCCCAGATATTTAAAATAATTATTTTTAAAGTTTCTTTATATTTAAATTTTTACCCTAATCCCATCTGCATGTGCCTACCATTTATTTCACTGTCTGTAACATTTCAAAAGCAAACAAGTGGGGATTTAGTGGTTTGACTTCCTGTTTTGCTGTTGCTTCTTCAAAGCGATTGACTGCTCACTCTACTTGAGGATATCACTGTTGTTGGATTCCTGGAGATTCCCAGGACTTGGGGCCAGATTCGAATTGGTGACGAGAAAGAGGAAGTGTGTGCCACATAGTTCACGGGATATTGACGGGCAGCTTTTTTTGAGGTAAGCGATGAGAGACGTTCGATGCTAACTGCAATATCCAGCTCACTATTCAATGAGACGTGTATAGAATCATAGAATCATAGAGGTTTACAGCATGGAAACAGGCCCTTTGGCCCAACTTGTCTATGCCGCCCAGTTTTTAACCACTAAGCTAGTCCCAATTGACCGCATTTGACCCATATTCCTCTATAGCCATCTTACCCATGTAAATGTCTAAATGCTTTTTAAAAGACAAAATAGTGCCTGCCTCTACTTCTGCCTCTGCCAGCTCTTTCCAGACACTCACCATCCTCTGAGTGAAAAACGTACCCCTCTGGACCCTTTTGTATTTCTCCCCTCTCACCTTAAACCTATGCCCTCTAGTTTTAGACTCCCCTACCTTTGGGAAAAAATATTGACTATCTACCTTATCAGGGGTAGAGGAGCATTGTGATTATGTTGCTAGATTAGTAATTCAGAGGCTTAGTCTAATGATCTGGAGACAGTGTCAAAAGCAGCTGTGAGTTTGAATTCAGTTATTAAAAAAAAATCTGAATTTTTAAAAAACGCTAGTATGTAAAAACTCATCCGGGTCACTAATATGCGATAGGGAAGGACATCTGCCCATCTGTAACTAACTTTAAAGTTTAAGTTTATGTATTATTGTCACAAGTAATCTTACATTAATACTGCAATTAAGTTATTGTGAAAATCCCCTCGACACCATTCTCCGGCGTCTGTTCAGGTATACTGAGGGAGAATTTAGCATGGCCACTGCACCTAACAAGCATGTCTTTCAGACTGTGGGAGGAAACTGGAGCTCATGGGGGAATGTGCAAACTCCACACAAACAGTGACCCAAGGCCGGAATCGAACCTGGGTCCCTGGCGCTGTGAGGCAGCAGTGCTAACCAGTATGCCACCATGCCACCCCAGTCAGATCTATAAGTGATTTCAGACCCACAATTCTGCCATTCACTCTGCCCTCTGAAATTCTGCCCTCAGAGTATCCTTTGAAAGTGGTACCCAAGAAGGTAGCTCACCATCAACTTCTCATGGGTAACTAGATTTGTCAATAAATGCCGGCCTCGCAGTGACATCCATATTCTGTGAATTAATACAATTAATGATTCCTTTAGCATAGCCATATTAATATCATGGAATACTCTCCCAAAACCATTGTGGGAGTGCCACCACTGAAAGGCTGCAGCAGTTCAAGGACAAAGGTCTACCATCGCATTCTCAGAACAATTAGTAATGAGCAATAATTATAGACTTGTCTGCCACCCTTACTGGAGAAGGGTCATTTAGATACAAAACACTAACTCTGATTCTCTTCAAAGACGCTGTCAGACCTGCTGAGTTCATCCAGCTTTTTCTGTTTTTATTTCAGATTTCCAACATCTGCAGTACTTTGCTTTTTCTCTAAACTTGTTTGTGCATTAATTGAAATCTGCACACTGATTAGTGGAAGAGCATCAAATTAACCTTTGCCCTGATAGTATAGTGTAGTGGGTAAGTGCAGGAAATGTTGAATCATACTAAGACTATGCAATCGATGCTGGAATACCCATATTCTACTGTTAAATTGAATATAATTTTTTATGCTACCATACAGTAATTTGTATCTGTGCAAACACATACTCAAATAGTGATGCTAAAATTCTGCTTAGGGCTTTTAAACGGAGTAGAACGGTTACCTTTGTTCTGGCTCGTTATATTTCATGAACTAATGAGATTTTAACGCCTGCAGGAAGTGTTAGAAGTTGGTCATTTGCTGACGAGATAAGATTTTATCTGAATGTCAGAAATATAGGAATCTGATGATCTAGCAGTAATGGCATGATTAGAAAAGCACTTCAGTGTCTTGTCTTGCGCCTGAGTGCACTCCTTTCTGGCTCTGTTCTTTATCACACTGATATTTTTCACATACTTCTGTGTTGAGAAGGACTGTTCAAGTGAGTTAATTTGGGGAGGAGTGAAATATCACATAGGGCATTTGTTAATTATATCTACTGTACCTATTTGTTACCTACGCTTCTGTTATCTGATAGTACACATGGCCAAGCTTTAGTCTTTATCAAAGCACCTGATGTAAATGTATATTAACCTGCAAGAATTTTATTCTTGTAACTGTTGTATCAAGGTGCACATTTAATTTCATAACTTCGCCTATCCAATCCAATTGTATTCCACAATTTATTTACTTTGCTGTGATAAAAAGAAAAGTAATCTAAAAGAGAAAACTTAAATGTGTTTTGAGCACTTTGTTTTCAAGCATAAGTACATTTGGCTAAACCTTATAAATTCCATATTTTAAATTATATTCGTATTCTTACCCACTATTACACAGAAAATGACGTGACTCAACATTCTGTTCTGAAGTTACAGGGGGGATGTTAACTTCTAATTGTGAATAGGTTTGGGGCAGAAGGAGAGGGGATGTTGCTTATCGCCCAGAAATTGACAGTGCTGGCTCCAACCCACTAGCATGTTAGCCTGCATGCAAGCCACCCTCTCAGGAGAGGTGAGTCGGCAGTTTAAATGCAGTCATTGGTGAGTCAGTGCTAACTTAACAGGGATTTTGGGATTTAACTGTTGGTGTATGGTTTCCTGGGCTTCTTGGAACTCACAGTAAGAAGTCTCACAACACCAGGTTAAAGTCCAACAGGTTTATTTGGTAGCAAATACCATAAGCTTTCGGAGCAATGCTCCTTCGTCAGATGGAGTGGATATTTTTTCCTACTCCATCTGACGAAGGAGCATTGCTCCGAAAGCTTATGGTATTTGCTACCAAATAAACCTGTTGGACTTTAACCTGGTGTTGTGAGACTTCTTACTGTGCTTACCCCAGTCCAACGCCGGCATCTCCACATCACTTCTTGGAACTCGCCAGTGAAAACAAGATTAGGGCACAATAGCAATTCAGGGCACTGAATGAATGGCAGGCAAAGTCCCTAAAAGAACTGGAACCTCACTGAAGCTGTTATATTGTCTAATGTTATGAAAGCAAGCTTTTTTTCTCTCACAGTACTTGTTCTGAGAGTTACCTTTCGCTACTTTACAATGACTTCTCGAGGTGGCTTTCACTATTTAGGGGTCTTGTCCATCTGATCTTCACTTTGTATCAGTAATCTGTAAGATCAGCATAGCAGCCACTTGCATTGTTTGAGTTTGGACTTCAGATGAGGAGCATTAAAAGCACCATCAGGAAGCGCACCAGTGGGAGCACCTTCTCATTACAGACCTTCTACTCTACACTAGAGAAGGGATGAGCAAAGCAGTTTGATTTGCAGGAGATGATTGTTAGGGACCAGATCAGAAACTCTAAGGTATATTGTGATGTTAACCTGGACCCAACTTTTACTTTTGATTTTGGCATTAGTATGAGCATAAGGTGCTTCACCCCAGGTATGATGCAACTGAATCACTAGGAAGCTTTTACCAAAACAAACTTTATTTAAGAACACAGTTAAAATATAGCAAAAAGAATTAGCATCATGTATGCCAATTAAAATACTTAAATGTGATAAAGTATAATTCCTAACAGCTAGCAATCTCGATAGTTCTAATTTAAATCAATATCCCCATTGACATACACCCTTCTTCACAGTTAGTTAGCACCAAAACAAGTATCTCATGTGGTGCTAGATTTACAGCCTTCTGGACACTTCTGGACAGAGATCCAGACAGCAGTTTCCAGATTTCAGAGATGGAAAAGAACATAAGAACATAAGAAATAGGAGCAGGAGTAGGCCATCTAGCCCCTCGAGCCTGCCCCGCCATTCAATAAGATCATGGCTGATCTGACGTGGATCAGTACCACTTACCCGCCTGATCCCCATAACCCTTAATTCCCTTACCGATCAGGAATCCATCCATCCGCGCTTTAAACATATTCAGCGAGGTAGCCTCCACCACCTCAGTGGGCAGAGAATTCCAGAGATTCACCACCCTCTGGGAGAAGAAGTTCCTCCTCATCTCTCTTAAACCGACCCCCCTTTATTTTGAGGCTGTGTCCTCTAGTTTTAACTTCCTTACTAAGTGGAAAGAATCTCTCCGCCTCCACCCTATCCAGCCCCCGCATTATCTTATAAGTCTCCATAAGATCCCCCCTCATCCTTCTAAACTCCAACGAGTACAAACCCAATCTCCTCAGCCTCTCCTCATAATCCAAACCCCTCATCTCCGGTATCAACCTGGTGAACCTTCTCTGCACTCCCTCCAATGCCAATATATCCTTCCTCATATAAGGGGACCAATACTGCACACAGTATTCCAGCTGCGGCCTCACCAATGCCCTGTACAGGTGCATCAAGACATCCCTGCTTTTATATTCTATCCCCTTCGCAATATAGGCCAACATCCCATTTGCCTTCTTGATCACCTGTTGTACCTGCAGACTGGGCTTTTGCGTCTCATGCACAAGGACCCCCAGGTCCCTTTGCACGGTAGCATGTTTTAATTTGTTTCCATTGAGATAGTAATCCCATTTGTTATTATTTCCTCCAAAGTGTATAACCTCGCATTTCTCAACGTTATACTCCATTTGCCATATCCTCGCCCACTCACTCAGCCTGTCCAAATATCTCTGCAGATCTTCTCCGTCCTCCACACGATTCACTTTTCCACTTAACTTTGTGTCGTCTGCAAACTTCATTACCCTACACTCCGTCCCCTCCTCCAGATCATCTATATAAATGGTAAACAGTTGCGGCCCGAGTACCGATCCCTGCGGCACGCCACTAGTTACCTTCCTCCAACCGGAAAAACACCCGTTTATTCCGACTCTTTGCTTCCTGTCGGATAGCCAGTCCCCAATCCACTTTAACACACTACCCCCAACTCCGTGTGCCCTAATCCTCTTCAGCAGCCTTTTATGGGGCACCTTATCAAACGCCTTTTGGAAATCCAAAAACACCGCATCCACCGGTTCTCCTCCATCAACCGCCCTAGTCACATCTTCATAAAAATCCAACATGTTCGTCAAGCACGACTTTCCCCTCATGAATCCATGCTGCGTCTGATTGATCGAACCATTTCTATCCAGATGCCCTGCTATCTCCTCTTTAATAATGGATTCCAGCATTTTCCCTACTACAGACGTTAAGCTGACCGGCCTATAGTTACCCGCCTTTTGTCTCCTTCCTTTTTTAAACAGCGGCGTAACATTAGCCGTTTTCCAATCAACCGGCACTACCCCAGAATGCAACGAGTTTTGATAAATAATCACTAACGCATCCACTATTACCTCTGACATTTCTTTCAATACCCTGGGATGCATTCCATCCGGACCCGGGGACTTGTCCACCTTCAGTCCCATTAGTCTACCCAGCACTGCCTCTCTGGTAACATTAATTGTATTAAGTATTTCTCCTGCTGCCAACCCTCTATCGTTAATATTTGGCAAACTATTTGTGTCCTCCACCATGAAGACGTGTGGATACCTCCATCTGCAGCTTCCAAACAGCAACTAACTTTGAATTCTCAGAGAAAGATCCACTCTCACACAACATAATCTCAAAGAAAGTGACTTATCTCCTGGCAGATTCCGGTCTCCAACTTCAGAGAGAGGGAAAAGAGAGGCACTGCTCTCTCACTGCCTGAAGTAGCGTCTAACCTTGACTTCTCTGTGCAAGCTAGCTCATCCTAGACATATGACCCTACCTGTCAACTAACCTAAACAAACCCTACCCAGGGGAATACACTCAAAACAGCAGAGCAGCATTAGATCAGAATAAAACAAACATTATAGCAATTAAGATCAATTATGCTGCTGCAGTAACAATATAGGGCTGCTGGATATAGACAAAACACCATCGGTAATAAAAAACTGTGAAAACAGATCCTGCACAAGAATCATAACAGACACATTTGTTAAAGGCACAATATCATCACAATGAAATCCACACACATAGTATACATGTCCGAGGATCAGCTTCATGAGCATAGCTGGTGTCTCAGAAGGCTCAGGATCTCACATCGGGTCATGTCAGACATTTGTAGCCTTTTAGAAGATGGTTTGCTGCTAAGTCAATCTGGTAGCTAAGCTTTACCAGTGGTTATCAAAGCCACATATTGCCCTCAACATTTTTTGCTTCAAGTTCCTTCCATGATTTCGCCAGTGACATGTGGAAAATTTTTGGAGACAACTACCAGAATTGGTGCCATTTTTGAAATTGTATGCTACTTGTGTTTAATTGTATGCAGATGAAAAAACATTAAGTGGGATTCACTTGATCCTCTAGAATTAGACATGGACTAAACCTCTGATTGTTGGATTAGAAACTATATGCCTGAACTGTGTAACTCTGCAAATAAATATAAAAAATGTGTAATGGACTCATTAACCCATTGGTTTTCTGGAATACAACAGCATCAACCAGGATAGGCAAGATATGTCACTGAGAAATTCATAAGCATGCTGAAGCTGCACTTCAGATGCCTTAACAGATCTGGAGCCGCCTTCAATATGTGCCAGCCAAGGTATCCAGAATGGTTGTGGTGTTCTTCACTCTGCACGGCAGTGAGGTTTGGATCATCAGGTGGAACAAGACACAGAGCACAGGTCCTCTTTGGAGAAATAGGGGGAGGAGGTGGGGGAGGACAATAAAGCAGCCAGTGTACCAGTAGCAGGGCATGCTGCTGCCTGGGCTGCCTTTTAATGGCAAGGTTTATTTAGGTTGAAGCACCTGGCAGCCACTTGCTGAACCATTTCCCCACCTGTCTCCAACTCAAAGCAGTTCTGCAATCAACCAAGTATTCTTTTTACAGTCACCCATCCCTTGCCATTAACCCTTGCATCACCATTCATCGTAAGTCAAAAGGCCACTTTCCAGAGAGCAGCAAGAAAGAGGGGAAAGCGCTGCAAACAAATAATATTTATGTGGCTGAAAAATGAAACAGAAACTTAGTGATGTAATGTTATACAACAAATGCATGTGCATATCCTTGTGCAACTAATATTTTTACTTTTCCTTTTCTAGCTCTTAAATGTGGCACAATCCATGTGGCATCAGCAGAAGCAGAGAGACGGGTTGCTCAGCTCCCTACTCTGACTGCTGAGCTGCTCTTGGCTAATGTCCTCTCTGTCCAGAAGCCAATAAGGACCCCACTAAAGACTGCTTTGCCTATAAGTGTAAGGCATGATGTGGAGATGCCGGCGTTGGACTGGGGTAAACACAGTAAGAAGTTGTAAGGGGCAAGTGTAAGGGGCAGATTTGTCCTCAGGAGATAAGGCAGCATCTAGGGTACTGACTAAGGTAAGCAGATAAAGGGGGAGGGTAGCATTGCTTTGAGAAGAGTTGACTGTAATATGGAAATTGTTGAGTTTCTTCAATAAAACATGCAAGCATAAATATCAAACTTTTAAATTCTTAACTTAAAGTGTAATTCATTAAAAGTCAACCCAACAACTTTTATTTACCTACTAAAGATGAATTTCCAGTGGGTTGCCCTAAAAATCTCCAAATGTCCTCATTCACTATCATCCTCCTCATGGACCATTCATATTTCCCAGTTACAGATAAGGTGAAGAGAAAGATCAGCTTAATATATGATAGGACCATTCAAAAGTCTGATGGCAGCAGGGAAGACGCTGTTCTTGAGTTGGTTGGTATGTGTTTTCAGATTTTTGTATCTTTTACCTGATGGAAGAAGGTGGATGAGAGTATGTCCGGGGTATGTCGGGTCCTTGATTATGCTGGTTGCTTTTCTGAGGCAGCGGGAAGTATAGACGGCATCAATGGGTGAGAGGCTGGTTTGTGTGATGGACCGGGCCATGTTCACAACCCTTTGTAGTTTCTTGTGGTCTTGGACAGAGCAGGAGCCATACCAGGCTGTGATACATCCAGAAAGGATGCTTTCTGTGGTGCATCTGTAAAAGTTGGTGGGAGCCGTAGTGGTCATGAAAACATTGCACTTGCACAGCACCCAACATGCTGTACCATTATTGAGTAATGATGTTACCATATAACAGCTACTTAGAAAGCAATCATCTTATTATTTGCAGTTGTAAATACAACTTGATATTTGTTTAATATTAGATGACTTTACAGTGAACAAATAAAGCCATATGAAGTATGCCGAGCTGAAATATTCTCATAATTCTTGGCAAATCATTCTGCAAGACAAACATTTTTATTCTTAGCATTAATAATGCTTTCTTCTAAATAAATTACTTTCGTGGACTCCTGTCCTTCACATTGCTTGCAAAGACCAACACAAATAAGGAGATTATTCTAATTTCTTCTTTTAGAAATAGATGATATAGTGGCAGTGTGAGCCGGAGGATAATTGACATGAAGACAAAATTGGGCCGTGAGAATTTCCATGAGCAAAGAATAATGGATGAAAATTTTAGATTGAGGCCGGCAGCTCATCAGATATGGCTCAGAAGCTGTCTCTTCAATGAAGACAGGATATTATTCTCGATCAGAGACTCTTGATTCATTGAGGGATGCTGCAGCGACTTTTTATTTACCATCACACAACTTACAGGACATGTCGATGTCACAGTGAGGAAAGCTTTGATGATTCTAATGCTAAATTGTGGTCAAATAGCAGGTTGCCACTGAGGTGACTGAGGTGAAGATGCTGCACCTTATCCATTGCAGTTTACCAGACTTTTAAAGTAAATCTTTCTCCATTACTGCACTGGCTTTTTAGAATGATGCAAGAACATTCCACACTTCTTCCTTAATTAAAGGTTATGTCTACACCATGCAAACTTTTACTTAATATTCAAGTCACTGGTCAAATTTAACATTGAATGTTGTCAAAGGAAATTGATATATGGATGTAGGATCATTTTGTTCACAAGGCTGCGTGATGTGTATTTCTCTTGGGAATTTAGGACAAAGACTTTAATTACATCAACTTTCAACATGTCCTGTTAGAAATCCAGTAAAATAAAATATGTTGTTTCACCAAATAGACACATTGTACATACTATCGCATTGAATTATACTGAGACTGACTAAAGAGAAGACAAATTAAGAACTCAAATTGTTATTCATATTTGCTCCCTGATGACTCACCACATCTGGTTTTGCCCAGTTGTTTTCTGTCACAGCATCTTATAGTAGAAACCTGTTGCTTAGAGAAGGCCTTGGAGATTTTATATGGAGCTCTTTCTTTATCATTAAGTTCTGCTGTAGTGACAAGAGTGTTGCCACTGCCATTTTTCCTATTTATAATTTCGCATCTGGGAATTTTGCACAGAATGTTTCCTCCCAGGGTACCTTATGCCCAGTAGTTCATGCAAGAACAAGGGACAATCGAGATGCATCAGGAGATGTGCATATACATTCCAATATGACATTTGGAGATTTTTAGGGCAACCCACTGGAAATTCTTCATCTTTAATAGGTAAATAAAAGTTGTTGTGTTGACTTTTAATGAATTGCACTTTAAGTTAAGAATTAAAAAGTTTGATATTTATGCTTGCATGTTTTATTGAAGAAACTCAACAATTTCCATATTCCAGTCAATTTATTTCATGTTTTATTTAAAGTTTTGCTGACTAAATTAAGCATGTAAAACCACTATAGTACAGAGAAAATAATGACGTGATAAATAATGTATTACGTTTTTTCTTGACAATATATTACTGTAACAATGTGGGAAAATGCAAGCTTAATCTGTACACAATAAATATTTTATTTTTTTTGTATAAAGTTGTGTTCATTTTCTCCAACTTTGCTTCTAAGCTTTTTTATTGAGGACCAGACAGTGAGACGTCCTTTCACTTCTGGTTCTGGGATCAAATCCCAGTGAGGGCGAGAGAGTGAAAGTTTCTCTCTACTGGCTACAAAGCTTCCAAATGAAATTAGACCAGGCGATTTCAACCCAGTTCCGACTTAGAATGACTCCATAGCATGACTATGGAGTCAATTTAGTGCAAATTAGCATTTAAACTCAGATTGGTAATGTTGTAACTGTTGATGGTTTTTTTAAAGCTGTGTTTCTCATATATAGTTGGCCTGCATGGAGAGGAAAAAAACGTGCATTTAGATAGCACTTCAGGCTACCTCAAAGCAGTTCACAATCTATGAGCTACTTATGAAGTGCAATCATTGTTTTAATGCGGAGATGCACAGCGATGTCCTACAAACTGCAATGAGATAAACGATTGGATAACATGTTTTAATGATATTGGTTGAGGGATAAATGTTGACCAAGGTATCATCAAGACTCACCGGTTCTTCATATTGTGCCAATGTATCTTTCAGCAACATACAGATGGGGCCATAATTTACCATCCCATCCAAAAATCCCTGCACCAAATTGGCAGCTTAGATTATAAAAGTTAAAGTTTATTTATTAGTGTCATAAATAGGCTTACATTAACATTGCAATGAAGTTACTGTGAAAACCCCCCAGTTGCCACACTTCTGCACCTGTTCGGGTACATTGAAGGAGAATTTAGCATGGCCAATGCAGCTAAGAAGTCTCACAACACCAGGTTAAAGTCCAACAGGTTTATTTGGTAGCACAAGCTTTTGGAGTCTCGCTCCTTCTTCAGGTGAGTGAGGAGTTGTGTCCATAAACAGGGCAAACATAGACACAAACTCAATTTACAAATTACTGGTTGGAATGCGAGTTACAAACAGGGCATATATCAACATATATCCACATCAATGCAGCTAACCAGCACGTCTTTTGGACTGTGGGAGGAAACCGGAACACCCGGAGGAAACCCACACAGACACAGGGAGAATGTGCAAACGCCACACAGACAGTGACCCAAGCTGGGAATTGAACCCAGGTCCATGGAGCTGTGAGGCAGCAGTTCTAACCACTGCATCACTGTGCTGTGTTTTATGTGCTTAAACACTGGATTAGGGATGGGCTTACTGGAGCGAGACTGGAAATTCCTGCCTGAGATCAATGGACATTTCCATTGTCCACCTCTCGTCCACTCCGATTCCGTGGCTGGCGTGGTGGTGGATCTCTGGTGTAAAACCTTTTGACTCAGAGGCAAAGGTGCACCACCAAATAAAAACTGACATTAAAAGTTGGTTTATTCAGTGCTTTTGTCACTGTATCCGACAATGAAGTGCTTAATGCGAATATTGACTGCCAATAGGCACTGGTTCTATCCCCCTAGAATTGGAAAACATAATTGACAAATACAAGATTCACAAAAAGCATAATTTTAAAAAATATATTAAAAATCAAAATTCAGAATTTTAAATTGAATTGTTAAATGGGAACAAACCATCTCTACATATAGCTTCAAGAATTCCACCATAACCTACAATCACAAAGTGCATACTTTAGATAATTTGTCAAATTTATTGATACTCAACAGCTACTGCGTAATGCTGCAGAACGCTGAACTAGCAAGCGTAAAATACATTATGTAAGAATTTACAGAATTGTAATAGCAGAAACTTGATGAGTTCGATTACACTATGTAAAATTCCTGGTCAAATCACAGCATAATTTGACATACATTTTATAAAGGTCACAGTATTGTTTTATTTGAAAAAAACAGGTGTAATGTCATCATAGAAATGCAAGTATAAGATTATAAGATTGCCTCATCCATGAAGTAGCTGCTGTTTTTTGTGAAATCTGTTGGGCATTCTCTCTGAAAATTAAATGTCTATTCAAAAACCATTTATTAAAATGTGGACCGCGATTTCATGTATTTTGTAAAGTGCTCTAACCTGTTTTTCTTTTACTTTCATCAGAATTGCCTTTGAAGTTGATCATTGTTCTTTTTCTTGTTCTTTTATTGTAGGAATTTGTTTTAGTTGAAAACCCAAAGTGACAGGCAGTGGCTAAAAGGCATGAAAGATATGAGCTAAGTCAGGAAGTAATGACGAGTAAATCTTCAGTATTACAATTGTTGCGGTGTAGGGGGCTGGTGGACTTATTTTCTTCATGTTTGTTGCCACGTTCACATTATTAAATGGAACAAAAGGGGAACCAAAATTTTTTTTACTGCCCACTGACCACCTGTAGCCCATCTGACTAGACATCTGAGTTTGAGGGGCGGCACGGTGGCTAGCACTGCTGCCTCACAGTGCTAGGGGCCCAGGTTCGATTCCTGGCATGGGTCACTGTCTGTGTGGAGTCTGCACGTTCTCCCTGTGTTTTCGTGGGTTTCCTCCAGGTGCTCCAGTTTCCTCCCACAGTCCAGAGATGCGTGGGTTAGGTGGATTGGCCATGCCAAATTGCCCCTGAGTGTCAGGGGAACTGGCTAGGGTAAATGTATGGGGTTATGGGGATAGGGCCTGAGTGGGATTGTGGTCGGTGCAGACTCGATGGGCCAAATGACCTCCTTCTTCACTGTAGAATTCTATGGTTGTCTTGAAATAATGTGGAGATGCCAGCGTTGGACTGGGGTAAACACAGTAAGAAGTCTCACAACACCAGGTTAAAGTCCAACAGGTTTATTTGGTAGCAAAAGCCACTAGCTTTCGGAGCGCTGCTCCTTCGTCAGGTGGGTGGGAGTTCTATTCACAAACAGGGCACAAACTCAATTTACAAAATAATGGTTGGAATGCGAGTCTTTACATGTAATCAAGTCTTAAAGGTACAGACAATGTGAGTGGAGAGAGCGTTAAGCACAGGTTAAAGAGATGTGTATTCTCTCCAGACAGGACAGTTAGTGAGATTTTGCAAGCCCAGGCAAGTCGTGGGGATTACAGATAGTGTGACATGAACCCAAGATCCCGGTTGAGGCCGTCCTCATGCGTGCGGAACGTGGCTATCAGCCTCTGCTCAGCGACTCTGCGCTGTCGTGTGTCGTGAAGGCCTCCTTGGAGAACGCTTACCCGAAGATCAGAGGCCGAATGCCCGTGACCACTGAAGTGTTCCCCAACAGGAAGAGAACATTCTTGCCTGGTGATTGTCGAGCGGTGGTCATTCATCCGTTGTCGTAGCGTCTGCATGACATGTATAGGCATATGAACAAATGGGGAATAGAGGGATGTAGGCGGTTGGTTTAGATGGGTAAACGTGATCGGCGCAGACTTGGAGAGCTGAAGGGCCTGTTCCTGTGCTGTACTGTTCTTTGTTCTTTGTATGGTTTCCACAGGTCAGAAAGGTGAGCACCTTCTATTTTGGAGGTTGGATTTTCAAGATGAAAGCCAGGATCTCATTTTCTGAAGCAAGCTTCTCATTGCTGTGGATGTGCATGATTTCTTTTGCAGCATTTTGATCTGCGCATTAGTTGTTTTTGGCACGTAGTACCGTGTTTTTGGATTTTTTTTGTTCTTTTTATTTCGACCAATTTATCCACCACTTTCTGTCCTTGTCCCTGCTTGCTTTGCTGTTACATCACACAAGGCACTAAGTATAGCAACATTATGCATTGATCAACATTATAATCCAGTTTATCGAGAGAATTTGTAGGTTTTTATTACACAGTGCACAAAGGAGCCACCCCCCACCTCCACCATCCCATCCTTCCCAAACCTCATCATGACTTAATTAACTGAAAATATTAATAATGGGTGTGATTAATAATTACCTGCCGTTCATGCCACGATCCCGCTGCAGCGAAGTCGGAGAATTTGGCCAAATCTCCGTTCACTGCAGCAGGTTGGGAAAATGCCGCCGGCATGAACAGTGATAATATTCCGGACAATGTGTACAAAATAAATGGCAGGTTGAGTTGGATCAACCCATTTATATTTGAGGGAATGTTCAGTTCTGCTGTTCCTTTCTATTCTTTTCAATAACTCCACAATGCAGGTTGCTCTTGTGTAATAGATCAAGGGCGGCTTGATGTGGCTTCAAATAATAAAAGGCTTTCTTGGCAAAAGAAGAATAATATAGTAACAAGGTCAGGCTAGATTACAATGTTACTGCTCTGCTCGACACCCTGACTCCAACTGTGAGTCCCTCCTCAACCTATGGTACATGTCCTCCTGCCGATTGGCTCAACTTCCCACTGGGATGATCCATAGGGTCCTTGCTGATCACGTGACCCTCGGGAAATGCCCTCCCTTAAAGGCCCACACTCCTTCCTCCCAAAATCGAAAATACACCTACGGAGGAATGAAGAACAGGATTAGTAAGGCACACAATAGGCTCCAGATAAAAAGAGCAACAGAAAAAAACCACTGGAAAACTCATCAAAGGTCTGGAGACCTTTGGGCTCTGGTAAAGCACCTCAGTTTGGTATTAAAGTCTTCTAAATTTAAAGGGCCAGACTGGACAGATGAAAAAGACAGACTTATTAATCCAGGATCTAATGGCTCTCCAGCAGCTTCTGGCTCTTCAGTTTCCACAAACATCGGTTGCTCAGGCCCCACATTCTCAACCCAAATCCCAGTAACCAGACCTGGCATCCCTGAACTATCTGCAGGGGTCACCTGTTGATCACATGTCCATTAGTCCTCTCCTCCTCAGGTGGTCCACATGTTTCCTGAGCTGACAGCCTTGTACCGCCACAACGTAGGAGACAGATCCTGTTCTCTCCATGATTTTGCCAGCCACTAATGCCGGGCCTGCTGCAAAATTTCTAACCAAGGCTGCATCCTCCACTTTAAACACACTTTTTACCTTCCTGAATTGTGATTTTCCTTCTGGGAGACTTGCCTAGCCTCCACTCTCCCCACCAAATTAGAGACTATCATGTCCAATTGTTTTCTTAAACAAAGTCCCATCAACAATGTGGCTGACGTGACTCTTGTGGTCACGGTTAGGGTAGTGTTATATGATAATAGAAAACTGGCTATTCCGAAAGGCCTGTTTATCTGGTTTTTTATCAACAACTTAAATGTTTTGCCTCGTTGCCAATGTAATGGATTGAGGGCAACTTGATGTGGCTTTAAATATTAAAAGACTTTATTGCCAAAAGAATATATACACCAAGGTCAGACTAGATTACAATGTGACTGCTTTACTTGACTCCCTGGCTCCAACAACAAGCCCCTCCTCGACCCGTGGTACACACCCTCCTGCCAATTGGCTCAGTTTCCTGCTGCAACAATCCATAGGGCCCTCGCTGATCACATGGCCCTTGGGAACTGCATCTAAGGAGCAGGTGTTATCACCACTTTTATTATGGGGTGTGGCAGGGGAGGGGGGTGCTGGGGGCTAAGAGGGATTGGAGCTGCCATGGGAATTAGCAGATGTGCTGCTCAGGAAATTCAGCCCCCTCCCAGCCTCTCTTTCTCAGCAGCACTGCCTTTCCTCTAAGCTGATGGGTAGTCAAATGCCTGAGTATCGGCCGCCCAACTAGTGGTTCTTTAAATGCAGCACTGGCACCTCTTTCCGGCCCATGGCCCAACCCCACCACCCCAGGACACCCTGCCCTATAGATCACCAATTTGCCAGCCCTCCCTCCAGTTGGCCGCTAATTGGCCATCACTCTTGTCAGTTGACCAGAACATAATTGGCCGCACTTATTTGCGATGGAAACAGCATGACCCCACCATGATCCGTAAAATCCAGCCCGCTGTCAAATTGTTTGTGTCACTCAGTTTACATTTTGCAAATGCGCATTTTATCAGTATGGTGAGGAATATTGAAATACAGCTTTGGAATAAATCAGTTCATGAATTACACAAATCCAACACATGACTTTTTTCATTTGTAGCTTATATGATTATCCTCGCTCATAAGTTATGAATCCCACTGTGTATTTTCTAAAAAATACACTATTGGCAAACACAATTTCCTCTTGGCTGTCTGTAGCAAAATGAATAAAGACACACGGCTGGGATAAAACATGAACAAAGACCAACTGGGAATGAGCACTGTAAAAGCAGCAGAAAAATACTGATAGAACAGTATATAATTGGAAGGGGACATACATCATCAAACAGACAGTAAAAGCAGGAGTGTATATTTTATAATGTAGCAGTACTTCCTAAAACTGAAACATTGCTACAATTTATAATGCCTATAAAGATGTGTAACATCCCTATTAACACCTAATTTGTGATTTCAGCAGTTCAGACCCCGCTCTAAATTGGATTTATTTAACTCACTTCAGATTAAATAATTTTTTTGTTTGTGGCGTCCAAGTGTTAAGGGAAGTACTGGGTATTATAATGCACTAACTGAATGTGATTCTCCACACATTTCATTGTTTTTTCTCTCTTATCCTTCACATGTTGTGGGCGAGTCAGTAAAATTAACAGGGAAAGTCATATGGGATGTCAGTCAGTTTAAAAATTCCACTCTGCACTTGATCACTTTCCCATGGGTACTTCATTGCCATCATCTTTGGTTCTTTATCTCCCTAATCACTTGCATCAATCTGCTTCTCCAAGAAGTGGCAAATATAGCAGAATACATCTTGTTTATTCAGCATGAGACCATATCAATTGTTTTAAACTAACGAGCCATCCTGATTCAATATCTTGGAAGTTCTACCTCCAGATTTGATTTTGATTGCAGTCCAAATGCAGCCAGGGTTTATCTCTGTAATCAACAATAGCTGGTGTCCTCCATAGGTAATGAATGACACCAGACAGCATCATTAGAAGGCTTCAGGGAAGGTATGACAATGTCAATGAAATCCAGTAGAAATCAGCTTGCACAATTTCTGAACGCAAGTATATAAAATGGCAGCCAGCTCAAGTGGACATAAATGCCAGCAGGCACTGAAGGGCAGCGTGGCCTGCTCATGTGTCATATATCCTATGCACTGTATCATATATTTTTAGTTAATATTCAGTAGAAATTCACAAGTTACAGCTGACGATGCTCACATTTCATGATCTAGAGAAGGCGTCCCAAAAAGGACCTCGATCTCTGTGATCTCTCTTGGAAGATGTCCAAATGGATATCTTTTCATTATTGGAGGTTGTAGGGCTCAGAGATGGGACATCACTGACAGCAAGATACTATCTACTCAGCAAGTCACCACCTCCTCTCAGATGAGGCATTTTACCGGACAATTCAGCTTTGAGCATTCAAATCACGGCAATTTTCCAACTGAAATTGGGCATATTGAAAACATGTCTTTTGTCCATTCACCAGAACTATGCCTGAAATGGGAGGTTGTCAAAGTATCCCTCTGAATTTTCAGTGAATGTCTGCAATATCCTTTCCGGTTACACTGAGGGGGATTAGTATTAATGCACCGAGAGCTCAGTTTAGAGGAAGAAGCTGAGGAGACTGGCACACATGGTGGGTCCTTCTGTGCTGTAACCATTCTATGGTTGTTATTGAGGCAGACACAGATTTAAGTCATGAGGGCTTGAATTGTAATGTAGGATCTGCACGTCCATTGTGTACAATGCAAGCAGCATCCCAACTTTGTTGTTTTAAAGGATTTCTATGTCCAGTCAGCACTAACCACATTACAGATTAACAGGAGGGTAATAATGGGAAGGGCTAACGCCAGTTAAGACTAGCCTGCATCTTTTAAAGGATAGGGACATTGGTGGTATAGTGGTTAGCACTGCTGCCTCACAGCACCAGGGACCCAGGTTCGATTCCCGGCTTGGGTCACTGTCTGTGTGGACTCTGCACATTCTCCTCGTGTCTGCGTGGGTTTCCTCCGGGTGCTCCGGTTTCCTCCCACAGTCCAAAAGACAAGCTGGTTAGGTGCATTGGCCGTGCTAAATTCTCCCTCAGTGTACCCGAACAGGCACAGGAGTGTGGCGTCTAGGGGATTTTCACAGTAACTTCATTGCAGTGTTAATGTAAGTCTACTTGTGACACTGATAAATAAACTTTAACTTTAAACTTTAAACATTGTGGTCGGAGCAGCTGCTGTCAGTTGTCCAGGAAATAAATCTGACCTGTGAAACTTTGAATCATAACACATATTGGAGAGAACAGGCTTCAAGGATAGTGGGCACTGCACTGGAGACCTTGGTATAGGAGGTGCAAAGCAGAAGAGATGCCCTGTATCAGCAAGGGACCAGGAGGTCCTTCAGACAGAAGCTCAGAAGGCAGTGGGAGTAAAGAGCCATTGAAGTTAATGCCAGGAGTCAAGTCCCGAGGAACTGGATGAAGTGTCATAAGGAGTTGAGTGACTTCACATGAGTGATTAAGATCAGTGAATGGGGCTTAAATGCTACATCCTACCATCTGCAGCAATAGCCTTAGCAACTACTCAATTCAACACACACCTACCACTCACCTGCCAACAAACTCTATCAAACAGGATTCGTAGCTGGCAATTATATGACTCACTGCATCCTCACACACTTTGCACTGCTGCAAGACTCAGATCCACAATTCTGGGCCTATGCACTCTGCCAGCTATTCAAACAAGAAAGCTACATCACCCACATAGGTTGCACAACACTCACTGATACACTTCCCTCTCTTGCAGGACAAGTTAACACCTAACCAGAAGCAGCAGAAAATAACCAGGGGGGGACAAGTATGCCCGCATAATCTGGCCTTCATGGAACAAATTATGTTAACTCTTATTGAGATGTACATTGCCGAGGCTATGGCTAGTGACAGCTCTGAAGACATTGAAGATGATGGTATTCTCATAATTAATCCTCCATCTAACATCACACCTCGTCCTCATTTTGAATTACGTTGTCTAAACATGTATGTCTTACTTCCCTTCCATTCTGTAGCACAATTTTACTCTTGGATCTTTGTGCAACCTGGTCAGGCAGTGCAGGAACAGCAAGAAGCCCGTGGTGGTGAAGGCACATGGCCACTTGACTTCCAACTTACACCTTATGCTTCGCACATGCAGATCCCGTCTCTATGCTGTTCTCTCAATGACCCACCTTATGCTCAGATCCTGACACTGTGGGTCATTGAGAGAACAACATAGAGACTGGATCTGCATGTGTCGAGATACTGAGCAAGAGTAGCCTACAGCTAGGATAAGAGGCAAAGGTAGTGCAGGTGTCAGTTTGCCAGAGGGTACAGTGGGACGTGGTTTCCACAACAGAGGACCCAGATGTGCATTTCGATGTGGCAGAATAAGCCTGAGGGCATATATACAGAAATGCCTGGCACATTGGGAAGCTTGCCAAAAAAGCCTGAAGTCAAGTCAAGGAACATACGCAGACTAGCCACAGGGCTTTGCACAGAGCTTGGAGAATATCCTTTCTCGTATGTAAGTGGTGGCCAACTCAATAAATACACCTTTCTTTATTCTTTACTGGGATGTGAGCATTGCTGGTAAGGCCAGCATTCTTTGCCCATAATTTCCCTTGGGAAGGTAGTGGTGAGCCACCTTCTTGGACCACTACCGTCCATCTGGTCTGGGTCCACCCACACTATTGTTATGAAGAAAGTTCCACCAAGATGCAGCATCTGATGACTGATGTCAGCTGCCATCTGAATCCTGAGTACTCCAGTGGAAGCTCAGAGTGAAGTAATGCAAGTCCAGCTTGCTGTCATGCATGCTCAGCCTGTTGCCATCATGATTGTTTGCAAAGGGGATCTCAAGGTGTTACATCGGCCCAGAAATCTGTCCTCCAGTAGGTTTCTAGGATTGCTGAGGCAACACCCAGTGGAAGTGGCACTGACACTGTGGAGCAGTGCCCATCCCATCTCAGGATGACAGCATTCCTCTCTCGCCTCTGCCTGTGCCCTTGCTATTGTCTGTCAGGTGTCCGAGACTTCTGCCAGCAATGCTCAAATAGCACAGTCTGCAGGTGGGCCTTCTGAGGCTGTCTTTCAAAGCCATCTGTAGCCTACCCCCCCAGAAAGTCAGCAGTAGTCATTGGGCAGTACTATGTAGGAGCACTGGGTTTGGCAAAGGCACACTCGATGATACTAATTAGGATACAGGCACTAAGGGAATACACAAGATTGATTAATTCATTTTTGTATGCAATGTAGAATGATTTCATTGCTCATTTGCTATAGAATGCTTCTTTTGTGGTGGCTTTTATTTTTGGATTGTGGCCAATTGGATGTTGTGATGATCAATGACACAGGAGAGGTGAAATGTAAGAGTATTGATCAACGTGTTGCAGTTACTAGTTTCATGCTTCACTGTTCCTCACAGGCAGCTCAGCTGTTTCCTCTCTCACTTCCTCCCCTCCTCCAACTCCTCATGTTCCTGCTTCTCAGTATATAGTTGGTGTTGCGGACAGTGCCACATGATGATGAGGTTATGTAGCAGGGCGCAGACCACAATAAATCTTGACATTGCTCTGTTGAGTACAGAAAGGCTCCTCCAGAGTAGCTAAAGGCAAAGTTCTGCAGATGCTGCAATCTGAAATAAACACAGAAAATGCTGGAAAATCTCAGGTCATCCAGACTCGAGACGTTGGCTCTATTCTCTCCCCACAGATGCTGCCAGCCCATGCTGAGATTTTCCAGCGTTTTCTGTGTCCTATAGAATAGTCCTGGCAGTGAAAACATTCCTTCAGCCTGCCCAGCGGGCGGAATGCTCCCAAAAATATTCTAAATGTCGAATTTGTGTGAAAACTGGAGTAATTCACGCTGTTTTTTTCAGTGGGAGTTCGGAGAAGAATCTCCCACACTCTGTGCACTGCAGAGACCACCAGCATGAATATCATTAAAAACTAGAGGGTGGGGCCTACTCCTGCTGGAGAGGCTGAAATCAGCACTTTGAGCGGGCTACTGCACGTGTGTCGATCTGTCAGTGCCGAGATCAGCGCAAGCGCACTGGCCCCGCACTGATGGCCTCCCCATTGCTGCTAGCCCATCGACCTCCCCCGCATCGCCAGCCCTCCATCCCCCCACAGCTCGATTGCTGGCCCCTGACCATTCCCGGGCCAGCGCCAAGCACCCCTCTGCCGGCCCATCCCAATCTCCACATCCCCACCCCCACAGTCCTGACCCCCCTCCCGCAGTCCTGACCCTCCCCACCCCCCTGCGGTGCGGACCCCCACCCCCCAGCAGGCTGACCACCCTCCCCCCCCCCTCCGCGGGCTGACCACCCCCTGCCCCCCCAGGCTGCCCCAATCGCTGGCCTCCCTCCTTCCCCCACCGATCCCTATGCAGAGTGGCAGCGGGACCCCCCCCCCCCCTCCCATACTGATCGCACCCTAGGTCCTGCCCCATCAGGCCCTGCCCCTTAGGCCCTTCCCCAGCAGGTCCCACCCCCTTGGCACTGCCCCTGCCCGATTGGGCAGTGCCAAGGTACCCCTGGGCATTGGCAGTTTGCCCCTTGAGCACTGCCAGGGGCATAGGCGCCGCCAGTGTGCCAATGCTCAGGTGGCACCCCCCCCCCCCCCCCCACTACCTGACCCTCTGGGGAGGCCATGATTGTCCCCTCCTCTTCACTCCAGTGGTGTCGGGCCGCTAGTTCCCCATTAGTACTCTAACCCCCGCTGGAGTGAACCATTCTGGCAGGGGTGGGGTGGGGGGGGGGGGGGGGGGGGAAGAGATGCTAGCGGGCCCGGAGACCTCAATCCCGGGCTTGCTAATCACATTTAAATCATATGCAAATTACCATTTAAATGGTCTTTGCGCCTCCCCGCCTGATCTGACACCGCCGGAAATCTGGCACTGGGAGACGCTAGTGGGCTGCAAACATATGGGCGAACCCTGCGAATCGGCCGACACGAGAATCTTCTGGCCCGCTGCACTAATTTTGTGGCCAACATGTTTACTGTGGCAAAAAACTAGACATACAGGATGAATTCTCCGATTTCATCCGTACTCGCCCTGCTGCAAGTAAGAACAGAGACATTGGCATTCCAGCCAAAACTCCAGCGGAGAATCCCAGCCGTGAATGAGGATGGAAATTTTCAGCGACGGTGTCTGCAAAGTGATGCAGCCAATGGCACCTTTCCCTTTAAGGACGGTTGCAATCCTGTGAAAGCTTCACTCTGCTTGCTTCTCTCTGGCAAGAGAGAATAAAATGCAGTTATCTCTCTGAATAGAAGGCACTGTTCACTCAATAATGGATGGCAAACTATGAGCTGTTGCAAACAATCTCCATCCTGGAAGGAGTCACACGCAGTGATGTTCATCTGCTCAGTCACCTCCATAGACACAGACAATACGGTCCCTGCCCAGTTCTGAGGTTACTGCTGTGACGCAGAGAGTGTCACATTTCAGTCAGGATGAACGTAGATGTAGCACATATTGTTCCTTGCTCAGCCAGAGGATCTGCCCCCTGAACTCCTCTGGTACATATAAACTACTGCTGAGATATTAGTGCTCCTTCATCCTCTTTTCTGCTGCTGAATGTCTGTTCAGCTGTACGGTGTTAAGAGTGGGTGTTAACTGAAGCATTGAATTCTAAAGTAGCCCAGTAGTGTCAAAGCAGTGTTGCATGCTGAATCTTGTCATGATCCGCCCGCTTGTATCCAAAAGCAGCCATTCATTGCCTATGTGCTAAAGTCTTCGCTGATATGGCATCCACAACAACTTGCCCGCAAAGGGTTCTCTCGCACCATGGATGCTGCCTTGGACATCAAACAGCACCTATAGCCCCAAAACAATAGGCACTGACAATACAAATCTCTCAGAGAAATAATAAAGCATCATGTCAGTCAATGAATTAGTGTCAGCGGTTCTGATCTATGGTTACTGTCCTCTAACACAAAGGTTACCTTCAATCTCAAAGTTACTGACTTCTTACTTTGAAGGTGCCTTTTAGGTCGACAGTGTTATATAACAGATATACTTAGTGAAATCTACAAAAGACATTCTTCATCAAGGATCCAAGCTTTAGATTAAGATAAAGCCTGAACACCAATTGGGAATGTCCCCGAACTATGGTTATAAAGTGCCTAACATATTCAAGATCTAAGTCTGTGATTTATTGATGCAGCTTAAAATAAAGTCCCAGCTAAGAATAACAGAGTAGCCAACACTCAATCTATGATTGCAGAGATAACATTTGTTGAAGAAGTTCTTTAGGGACCAAATAGAGGGAGTCCTTGAAAAATTACAAACAGACCCAATCAATTAGATAGACGTTCCAGAGCTCACTCCTCAACACTGATACTCACATATATCATCACATGCTTATGGTAAAAGGGATTTAGCATAAGAAGAAATATTTTAAGGTGAGTTACGGAGGGTTGAGTTTTCGCCAAGGAGGCAGGAGACAGTGGGAAACAGATTAAAGATCAATCACAGGCTGAACCTTTTGTTGATATGAGATAGATTTCCTGCCTGCCAGTGGGGGTGAGATGGAGGTGGGTCAGGATGTGAGGCTCAGTTTGACCCTCACAGCTGCCATCGCTGAAGCTGCTGGTTGCCCAGAGGTGAAATCTGCTGATTGAGCCAAAGCCACGGAGGGAAGAGAGATCTCACAGGGGAACTGGAGGTCTGACACCCAGAGCTTTGTTTCAATGATGCTGACCCAAACTACTCCACTCCGATTTTTTACGTCATTGTGTTAACCTCCTAGCTGACCCAGAGACGACACTGCAGCTTGCCTCAGCCTGGAGAATAAACTGCTAAACAAAATATCAGGTGCTTTGCTGCTGTAAAGGAAGGTAGCTGGTGCATCGCAGCTTGTGAGCTCTGCTGGCTCTAATGAAAATTGTTGCCCTTTCCCCGAGCAGGATATGTGGTTGCCTGTGGACTCAGACCAGCTGCGCCTTGTACAGTTGTCCACTATTACTTTACATTGCAGTCAAGACGGAATTGATAGTTGAGTACGGGGTGGGCAGGATGGGTCAAACAAACCCCTGACTCAAATCTGTCCATTTCTAATGGGTGGGTTTAGTTAAAGTTGGGGCTATGCTTTCTGAATGTTCATTTCACAGGAAACTGTTATGTCTCAAAAAGCAAAATACTGTAAATACTGGAAAATCAAAATAATATCAGTAAATTTTAGAAAGATCAGGCCACATCTGTTGGAGATGAAAATCGAGTTAATATTTCAGATCAATGACCTGTCAACAGAATCAACCTGTGATGAATTTAGATACTGAGTGGTGCTCATGTATAACGCAATTTGACCTGAAATCTCATGGAGAAAGAAGGGTTTTGAGTGGTGGGTGCGCAAGGATGTGATCTTAATGTCTTCTCAATACTAAATGTAATGCAAGTGTAGGAGAAGCATGAAGAAAAAACATTAGCCAGAGTATTCAACTGTAGCTGCTCAGAAATATCTTTAATGATCTGGTTAGGTTACAAAGTTAAGGAAAGTCAGTATTAAGCCAATACAAATTGTATTAAATTGTAATTTAGTGGATTTATTCAGCAGTTGCAGCACACATGTCTGGGATATTTAACTTCAACAGTGACTAAAGCTTATTGCTACTAATGGTACATACCAGTGACTGTCATATTCTCTGCCAACTGTGCAACCTCAAAGGACTTTACAGCCTTTCAGGAAATAATTACCACTTCTTGATTTTTGTCTCTGAAAGACTCAGAAGAGGAGAAATAAGAGATGAAAGGGGCAATGCAGAAGGGTTCCAGATCAGAAGGATGCATGCTTCTAACATGTCTATTGGTTTAGCCACTTGAGTTTAGCAGAGAACCAGTAGATCAGTAGGCTGAGATTAAGTAAGCAGAATGTAATGATCTCTGGCAGCTCATTGCTGAAAACCTGCAGAAATTTTGTACACTAGATGCTTCCTCACTTACGGCAGTAAGTGTAGCAATAGCATTAAATCTACATGGCAGACACAATGCTGTATGTACTGGTGAGTGGAAAAAGTATCTTAGGAAAAGTCAAGCTGGTTGAGTGGTAATTCACAATTGAAAACGTTGACAGAAGACTTCATACATAAGTATGAATATAGTTGCATAATACATTGTTCCTTCACAAAACCTAAGATCAGCTGTAGATTTAGGGGATGTCTATTACTGTGCTCCGTCAACCTACAATACATCAAACCCACTTCCCTGCGTATGTGACGAAATGGCACTTAACTCAATGCAGCAGGAGGCCTGGCCAAGAGGAGGTTTCGGAAATGACAAGCCTTTGACTCCTTTGGGTCTTACAAACATAATCAGTCTTCTAATGTCTTGTCCCTCTTCCCACTCTCTGTACAGGTGTACACATATATTCATATCTTGTGTGTGAACTGTGTTGGAAAGTATCTCCTGTTGACAGTATTGTAGTTTTGGTCAAAGCTCACCAATGCTGACCTGCCATTGGGCCAAGATAAGACAGCATCACACAGTAAAAAATATCCACCTCACCAATATTTACAAAGTCCAACAGAATAGAGAACACAGTTGGTGAACAGAAGGAGGTATCATCTCATAAATCGTGGGTTTCCTCCAGGTGCTCCGGTTTCCTCCCACAGTCCAAAGATGTGCGGATTAGGTGGATTGGCCATGTGAAATTGCCCCTTAGTGTGCCGAGGTGTGTAGGTTAGAGGGATTAGCGGGGTAAATATGTGGGGTTACGGGGATAGGGCCTGGGTAGGATTCTGTCAGCGCAGACTCGACGGGTCGAATGGCCGTTATCTGCACTGTAAGAATTCAATGATTCTATGATTCTATGAATCTTGGGGTACAGGTGTGGAGGAGAAAGTGGTGGTGGCATAAGAGAAATAGGAACCTATTGATCACCATCAAAGGCTTCTTATAATTTGACACAGTGCTGTCGATGACGTTGGACACCTGAAGTGTGCTCCTGTTATGATTTAGTGGAAAATGAGACAGAAGTAATAAACAATGCAATAGTTGGCCATGTCACTCAACTGTGGCAGGATATAGACTGAAACTGCAGGTGGTTCCTATGTTAGCTTGGAAGTAGGCAGTGATATGAATGTTGAGTGTTGGTCAGCTTGGCTGCACCCATTAGCATTTGATTAGGTTGGCTGCAAGTCCTTACCACGGATTTGTGTTAGAGCTAGACTGGGCTTCCTGCAGCTCAGAACTTGCCCCTGTCCTGTTGGCATCTATAGGTGAGAGAGGAGAGTGTGTGTTACTGCAGAACTGCCTCCAACATGGAGGCACCCTTGGAGTTGACATTTCTATGACAGGCATGGATCCTGGATGGAGGCCCAAAGGCAGTCTCCCCATCTCAATTGGCCCTGTCCCACTTCACCACCAGCCCCCCCACCCCCCGCCACACCTTCCCCACGGCCCCCGCAGCTGGGCTGTCTGCTCCTGGAATTTACTTACTTCTTTCAAATACTGCAGACACCCTTCTATCTTCTTCCTCTCTCGGCGATTATGACGTAACTTCTCCTGCACAACATGAACAGAGAAGATGGGGTTGAGAGAAATTGGATTCAGCATTTAATTGTACTTAGCAATTTCACATATCTTTCTCATGCTTCCAGTCTTTGAGATAACCCACTGGACTCTGTAGCATGTGACTGATGCTCTGTGGGTTGTCCAGAAGGGTTTTGGGGGCAGCACTCTCCAGAGTGCTGAGCCCATCCTCTGTGTGAAAGGGTGAGGGAGTCACAGTGCTTTCTCCACCTGCAGAGTGGATGGACTGAAGTGGATTATGAGTCATGATCTTTTCCATTGTTACTGACACCAATGCCCGCTATACCATTCATTGAGGTGAGTGACAGCAGCTGAGGTTTCACCAATCTTGGGGGCGTGAATGAGTTTATTTGTCCTCTTGTGATATCAGAGGGCTGCCTTGTGCTGGAGACCCTGGGCCCTGACTGCCCTGGAGACCTGGTCCCATTCAGGAGTGGTCTTCCTGCTAGGCCTGCTCTCATTGGCTGGGTAGAGAATGTCCCTCTTGGCCTCCACTGTGTTGAGGAGGATGCCCAGAGAGGAGTCACTAAACTTTGGTGCTGGAGGTCCCTGTCCTCTTCTTGCCATCTCAAAGGGCATGGTTAGCAAGTTGCTGTCAGGGAGGTTTTAAACATGGCAGCAGAATATGATGGTAGGGAGTGTTCCCTCCAGCCCACTCTGCTATCCAACACATCAGAAACCCCCCGACTGCATTTACGCAATACCACATGAGTACCCTGTGAGAAACATTCCCCACCCCCATCCCCGCCATGGGATTTAGTTCCGATGGGAAAATCCCACCTTAGATTTGGCACATTCAATATACATTTCAAATATATTCAATGTCAAAGCAACAAATTGACCATTGAAAAAGTAATTAATAAGAATGACCATCTAAAAGAGTCAAGCAGCAGAACTAACCAATAAAACCTTTCTGCTTAAGAAGCAAAGCGAGAGAAATTGAGACAAACTAGGCCCAAGGCCCTGGTCACCAAGGAAGGGAGAGGGGGCCTGTTGCTATGACTGGTGTTCTTCGTTACTTCCCCAACCTTTTCTGTAATCTTGATCTCTGTGCTCCTTTCGGGGGCGGGGCCTGCATGGGAAGGTGAGAGAAAGAGAATGCAACCAAAGATAGAGAGAGAATATATCATGGCCACTTACCTTCAAACTGCTTGCTGCTCCTCCAATTACAGACTGTCTCCCTTCCCCACTTTCTGCTGAAAGGCTCAATTGCCATTGGCCTGTGATTGGAGATCCTTGCAGATTCTCACTTTCTATGCACCTGTATTTTGAACAGTGAGTCCATGGGTTTTTAGGGAGCTATGTGGGCCAGATTGTGTTTCCACAGGCTGTATCATAGAAACTCTACAGTGCAGAAGCAGGCCACTTAGCCCGTCAGGTCTGCTCCAACTCGCTGATGGAGCATTCCACCCAGACCCTGTCCCCGTAACCCCACATATCCTGCTAATCCCCCGTAAATTGCACATCTTGGGACACAAAGTGGGAAATTTAGCAGGGCCAATCCACCTAACCAACACATCTTTGAACTGTGGGAAGAAACTGGAGCACCCAGAGGAAACCCACGCAGACACGGGGAGAATGTGCAAACTCCGCACAGGCAATCACCGGAATTATACCCAGGTCCTAGAGCTGTGAGGCACTAATGCTAACCATTGTGCCACCATGTTTCCCCTGACTTAGACTGAATCAGCCATGTTCCTAGAGAACAGGATTAAGATGCAATAATGAAACTTAATCAGGCAGAGGGCTTGAAACTTTCAGACTCATTTCATTAAATTTGGATGCAAGAGCATACCCCCTTCTCACTCGCCCCCTCTGCATTTCCACCTACAGACAAGAGAAAGTTACAAAGCTGGATACATTTTGACAGAAATATTTTTGCGACTCTACACAACAACTGGGAATAAAGCAAAATGATTACAACATCACAATTTCTGGGTGTACAATCAACTGAATGCCTCCCACTTCACACACTGAATTGTTAAAATGAAAGATCTGCAGAGTATATCTGCAACTAGAGGTACATGACCGACACTACAGCCTTTTCCTTTCAAGATCTGAGCTATTGATGGAAGGTTTATAAAAGGACTGTAGAAGGTTTGATTGCTTTCTCAGATTCGTGCCTTAAATTCTTGACTTCAACCTTGTCTGCCCAGTTTCCACTGAGTAACGGGCCAGTTAAAATTGGCCCTGTGCCTCACCCTTTCTAATCCTGCTACTTCTGAGCAACTTTAAGCTGCTGTTTTTAGCGGGTGCGTGTGGGATATAGTCAAGCCAAATGATTTTCAAATGGATCTGAGGTCAGAAAAGGCCCAGCCAGACACTTCTGTTTTGGTTTCCAAGAGTGCTCCTCAGGGCCCCATAAGGAAACTCAGTCTTACAGCAGTCCCAGGCTTGCTCTTGGCCTCTCCTGAACATAGTGCCTTCATCATTCCCATCCCAACTACTGATCTTAATATGGGGTCCATTCTTCCGAGTGTTCATCTGCAATCTTCTGTGGCTAAATTCCCATTCCCAACTGCTAGACAGAAGGGTACTTCCTGCTTGTAACAGCATTTGAGAAAAATGTGCTCACAAACAGCACACCTCAACCTATGAAACACCAGTAGTTTACAAGGAACAGTAACACTTATCACTGTTTCTCGTAAGGGTAACATTGTTACCCTTTATGGTTCTGCAGATACGCAGAGGGACCTGGGTGTGCAAGTCCACAGATCCTTGAAGGTGACGTCACAGGTGGAGAAGGTGGTGAAGAAGGCATATGGCATGCTTGCCTTTATAGAGATTGGGTAAACTGGGGTTATTCTCACTGGAAAGACGGAGGACGAGGGGAGACCTAATAGAGGTGTATAAAATTATGAAAGGCATAGATAGGGTGAACGATGGGAAGCTTTTTCCCAGGTCGGTGGTGACGTTCACGAGGGGTCATAGGTTCAAGGTGAGGGGGGGGAGGTTTAACACGGATATCAGAAGGACATATTTTACACAGAGGGTGGTGGGGGCCTGGAATGCGCTGCCAGGCAAGGTGGTGGAGGTGGGTACACTGGGAACGTTTAAGACTTATCTAGATAGCCACATGAACGGAGTGGGAATGGAGGGTTACAAAAGAATGGTCTAGTTTGGACCAAGGAGCGGCACGGACTTGGAAGGCCGAAGGGCCTGTTCCTGTGCTGTATTGTTCTTTGTTCTTTATTGAGTTTATTTCCTTTATCCAAGCTCAATGTGCCGACTGGTCCAATTCTGTTTCTATTTTCTATGTTTATGTCCTGTCCACTACCAGCACATTGGGTGCTTCAGACTCGGGCTGGCGCACTGATTGTGATTGATAAAGGCCTGATAAAGGCAACTAGAAGTGGCACCCCTCAGGATCGCAGCATCACCGAAACAGAAGTCAGCTCAGTCCTCAAGAACTCAAGCAATCTTTCCCAGCTAACTCAACTCTCAGATGCCTGCATCTCTCCCAGGCAATGTTAAACAGAAGTAAGAGAATAGGAGCTAAATTAAGTAAATTAGCAGACACAATGGTTAGAATTGATGTTGATAAGTATCTGTAATGTTGCAAGTTATTATTAGAACCACTCGAAAAAGATATACTAGAAAGTAACAGTTGATTGGCCACATTCAATTCAGAGGTCATTTCTACTCTGGATTTATGCAATTTACTGAATCAAGTTGATGAATTATGAGACTATGAAATTTCTATTACTGAGGCAAGATACAGTAGCCTTTGGGAATGCAAGTCTTAATTAAATAGTTGATGGCGTTGGAAGGACCAGCCATAAGGGAAGGACTTTTATTATTTTCTTAACAGTCTTTTAATTAAAAGCAATCGGCAATAAATTGCTGCCGTTTTCTCTGACTGCATCTTGAGGGATCTCTTGCTCCATCTCCTCTTCGCCTTGTGCAACCTTCAGTTCTTCTGGGGATGAAGGGTCAACTCCCCCTTTTTCATTGACATGCTTTTCGTTTTCAGTAAATGATAATCCTTTCCGTGAAATGGCATTAACGCCGAACGTGCTTGCTGGGCAAAAACTGCAGCGCTCCATCAGATTTGCCTTGGTGCCTAAAAAGATACTTCAGACTGCCTGAGGTCTTTACATCCAGTGGTTGAGTGGGCACATTATGTTTGTTCACCCCTCCTATATGTAGATGATAGATTGGAATTGTTAGCCATGGTTGTGACGGATCCCCCTAATCATTACGCAATCATCACGTGCAGATCACAAACTCAGTCGTAATCCTGTGATTGCATCTGTTTCTGTACTCCAGAAATGACAGCAGTGTGGGCTTCTTGGGAGGGCACCTCATTTGCATTGGCTCTTTGACATCTCGGGTGAGTGGCTGCATCACGCTTAAGAGGTCAAGCATTCCTTGCCTTCCCTCCTCCCCAATTTCTATGTGAAGCCAGTGAATTTCATGCTGCTGGTTGCCTGCACATATGACAGGTCTGACAGCATGCATGACTATCATGTATTGCAGTTGCTTCCAGCTCTTAAAGGCAGTCTGCCCCTCCTACAGGGAAGCAAAACTAAATCACAGGAGGCTGCTTCTGACTGTCAGTTCTGCAACGGGAGGCAATTCATTTGGAACTCTGAGGCAGAGAGAAAGCTCCAGAATTCACAAATATATGTCTGAATGTCTCAGTCATAGAGGTTGACAGGTGGAGAGACCATTTTTCCAAGGGACATAAGGCAACCACATATCAGTCTGGAAATGCTGCAATGAGAAATTCATCTCCTGACTTCCAAAAGTGATGTCATACCCAAGCATTTTTCCCTCGACTGACACCACTAAAAGAAAAATAACTTCTTATTTAATTGATGGTTGTATGTGGTCCCTTGCTGTGTGCCAATTGGTAGCCACATCTACCCTACATTAAAATAGTTGTTATTTGTAAAATAATTGGCTGCATAGTGTTCTGAGTGTCCTGAGAATGTGAAAGGAACCATTAAAGTGCAAGTTGTTTCTGTATGAGATCTTAGAATGAAAGGACACACACTGGAAGTAGCTTTGCTTATACTATTATACACTTCATATATCATTTCTTGTTTCTCCGGTATAAAGCGTTTTTCAATGAATGATGGTCAAATCGCAGCCATATAATTAGTGCCACAGGTGACTTGTGAGCCCAACAGAGATAAAAGATGGAAGACGACATATACCTTGGGCTTTCTACTGGTACAAACATTCACCTGTTGGATCAAGTGCAATCTGCAAACAACATATCATACTTAGCCTTGCGTGTGTGCAACTCTTATCTCCCAGTTACATATCACATGAGGCATGGATGAGGCCAATAACTGATTACATGACTCACCATTTTAGGTGAGCAACACATTTATTTGAATTATTTATTCACTTTAATAAATGTGAGTAAAACCAAACAACAAAGGCTTTTTTTGTGAACAGGTGATTTTTTTTTCAACATTTTAGTTGCAATACTTTTGTTTAAACACAAGTTTAAAGTTTATTTATTCGTGTCACAAATAGGCTTACATTAATTCCACAATGAAGTTACTGTGAAAATCCCCTAGTTGCCACACTCCAGTGTCTGTTCAGGTACACTGAGGGAGAATTTAGCATGGCTAATGCATCTAACCAACATGTCTTTTGGATTGTGGGAGGAAACTCCCACAGACACAGGGAGAAAGTGCAAACTCCACACAGACAGTGGACAGTGACCCAAGTCGGGAATTGAATCGAACCCGGGTCCCTCGCGCTGTGAGGCAGCAGTGCTAACCACTGTGCCACCATGCCGCCCCAGATTAGTCAGCAATCATTCACCAGAAACATTGCTCGCACTATCCGAAAATTCTCACTCAGGTTCAGGTGAACTTGCCACACATTATCAACACTGGTACCATGACCAGTAATGTCAAAAATACCAGCTCAACCATTGCAGCCATGCTATTATAGCTATCGTGTATGCTTGTGTAAAAGCCCATTGAGCCTGCACCGACAACAATCCCACCCATGTCCTATCCCCGTAACCCCACATATTTACCCTGTCAATTCCCCTGACACTAAGGGGCAATTTATCATGGCCAATCAACCTAACCTGCACATCTTTGGACTGTGTGAGGAAACCAGGGCACCCGGAGGAAACCCACACAGATGCAGGAAAAACATGCAAACTCCATACCTGATGCTGAAATTGAACCCGGGTCCCTGGCTCTGTGAGGCAGCAGTGCTAGCCACTGTGCTACAGTACCACCTTTGAGGTTGGCTTTTAAATGAGAATAATAAGTTATAGAGACACTGAACTTCCGTGAAGTGGTAATCACTGTTGAGTTGCCACTCTGCTTCTTTTTACCTTTCCAAGTCGGGAACTGTACATTTTTTGCCCATGCCCATGAGAAATGTGCTGTGTAGCTGCTCCATGAGTCCCTTCAGTGCAAAGCAAAGTCACCAGGGCCAAGTGAAACCACGCACACTTTTTACTGCACTAGCTGGCATAAACAACAAGTTTAAAGGTCCAGCCACTTTGACAGGAGTAAAGGCTAGTGTGAAAGGTAAGTGGATAGGATGGGATGGTGGTCGAGGATTGGGAGAGTGGTCGGGAGTGGTGAGGGGGTGGTGGTTAGTTAGATGTTTTGGCGGTTGGCCGGGGTAGTCTGGGGGTCAGGAGTGTGCCAGGGTAGTTGGGATTGGTGGAAGGTCAGGGATTGGGAGTAATTGGGGAAGTTGTTTAGGGGGAGAGGGGGCTGGGGAAGTAGTTGAGAGGCCAAGGGATAGGGAGTCATTGGGGGGTTGGTCAGGAGATGGGAAGTGGGGAGGTAGTCACAGAATATGGGGTTGGAGATAGTTGGGGGGTGAGGGGTGGCCGGGAGTGGGAAGATTGTTCGGAGAATGAGAGTGGTGAGGGGATTGTTCACAGGAGGGGAGAAAGGGGAGTCAAAAAGTCAAGGTGTGATAGAGGGTGGGGGAATTGTTAGGGGTCTGGAATGTGGGGGTTATCGGGGGAGTGGGGGAGGTAGTCAGGGGCTCGGGAGGATAGTTGGGCGGGGGAGGGGAGGGTGGATGTAATCAGGGAAGGTGTGTGGTCATAGAATCAATGTGGGTGTCAGAGGGGCAGCATTATAATTATCCAGGAGTTAGAAATGCTTTTAATCCTTCTCCTGGGTAACTATTTTGCTATGGGAATCAGAAGCATCTGATTTAAATTGGAGTTTTGGAGGGATTTAGGTGCAGGTTAATTATCCAATGGAAGTTTAAACTTTCCAGGCAATGATTGGTGCATGGATAGATCCAGGGCATCCACCAGTGCATCTTCTGGGATACCTCCAAGGTACGACACCCCCGGGAAATGAAAGATCTAGTAAATACAATTGGAATAGTCTCGCTTACTCTCAGCACGCACAACTGTCATATGCTAATTATTAAAAACTATCAATAAGTGACTGTTACTTTATCTCCTGAACTTCATTGATGTTAATTTTAAAATAACAATGAGTTTCACGTGACTTTAATCATGAAAAGCCAAATACAATAATCTTCAACTGAACATTCACGGCAAAATGCTTCAATTTGATATCTTCTACTGAAAATTGAACTGTGCAATTACGGAACTATTTCAGAAACTGGTCTGAACCTTTTGTAATCCTTAGGTACTGAAGATAGATTTTTTTTTCTATTTTAACTTGAATAATGCATACAACGTAGAAGACTAATGCCAAGAGCTATTGTTGAGAGTCAATCTCCTCAATGTTTCAAAGATCTAGTGGAAGGGCCCATACGAACTTACGAAGGCTCCTCAGACAAGCTATTAACTAATTTATTTTCAGAGGCACCAGTGGAGTTCACCAGCCATCAGTCTATACATGTTCAGTTGTGAAGCTACAACCTCCCCCAGTATTTGCCAGCTGTATTTGTATCTATTATCATGAAGCCCTAGGGAAGTTTGAACTATACTTGGTGGTTAGCACTTGTCTTTTCTGACAGTCCTGTTCCTATAGTTTGATAGCAAAGGAGGGATTTTACATCCACAATCCCAAGAGTATGATTTTCTTCCATCCACTGATTTTCCCACCGCAGCTCCACTTAATCGCGCCAATCGCTGGGGAGCTCCTTTTAAATGGCTCCCCCAGCACTCATTCCACAGTGACTGCAGGGAATGGCACTAGGAAGTCTGCACCGCGATTTTCAGAGGGAGCCCTCACCAGACTTCTTGATGGAATGGAAGCGGCGTGCACTCTACCCCCGCTCCAGGAGAAAGCCTTCTACCAAGTTTACCACTTCCACCTGGGAGTCAGTGGCAGCCCTGGTGACTGTAGCTCACTGCAAAAGAGGACAGGGCAGCAGTGCCACAACATGATGAATGATCTTCTTCTCTCAGCCAGAGTATGTGAGCCTCATGCAACCTTTTTCTGGACGTCCCTTGCAGCCCTGGATCTGAGATTGAATCAATGCCTTGGTATTAAGTCTGTGGAGCAGTGTAGTTATAATGTTCCGTACAGCCACAAGTCAGACGAGTTTATCCCTCCAGAAGATGAAATTTACTGTTCACTTGAAGAAATTGGAACATCTGCTCCCTATGGTAGTGGCATTTGAGGCATGTAAATAGGAGGTGCAGTTCATTCACCTGATTGTTTGAGTCACGTAGTGAGTAAACTTTTTCTGTTCATAATTTAATTTGTGGGCACTGATTCTAAGCTTGCTCAGATTTACTCTGTTTACTCTCTTTATAGTGGATGGATAAAATTCACACTCAAATACCAGTTCTGATTGTTGGTTAGAGTTTGTCCATATTTCTTTCCCACCCTTTCTCTTCACCTTTTTGCCAACTTTAATATCCTATTTAGTCTGGTATATAGCTTGCAAAGCTGTCTGCGCACCGCAGTTTATTATAAAAAGGAAGACATATATTTTTAAAATCTCTTAAATTACCGAGGATGAAATTTGGGTTATTTTACGGTAAAATTACATCGTTTATTTATCTAATTCTGCTAATATTGGAAAGTGTTGTAGGGAAATGAGTAGTGTTCAGCTCATGAGTTTTATAAATGTATATTTTTAACCTTTGAATCTTGCACTAATTTTCATATCAAGACCTGAATATGGTCCAATGGAAAGACTTTGGTTTTAATAAAACTCCCTCTTAAGCTAAGTTTTTAACCTCTGAAATGACTGACTTCCCGTAACATGTCCAAATGAAGCTACCTGCCAATTGAATAGAGAACCAATGTTGGATGAGATTTTCTATCCTGAATCCTCTGATCAAAGCCAGCAGAACCATCTATTGAACTTTCAATTATCTATGGTTCTGAAGGTATAATGTAAACTCAACCCTCCACCATTGTGAACATCTGTGGCAATCTGGACCCTGCCAGTTGGTGCTTTTCAACATTAACAGCAACGAGAGTAAATGGCTAAAGGAGTAAACCTGACACAAAATCTGGAGTGGAGTTCCACTTGGCAGTTGGTATTTTCCTCAACTTAGCATCCTCCCGTAATTCTTGCAACTGACTAAAACCCAGAAGAATAGGCTTTCGTCTTTCCTCTGGATACCAGCTTATGAGGCTAAGAAGGGTTCTGCACCTCCTAAAACTAGGTTATGCAGCAAAGAAAGGTAACCTTTTGGTTTGTAAACTGGAATATGCGGACTATATGTCCTAGTATGAACAACCCAAATTCCACAGCAAGTGTATGCAAGGCGAATCTGACCGTGAGTTACACAACCTTGGTGATGATATTGCTGCTCTACAAGAAACCTGAGTAGCGGACACAGGCTCTATTTGTGCGGCCAATTCCACTTTTTAATGGTATGGCAAGAGCAGTGAAGAACACTGAGCATGGGTGTAGGCTTTGAAGAGAGCAATCGGCTGATACCGTCAATCGAATCCCCAGTGGCAAACTTGGAGCACTTTCATCGTCCATTGGCTATTAGCTGATGGAGGTGCAGTCAACATAAATGTGCCAATGCACCAATTTGAAATGTCAGCATCTCAAACAAAGATAATTTCTATAACTCTCTAAGTGACATTCCGAAGGACATTCCAAATGGTGAGTGGCTATTCTAGGTAACTTCAGTACATATATCAGGCCACATCAGTGATTCATGGCCAACATGCTTCAGTTGTCATGCGTAGGCAGAATCAACAATAATTGACAATTTCTTGAGCTTTGTGAATTCTGTGATGCAACACCTTAGCACCAATTAAACCTGTCCATCATGAGCTGCAATGTGCCCAATGTTCTCCACACCTGCATCAACCAGTGAAATTGCGACACTGATCACACTCTCTTGTCAGCAGCAGATTGAATGTGCATCCCTGAAGGTTTCACTGTCCCAAAGACATCACCGTCCCTAGCACAAGTAATGATATCACATACCATCACGGTTGCTCCAGTGATTGTTACCCACCAAAGGTTTACCAGGAAGTGCTGATGCTGGCATCAATGAGCTTGGAAGTCAATAAGCTCAATCATCTATGAGCAGCAGAAGCATCACTTAGGAAAGTCAAAACCTGCAACAAGGGCTGGTTTAAGGCCTCTCAGTGGAGATGACATCTGTCACTGATGCAAAAATAAAGCGTATTGATGAACAACATAAACCCAACAGTTTATGCATGACCTGAAAGTGGCCAAGTCAGCCATCCAGAAGATAGGGGGATACTGTGCAAATAAACACTGGATCAAATTACATGAAGAAATCCAAACCGTGACAGTGAAAATCTACGACTATGTATGAAGGCTGGGATTCCATCCTTACCAGATGCCTTTCTATTTGCTAAGCAATCAATGGCCTTTTCTACTCAAGTGATCTGAGACCATCCAAGTCAGGATGGTGTGTGTCTTGGAGGGGAACTTACAGGTGGTGATGTTCCCATGCATCTGCTGTCTTTTTCCTAGTTGACAGAGGTCACGGGTTCAGAAGGTGCTGTTGAAGGAGCAGTGGTGGGTTCCCACAATGCATCTTGCACATGGCACATACTGCTGCCACTGTGCAGTATTGCTCAAGGCGATGGATATTGGAGGTGGTGGATATGGTGCCAATCCCCTTTTCAGAGTCATAATTAAAAGATTCCATCCACTTGCAGACCATGTGTATCTGGGGCACAGTGCAGCTTTTGTGCTGGCAGATCTACTGTGGACACGATCTTCTCCATCGGACACGTATAACAGAAGTATAGGGAACAGGGTTAGTTTCATACATCTCATTAGGCATTTGACATCAACAGCCGAATAGGACTGTACAAGGTTTTGGGGAAAACTGAGAGTCCACCAAAGCTCTTCAGTCTCTTCCGTTCCTTCCAAGACAACATGCGCTGCACAATTTGATGGCTCCAGTTCCAGTAGTTTCAGAGCGAAGAATGGAGTAAATCAAGACAATATCCAAGAAGTCACTTTGTTTAGCATATTCTTCTCCATGCTCCTAAACTTTGTTTTCTCTGCAATTGTGGAAGGAATCTATTTGCATATTGGGTAAGAGAACAAGCTCCACAATCTGCCAAGCATTGACAAAAACACATTGCGTTCTTATCAGAGAACTACTCTATGTTAATGCTACTGCACGGATTGCCCACATTGAATCTCAGCTACAGACTCATGGACTGTCTCTCCCATGCCAGTAACTTGTTCTTCCCATCAGCATCAAGAACATTGTCGTCATGAGACAATGTCTTGCATCTCTGCCCCTGATCACATTACCAGCTGGAAGTAGTTCGCAAATTCTGCTACCTCGTCTCCATAGTGACAGAGACCATGTCCTTTGATGCAGAATTGGATACACGCTGGGAAAGCTGCTATCAACTTCAGCCGATTCATGAATTGTGCATGGAAAATCAAACTGACCCTTAGGACCAAGCTGATGGTTAATAAGGCATGTGTTCTCAGCATTTTGCATGAACGGCTGTGATATACGGATGGATTACAGCTATCAAGAAAAGGAGTTCAATAATTTCTACCTTTGTTGTCAATGGCACACTATGGATCGATCATAGCAGGATAAAATCATGAATGTAACTGTCCTCCCAGAGGCACACCTCCTCAGATTGTGAGGACTCATCCAACAGAGGCTTCCTCATTGGCCCAGGCTGGATGGAAGATAATCGCATACCCAAGAGCTTTCTATCTGCTGAGGCACCCGGGGCCTGATGCTAAACTGGACGCCCAAAGCTCAGCTTCAATGATGCCTACAAGTGTGAGATTAAGATTGATTACTGCACCTGGGAGTCAGCAGCTGACAAGAGGGAAATGGCGACACCTGCTGTAGACTGGCGTGCACCACCACAATGACAAATGGTTACTGCCGCTTGGCAACAGATGCCAATGACAAAAACAGCAACCCACAATGACGCCTGGTAGCTTTATGTGTGGCACTTGTGCCAGAACCTGCCTCTTCAGGATTGACCTCCTCAACCATCAGCAAAGGTGCGCCCGAATCCTGGATATTTTATATTCCCACTCTTAAATTGTCACTATTCACCTTATTCATTCGTGAGACATGGGCGTCGCTGGCTGGCCAGCATTTATTGCCCATCCCTAGTTGCCCTTATGAAGGTGGTGGTGAATCTCTGCAGTCCATGTTCTGTGGGTTGACCCACAATATCGTTAGGGAGGGAGTTCCAGGATTTTGACCCAGCCACTGTGAAGGAACAGCGATATATTTCCAAGTCAGGAAGGTGAGTGACTTGGAGGGGAATTTGCAGGTGGTGGTGTTCCCATATATCTGCTGCCTTTGTCCTTCGAGATGGAAATGGTCGTGGGTTTGGAAGGTGCTGTTTAAGGATCTTTGGTGAATTGCTGCAGTGCATCTTGTAAATAGTACACACTGCTGCTATTGAGTATCAGTGGTGGAGAGATTGAATGTTTGTAGATGTGGTGCCAATTAAGCAGGCTGTTTTGTCCTGGAAGGTGTCAAGCTTCTTGAGTGTTGTTGGAGCTGCACCCATCCAGGCAAGTGGGGAGTATTCCATCACACTGCTGACTTGTGCCTTGTAGATGGTGGATAGGCTTTGGGGAGTCAGAGGGTGAGTTACTCGCCGCAGTTTTCCTAGTCTCTGACTTGCTCTTGTCGCCACTGTGTTTATGTGGTGAGTCCAGTTGAGTTTCTGGTCAAATGTAACACCAAGGATGTTGACAGTGGGGGATTCAGTGAGGGTAACACCATTGAATGTCAAGCGGTGGTGGTGATGGTCATTGCCTGACATTTATGTGACGTGAATGTTACCTGCCACTTGTCAGCCCAAGCCTGGATATTGTCCAGATCTTGTTGCATTTGAATATAGAATCATACAACCCTACAGTGCAGAAGGAGGCCATTTGGCCCATCGAGCCTGCACCAACAACAATCCCACCCAGGTTCCATCCCCACAACCCCATGCATTTACCCTGGCTGGTTCTCCCTGACACCAAGGGGTAATTTAGCATGACCAATCCACTGAACCTGCACATCTTTGGACTGTGGGAGGAAACTGGAGCATCTGGAGGAGACCCACGTAGACCATGGGGACAATGTGCAAATTCCACACAGACAGTGACCCAAAATGGGAATGGAACCTGGGTCTCTGACCCTGTGAGGCAGCAGTGCCAACCACTTGATGCCATACTCAGTCTAATGCAGCCTTGATGTCAAGGGCTGTCACTCTCACCTCACCTCCTGAATTCAGCTCTTTCGTCCATGTTTGAACCAAGGCTGTAATGAGGTCAGGAGCGGATAGACCCTAGCAAAACCCAATCTGGGCACCAGTGAGCAGGTTATTGTTGAGCAGGTGCTGTTTGATAGCACTGTCAATGACCCCTTCCATCACTTTACCAATGATCGAGAGTAGACTAATTGGCTGGGTTGGATTTGTCCCACTTCTGTGTACAGGACGTACCTGGGCAATTTTCCACACTGTTGGGTAGATTCCAGTGTAACTGTACTGGAAGTGCTTGGCCTGTTGCTATTATGCAATGACTTTCAATCCCCCACAGTCCAAAAGATGTGCAGTTAGGTGGATTGGCCATGCTAAATTTCTCCTTAGTGTCAGGGGGTTCAGCAGGGTAAATACATAGGGTTACAGGAACAGGGTTTGCCTGGGATTGTGGTCAGTGCAGTCTCGATGGGCCAAATGGCCTCCTTCTGCACTGTAGTGATTCTATGATTCTATATGGAAACACCCTGGGCGGAATTTTCTAGTCCTCCTGCCATGGGAATCATAGTGGGCGAGACACGTACCATTGACTTGGGCTGGATTTTCCAGCCTTGGAGCAAGAATGGCCAGAAAATTCGACCCCCCCCCCCCCCCCCCCCCCCCGTCCCCCCCGTCCCTGCCCCCATCTGAAATTGATTGCTTGCAGTGTGTCCATCATCTTTCGTAGATGGCAGGATGCTACCACTGATGACCAGGGTGCAAATACAGTTCCAGTTTTGGTAGCATAATGTCATTATATATTTAACAAAATGATGCACAAGAATTGAGGACTTAAAAACTGTTTATTTTATAGTACAAATAATAATTGCTAACACTGATAAAAGCAAAACCATCTAGAACTGGATAATTTTATCTTGCTTTTGCTTTGCTTTGAGTTTAAGCCAGCTGAATTCTCCTCAAAAGTGCACTGGTCACCAGGTGAATATATGTTCAAGTGGTTAGCTGCTTGTTCAGACAGAGATTCTGGATGTCTGCTAGAAATCACAGAGTACCACAGAAGCCTCCGAACTTTACTTTCCAAAATTCCCTTCTGCTTCTCTTCATCTCCCTTGATGATAATCGCAAACAAACATAAGGAACATCATACCTCACTGTGGAATAGGAGTGTTCAAAACTCTCAGCGCTCTCACACACACCCACAGCAAGGAACAAGTCTAAGGCTGTCTAGGCTGAATGCCAGGAAACATTACTTCCAAATTTGTCCTTGAACTGGAATGATTATTACTCAAACTTTCAGCACTCTTCAGTTTCAAATAGATATTCCTAATTTTTGCCAATCACAATTGATCCTGGTGGCAGCTATGCATTTATCTTTCACTCTAACTCATGCTTCCTGCATTATGCAGATAAATATCGGAAATTCAGTGTTGAGCTCTATCTACTGTTCTCCATTCAAATCTATTTAGATTCAGTTGCAAAACTGGGCGTTGAGAGAAGAGTTGTGGAAGGTCATGGGAAGAACCAAATAGCGTTTGGAAGATTGGGTTGCTTTGTTTGTGGTAGAAAACCAGTGTGAATGATTTCTATCCCAATTTGCTGGTCTTTCAACTTGGCTACCTCATGGGGTCAATTGATTCATTTTCATCTTCAAGCATGAATTGGGCACAACTCCACTGAACACCTCAGATGATTTTGGCTGAAGGATCAACCAACATTATTCTTGAGTCTCATTTTACTGTTTGGGGTGAGTTGCTGGTACTTGTGCTAATGGCAAGGGATCCAATTTGGGTCAACAGGCCTGCTGGCAGTGGCCCTCAAGTAAGTGCTCAGCTGAGAGGGTTTGAGAGGGGCGTGTTAACCGGGAGTGTCTCGGAGGGAGGTGTTGACCCGTTAGAGAAAATCTCCATTACAAGAGAGGAAGTGTTAGGTTTTTTAGGGAACATTAAAACTGACAAAGCCCCAGGGCCTGATGGCATCTATCCTCGACTGCTCAGGGAGACGAGAGATGAAATTGCTGGGCCTCTGACGGAAATCTTTGTCGCTTCTTTGGGCACGGGTGAGGTCCCTGAGGATTGGAGGATAGCGAATGTGGTCCCGTTGTTTAAGAAGGGTAGCAGGGATAACCCAGGAAATTATAGGCCGGTGAGCTTGACGTCCGTGGTAGGGAAGTTGTTGGAGAGGATTCTTAGAGACAGGATGTATGTGCATTTAGAACGGAACAATCTCATTAGTGACAGACAGCATGGTTTTGTAAGAGGGAGGTCGTGCCTTACAAATTTGTTGGAGTTTTTTGAGGAAGTGACAAAAACGGTTGATGAAGGAAGGGCCGTGGATGTCATCTATATGGATTTCAGTAAGGCATTTGACAAAGTCCCACATGGCAGGTTGGTTAAGAAGGTTAAGGCTCATGGGATACAAGGAGAAGTGGCTGGATGGGTGGAGAACTGGCTTGGCCATAGGAGACAGAGGGTAGTGGTCGAAGGGTCTTTTTCCGGCTGGAGGTCTGTGACCAGTGGTGTTCCGCAGGGCTCTGTACTGGGACCTCTGCTATTTGTGATACATATAAATGATTTGGAAGAAGGTGTAACTGGTGTAATCAGCAAGTTTGCGGATGACACGAAGATGGCTGGACTTGCGGATAGCGAAGAGCATTGTCGGGCAATACAGCAGGATATAGATAGGCTGGAAAATTGGGCGGAGAGGTGGCAGATGGAGTTTAATCCGGATAAATGCGAAGTGATGCATTTTGGAAGAAATAATGTAGGGAGGAGTTATACAATAAATGGCAGAGTTATCAGGAGTATAGAAACACAGAGGGACCTAGGTGTGCAAGTCCACAAATCCTTGAAGGTGGCAACACAGGTGGAGAAGGTGGTGAAGAAGGCATATGGTATGCTTGCCTTTATAGGACGGGGTATAGAGTATAAAAGCTGGAGTCTGATGATGCAGCTGTATAGAACGCTGGTTAGGCCACATTTGGAGTACTGCATCCAGTTCTGGTCACCGCACTACCCGAAGGACGTGGAGGCGTTAGAGAGAGTGCAGAGAAGGTTTACCAGGATGTTGCCTGGTATGGAGGGTCTTAGCTATGAGGAGAGATTGGGTAAACTGGGGTTGTTCTCCCTGGAAAGACGGAGAATGAGGGGAGATCTAATAGAGGTGTACAAGATTATGAAGGGGATAGATAGGGTGAACGGTGGGAAGCTTTTTCCCAGATCAGAAGTGACGTTCACGAGGGGTCACGGGCTCAAGGTGAGAGGGGCGAAGTATAACTCAGATATTAGAGGGATGTTTTTTACACAGAGGGTGGTGGGGGCCTGGAATGCGCTGCCAAGTAGGGTGGTGGAGGCAGGCACGCTGACATCGTTTAAGACTTACCTGGATAGTCACATGAGCAGCCTGGGAATGGAGGGATACAAACGATTGGTCTAGTTGGACCAAGGAGCGGCACAGGCTTAGAGGGCCAAAGGGCCTGTTTCCTGTGCTGTACTGTTCTTTGTTCTTTGTCCTCTTTGTTCTTTGAGAGCAAGGAGGAGCAGGGTGTTCCGTAGGGCTCTGTATTGGGACCTCTGCTGTTTGTGATTTATATAAACGATCTGGAAGAAGGTGTAACTGGGGTGATCAGTAAGTTTGCGGACGACACAAAAATGGCTGGACTTGCAGATAGTGAGGAGCATTGTCAGAAGCTACAGAAGGATATAGATAGGCTGGAAATTTGGGCAAAGAAATGGCAGATGGAGTTCAATCCAGATAAATGCGAAGTGATCCATTTTGGTAGAACTAACGTAGGGGGGAGCTGTACGATAAATGGCAGAACCATAAAGGGTGTAGATACGCAGAGGGACCTGGTGTGCAAGTCCACTGATCCTTGAAGGTGACGGCACAGGTGGAGAAGGTAGTGAAGAAGGCATATGGCATGCTTGCCTTTATAGGACGGGGCATAGAGTATAAAAGTTGGGGTCTGATGTTGCAGTTGTATAGAAAGTTGGTTCGGCCGCATTTGGAATACTGCGTCCAGTTCTGGTCGCCACACTACCAGAAGGACGTGGAGGCTTTAGGGAGAATGCAGAGGAGGTTTACCAGGATGTTGCCTGGTATGGAAGGGCTTAGTTATGAGGAGAGATTGGGTAAACTGGGGTTGTTCTCACTGGAAAGGCGGAGGATGAGGGGTGACCTAATAGAGGTGTATAAAATTATGAAAGGCATAGATAGGGTGAACGGTGGGAAGCTTTTTCCCAGGTCGGTGGTGACGTTCACGAGGGGTCATAGGTTCAAGGTGAGGGGGGGGGGGAGGTTTAACACGGATATCAGAAGGACGTATTTTACACAGAGGGTGGTGGGGGCCTGGAATGCGCTGCCGGGCAAGGTGGTGGAGGCGGACACACTGGGAACGTTTAAGACTTATCTAGATAGCCACATGAATGGAGTGGGAATGGAGGGATACAAAAGAATGGTCTAGTTTGGACCAGGGAGCGGCGTGGGCTTGGAGGGCCGAAGGGCCTGTTCCTGTGCTGTATTGTTCTTTGTATCTTTGAGAACAGGAGATGCGCGATTGCAGGCAATCAGTGACTTTCAAAGGTAATGTAGATGCAGTAGGGGCCTTGTAGGAAGCCTTGTGCTGCAGTGGTAGGGTTCCTACCTCTGGACCAACAGCTCAAGGTTTGAGTCCAACACCAAGGCTTGTTGATAAAAGCAAATTACTGCGGATGCTGAAATCTGAAACCAAAAGAGAAAATGCTGGAAAATCTCAGCAGGTCTGGCAGCATCTGTAAGGAGAGAAAAGAGCTGACGTTTTGAGTCCAGATGACCCTTTGTCAGCTCTTTTCTCTCCTTGCAGATGCTGCCAGACCTGTTGAGATTTTACAGCATTTTCTCTTTTGGTACCAGGGCTTGTTGGGCATGGAAGGAAATTTCAATGTGCTTCAAAGGGGCTGATAATCAGTTTGGAATCTTTCCACCATTTGTCCCATATTCCCCAAAGGGCAAAACAGTGTGGGTGTGAAAATATGCTTAAAATAAATTAGGAGGGGTCTATGTTAAACTTGTTTTTAAAAACATGGGTTTTACTTACCAGTTTTGTTGGTGTCTGCTTGCAATGCTGCATCTGCACCTGTAAACCTGAACACACAAGGCTCAAAACTGCTTCACTCAAGGCAACATGATTTCGCAGAGACTGTGTAAAATGGACATCAGGGCCGCGATTCTCCCAAAAGTTCTGAATTGGCAGGAAAACTGTTCTAGATCCCAACTGTTTTGTCAGTTCAACTTCTCACCCGAATCTCCCCACTCTGCACACTGCAGAGGTCCCAGTCGTGGATCTCAGTAAAAACCCGAGTGGGCGGGGCCTATTCACACCGGAGTCTGACAGTTCTGGAACTCTGCGCATGCGCAGTGGCCCCAATCTGTCAGTCTCCCCGTTTGCTGGCCAGCTCGATCGCTGGCCAGCCCGGGAACCCCCACAGTGCTGCCCCTCCAGAACCCCCCACGGCCCGATCGTGGCCCCCACAGCAATTCCCAGGCTAGCCTTGACTCCCTCCCCAACATCCAGAGCACTCCGATGTACAGCCCAGACACACAGTAGTGGCAATCCCCCCACCCCTCTCACCCCACAGTAGTGGCGATCCCCCCACCCCCCCCCCCCAGACCGCCCCAATCACTGGCCTTCCTCCATCCCAGACCGATCCCCATGCAGAGTGGCAGTGGGACCCCTCATCCCCTCCGATCACCCCTCGGCCCCACCCCTTGGCACTGCCCCATGCCCGATGGGCAGTGCCAAGGTGCCCCTTGGGCATGGGCACTTTGCCCCTTGGGCAATGCCAGGGGACACATGTTGACATTGCCAGGGTGCCCATGTCCAGGGGATACCACCCCCCTTGCCGTCTGATCCCCTGGAAGGCCCTGATTGCCCCCCCTTCATTCTGATGGGGTCTCCCCGAACGGGGGGAGCTAGTCTGAACCCCACTGGAATGAAGTAATCCTGGCGGGGTGGGAGATTCAATCGGGGCCGGTAAGTTCCCGATAATTACATTGAAAACATATTTAAAATACATTTAAAACAGATTCAAATTACTTACCTGCCTTCCTGCCAGAATCGCAGATTTCCTTCCCGAAAGGACATTCGTAAACCAAATGGGTTTTTACAACAATTGGCAATGATTTCATGTTCATCCTTAAACTTTTAATTCCATTGTCCTATAATTGATTACTCTCTCAGATAATGAATCATAAGTCATATTTTCATTGTATAATTCAGGTACAAATGAGAAGAAATGACAAATATTTTTCCTATTCTATGTTTGCAGTCAGCAATTTAACTCGTAATCTTACTTAGGCCATGATAACTGATGTGGGAAATTGATTGTGCCAGAAGAAATAGCTTGGTGTCCTTCAGTAATTTAGACAGAGCATGTGGGGGGGAGTTTAACGGGTAGAATATTGGCCCTGGAGGAAACACTGTTCTAATCCTCATGGTTCATAAGCTCATAAGCAGTGATGTAAAGACAAATATTGTTGGATTGAGTCCTGCTCACATCCTTTCGCTTGATGACGTGAGTTTAAAAACAGAATGACTGCTGACGTGAAAGCAGGCAGCCTCATTATAATAGTTAACTGACCCCCCTTGAATGAATTGGACACCCACCCCTCATTCTGTCTCCTGGGGGGAGCGGGTCTGCCGGGGTGGGGGGAGTGGGATCGTCACTGCTGCTGGGGGGTGCTGGAGATCGGGGCACCCCAGAACGGGGGGGTTCGGGGATCTCCTGGGAATGCTTGTGCAGGCCACGATGGTTTAACAGCAGCAAGTGTGTGACTTTGAGACCTGTTTTGTTCCCATTTCAGATTTTAAAAATTTTAACGTCTGACATGATCTCAACCTATCTGATTTGGATATGATTATTCAGCCCAATGAGACTAGCATGGTTCTTTCTTTTTATTCATTCGTGGGACATGGGCATCGCTGACTGGACAGCATTTATTGCCCATCCCTAGTTGCCCTAGTTAGATGTGGGTCTTTCTGAACTTGATTACAAAGTAAGTCTAATTTGGTGTTCAATTTGGCCTGCTTTTGTTTTGAAGTCTGATGGTTTAAAAATCATTGCAAACATTATTTGCATAAGCCCAGAGTTGTTCTTCCATCTTCTATGTTTCATTTCCTGTTTGAACAATTAATGGTGAGAGACAGAATTCAGACTTGGGCTGGAATTCTCCGACCTCAACCGCAGATGGGGATTCTCTGGTCCGGCTGCTGTGAATGGAGATTTGGCTGAGCATCATATTCTCTGTTCTCATTGGCAGCTGTAGAATGTCGTGTGGGCGGCATGGAGGCACGGTGGTTAGCACTGCTGCCTCACAGCACCAGGGACCCAGCTTCAATTCCAGCCTCAGGTCACTGTCTGTGTGGAGCGTGCACATTCTCCACGTGTCTGCGTGGGTTTCCTCCGGGTGTTCCGGTTTCCTCCCACACTCCAAAGATGTGTGGGTTAGGTAGATCGACCATGCTAAATTGACCCTCGTGTGAGGGGGGTTAGCGGGGTAAATATGTGGGCTTAAGAGAATGAGGCCTGGGTGGGATTGTGGTTCATGCAGACTCGATGGGCCAAATGACCTCCTTCTGTGCTGTAGGCATTCTATGATTCTATGGGGGTGATTCTCCCATTCTGACCCACTAATTGTTTAGCGGGTCAGGTTGGGAGATGCGCACATATGCCGATTCTCAGGATTCGCGCACGTGTTCCCGACGCATGTGCATCACCCACGCCGGAAAGCTGACGCGGTCGGGCCCACACAGGAAACCAACAGGAAGACCAGGTAAGTCATTTTAATCTATTTTTAATGTTATTTAAATGTGATTATCGGGCCCGGGACTGAATTCTCTGGGCCTGATAGCATCTCCCACCCCACCAGTACAAATTGACTCTGGCAGGGTTTACAGTAGGTCCCCACTTTTGAGGAGCGAGCGGGATGACCCCACTGGAATGAAGGGGGGCAATTGGGACCCACCCGGGGGTCGGGTGGCCGGGGTTGGTGCCCCTGGGCATGGGCTCCCTAACAGTGCCAGCCTGTGCCTCCGGCACTGCCCAAGGGGCAAAGTGCCCATGCCCAGGGGGCACCTTGGCACAGCCATCAGGCATGGGCAGTGTTAAAGGGGCGGGGCTATTGTGGGTGGGGCCTAGGGGGCGATCAGTGGGGGTTGGGTGTCCCGTTGCAACTCTGCCATTGGGATCTGGTCGGGGCTGGAGGGAGGCCAGCGATTGGGGTGGGCTGGGAGAGGGGTGATTTGCCAGGGGGTTTGCCTACCGGGAGGGGGGGCTGTCTCTTGGGGGGAGGGGGTCTGCAGGTTTGGGGGGGGGGTGGGATCGTTACTGTTGAATCCCAGCCTTGCTTTTAGGAATACCTATGTTTCATATATTTGAAAGCCAAATCTCAAAGACAATTAAACTCACATTTCATTTCATAAATTATGAACAGAACTGAGGGAACTGACATCTCCCACTAGTATATCAGAATGGCTGAACTGTCATTTAATACAGATCTAAGTATTAACCGAACAATGTGTTTTTATTGTCTAAATGGTTACCAGGGATTGTTGGTTATTTCAAACTCAATTATTTCTATTAAGATTCACAGTAATAGTGAAAGGGCAGGCAATGGACTATTAGTACCCAATCCCCAGTCTATCAGGGTGGAGATTGTTATGCTGAATACATTAACAGTAACTGATATGTAGGATACTGGAACAGATTCACCTCTTGTGCGGGGTATGAAATTGAGTACTCAATATCTATAACACCAACCATTGTGAAAACAAGGAACAGGGCCTGAGGCAGTAAAGACAGTTGTAAATAAAATACTCTTGTTAGAAAAAGATATCGCTTATTTTTCTTGACGATATGAAGGAGGAGAAGCGAGGCGTAATAATTCTGCAGAGAAAGCGGAGAAAAGAAGAAAGGACAAAGGAAAATGTGCTCATCATTGGGTAGCAGGAGAAACACATGCAGAAAATAGTTATGTTCACCTTTGAGGGAGAAATGTTTGCATGTAAATTCTTAAGTACATCTTACCATAGTAAAAGCCACAGCAGTTTGATAGTCTTTTGATAAAACATAGTTAAATATGAAATATGGAGAAAAGCAGCCAGAAGCTGACAGCTATGGAGCTGTTGAAACTTCCAGAACAGAGACAAAGGACTTGCTGCAGATCTGAAAGCACTGAGAAAAAAAAACATCTATAGTCGTATATGAAGCTTAGTATGGCTGATGGAGATGGGAAGGTGACAGTTACATTGTTTTTTACTTAATAGGCACTCTGAGCAGAGTACAAGCACTGCACGAGCACTGTAACCCTAAGACAATTGAAGGCCGTTACCGGTTAAGTGCCAGAATGTTTTTTTTACTTGCAACCAAGAGGTAAAAGCGCAAGTGGAGAAGTATGTCACCGATCTAAAAATTTTAGCAGTTGTCTCCAGCTTTGGGGAATTGTATAAATCTTTCATTAGATTTAGGGTCATACAATGAATTAGTGGCTCATGCTTAAGGTAGAGGCTCAGTTGGTTGCAAATATGCTGAGCAGTCGAAAGAACAATGCTAAACTCAGATACAGATCATACTCTAAAGTCGGAGGTGATTGCACTGAAGCGGCATTTATACCAGGAGAGATTGGCTGCAAAACTTGGCTTCGTAGTGTCTCTATTTTTGTCATTATGGTTAGAGATTTGGATATAAATTGACAAGAGCACATTTCTGGGCATCATTTTGGTGAGGGCATTATTGTCAGTGTTAGGAACATGTACAGAATAGGCAGATCATGACGGCAGCCTGTGTGTAATGCCGATTTGAAGCCAGCACTGCCATATTTCAACTCAATGCTGAATGAGCATTGACAGAACACAGAACACAGAACAGTACAGCACAGAACAGGCCCTTCGGCCCACGATGTTGTGTCAAGCTTTATCTGAAACCAAGATCAAGCTATCCCACTCCCTATCATCCTGGTGTGCTCCATGTGCCTATCCAATAACCGCTTAAATGTTTCTAAAGTGTCTGACTCCACTATCACTGCAGGCAGTCCATTCCACACCCCAACCACTCTCTGCGTAAAGAACCTACCTCTGATATCCGTCCTGTATCTCCCACCACGAACCCTATAGTTATGCCCCCTTGTAATAGCTCCATCCACCCGAGGAAATAGTCTTTGAACGTTCACTCTATCTATCCCCTTCATCATTTTGTACACCTCTATTAAGTCTCCCCTCAGCCTCCTCCGCTCCAGAGAGAACAGCCCTAGCTCCCTCAACCTTTCCTCATATGACCTACCCTCCAAACCAGGCAGCATCCTGGTAAATCTCCTCTGCACTCTTTCCAGCGCTTCCACATCCTTCTTATAGTGAGGTGACCAGAACTGCACACAATATTCCAAATGTGGTCTCACCAAGGTCCTGTACAGTTGCAGCATAACCCCACGGCTCTTAAACTCCAACCCCCTGTTAATAAAAGCTAACACACTATAGGCCTTCTTCACAGCTCTATCCACTTGACTGGCAACCTTTAGAGATCTGTGGATATGGACCCCAAGATCTCTCTGTTCCTCCACAGTCTTCAGAACCCTACCTTTGACCCTGTAATCCACATTTAAATTAGTCCTACCAAAATGATTCACCTCACATTTATCAGGGTTAAACTCCATTTGCCATTTTTCAGCCCAGCTTTGCATCCTATCTATGTCTCTTTGCAGCCTACAACAGCCCTCCACCTCATCCACTACTCCACCAATCTTGGTGTCATCAGCAAATTTACTGATCCACCCTTCAGCCCCCTCCTCTAAGTCATTAATAAAAATCACAAAGAGCAGAGGACCAAGCACTGATCCCTGCGGCACACCGCTAGCAACCTGCCTCCAATCCGAAAATTTTCCATCGACCACCACCCTCTGTCTTCGGTCAGACAGCCAGTTACCTATCCAATCGGCCAACTTTCCCTCTATCCCACACCTCCTCACTTTCATCATAAGCCGACCATGGGGGACCTTATCAAACGCCTTACTAAAATCCATGTATATGACATCAACTGCCCTACCTTCATCAACACACTTAGTTATCTCAGCTACAGGAGGGATCCCAATAGACTTAAGGAAATCATCAACTACTTTCAGGTTAGTTGCTGATTTGATTTCTGCTGGCTTTCGCTGTGTTTGGGTAAGTCCTGTCGGTTTTCTATGACTATTTTCAGTTGGCGAAGCCTAAAGGGAGAGATGCTGCATGTAGTGGAGGCCTTGGTGCTGGCTTCAATAATTGCTTCCAAGACTACTTGCTTACAGTTATGTGCACTGTGGATGTGCTTGTCGTGCAGCATGTCAGAGAGTAAAGAAAACACAGGACAAACTGCTCTCAGTGGGATGGGGAATGGGGAGAAGGGTTCTCAGCTGGAGACCTAACCCACCTATGATCTTCCAGGAGCAACTACCTCACTGGGTAACAGCTTGTGTGAGACATCTCTGTTTTATGACAGAGGTGTTGATTAACTCTGCTACCTCCTGCAGACAGATCCGTAGCATCACAGCGGCCGAGGACAGCAGTGCCAATGCCAGAAATGTGGTTGACTCTGAAATGTCCTTTGAAATGGCCGACCAAACTCCTCAGTTCAAGGGCAATTTGAGATGGGCAATAAACGCTGGCTCAGCCAACAATGCCTATATCCCATGAATGAGTAAAAAGAAAGGATGTGAAGCTGACCCATGGCTATGAATTTCTCAGTGTTGGGATCCTTTCTGGAGGCAACAACTCTAACGTCTCCCAGTTTGCTGTGCGCTGCTGAATAAGGGAGGACTGACATCCTGTATGCCAGGAGGGGGAATACTTTGTCTTCTCTCTTTCCGTAGAGATGCACACAGAGCCTGTAAGTGGTTTCACCAGAATAGCAGGCATCACCGCGGTGCAGGGTACCACTAACTGCGCACAAATAGCTTTCCGAGTGCCGCAGTACAGATTTGTACCACAACCACAAAGGATTCCACTCCCTAACTGTGCAATCAGTCTGTGACCATACTCAATTGATCATGTAGGTTCATTCTCAATATCATGACAGGAGTCATGGGGCATGTTTTACATGTCATTAAATAATCGTCTGGGCTCACTTACCTTTCCCACCTCACAGGTCGAGCTCCTCACTGGCGAAGATCACAGATGGCCCCCATCAACAGGAACCAGATGTGATGGCCTCGCCGGTGGGATTGGAGGCCATGGAAGCCCCCTGGGTGGTTGGGGCAGAGCCAAAGAGTGCCCATTGGGCAGTGTCAGCCTAGCACTGCCAGCCTTGCACCCTGGCAGTGCCAGCCTGGCACTCTAGCACTGCCCACTGGGCACCGAGTCATTGCCTCCATGCTCATAAACAGTGACAATTGGTTTTCTCCCAGGCCTGCCATTACACCAAGGATTTCATTGTGCATCCCCATCAGCCTTTTTCTTCACATCTTCAAAGTCCTCACCTGAGTCTGGGTATCTGACACTTGTCTGCTTGTTTCCCCTTGCACAAGCTATTATGGAAGGAGTTCCAGGAACATGCAGGTGGTGGTGTTCCCACACTACACCACATTCACCATCACAGTCCCTATCTCTTGTAGGACCAGGTGGTACAGTACGCAAAGGCAACATAGGTCCAGCTCACTCTTGCCCAGGTCTGTGCCACCCTATAATGTATGCAGTGTCAGTATCTGAGCTGGTGACTGTGAGATGGCTTGCTGCTCCTGTGCCCTAGTCTGGTAAGGTTAGTATCCTTGGGTACTTGTGTATTGGAAGAGATTGTGGGGTGAGGGAGGAATGGAATTTAAAAAGGAAAGAAGCAAACCATTATCTTTGATCCTTTCAGACCACCTCTGGTCACCAACGCAATCATGATTTCTCCAATTCTGTTCACAGAATCACAGAATCTTTATAGTGCAGAGGAGGCTATTCAGCCCATCGAGTTTGCAGTGGCTCTCTGAAAGAATATTCTACCTAGCCCCATCCCCTGCCATATCCCCATGACCTTGCACACTCTTTCTTTTTAGATAGCAATCCAACTGCGTTTTAAATACCTCAATCGAACCTGCCTCTACCACCCTCTCCCGAAGGTCGTTCCAGACTCCAACCACCCTCTGGGTGAAAACATTTTTCCTCACCTCTCTGCTACACCTTTTGCTCATCATTTTGTACTTGTGCCCTCTAGTTCTTGATGCTCTCTTTAGTGGGAGCAGCTTCTCACTATTTATCCTGTCCATATTTATCAGGATCTTGAATACCTCTATCGAGTCTCCTGTCACCTTATTTTCTCTGAGGAAAACAGTCCCAACTTCTTCAATCTATCCTCATAGCTACAGTTCTTTCACCTTGGAATCATTCTTGCGAATCTCCTCTGTACTGTCTCCAGTATCTTCACATCCTTCCCCAAGTATGGTGCCCAGAACTGTCACAGTACTCTAGATGAGACCGAATAAGTGTCCTATACAAGTTCAAAATGATCAACTTAATCTTGTACACAATGTCCCTATTAATAAAGTCTAAGAAACTACATGCCTTATTAACTGCTCTCTCAACATGCCATGCCAATCTTCTCATTACAGTGAGGACATTCAACTGGACCTATGTTGCCTTTGTGTACTGTACCACGTGGTCCTGCAAGAGATAGGGACTGTGTTCGTGAATCTGGTGTAATGTGGGAACACCACCACCTGCATGTTCCTGGAATTCCTTCCTGAATAACACTGTAGGTATACCTACACCACATGGACCGCTGTGTAATGGAATCATAGAATCATAGAATCCCGACAGTGTAGATGGATGCCATTTAGCCCATCAAGCCTACACTGACAATAATCCTCCCAGGTCCTATCACCCTACGTATTTACCCCATTAGTCCCCCTGACACTAAGGAGCAAGTTTTAGCATGGCCAGTCAACCTAACCTGCACAACTTTGGAGCATGCAAGGAAACAGGAGCACGCAGAGGAAACCCACGCATATACAGGGAGAACGTGCAAACTCCACACTGTCATCTGAAGCTGGAATTGGACCAGGGTCCCTGGAGCAGTAAGGCAACAGTGCTAACCACTGTGCCACCATGCTGCCCAGTGGTTCAAGAAGACAGCTTACTACCACCTTCTCAAGGGCAACTCGGGATGAGCAACAAATGCTGGTCAGTGATGCTAATATCCCAAGAATGAATTTAAAAAATATATGTTTGAGTGATGGTTGTCATCTGCTATAGCTGGCACTTTGGTGATATCCCCATCTTCAGTGATAAGGAGCCCAGCCCATCAGTTCAAAAGTGAAGGCTGAAACACTTGAAACTACCGTCAGCCAGTAGAGACTGTGGTTGATCCATCTCGACTTCATCCTGAAGTCCAAGGGCCTGGATGTAGTCCTGAAAGAAGTTTAATGACCTCAAACAAGTGGTAAAGGTCTGTGAATAGATCTTCAAATGCCATATCCCACAATCTGTACCTGTGTGGTATCTGCTCCCATTGCCTTCTCAGTATCTGCCCAGTCCTCTCCAGATGCAGGACTTCTCTCCGCTTCTCTGCATCCTGCATGAAGGCTGCCACTGTTGTGTTGGGCACATTGTAGTCCACTCTCTGCCATCTTGTGCCTTTTTCTTGTTTCTGCCCAGACCAGGTCACTTGTTCAATGAAATCCAGCACCAATTCCAGCAAAATGGGCATCTCTCCTTCAAGAGGGTCAGGCTTACTGTAAGTGGCAGGCTCAAGACTGTGTGCCTCTGATTCAAGCATACAGTCACTCAACAATGCTTTTACAGCACGCTGCAATCATGTAAATGAGTGGACGATATTGCGAGCCTCATCCACCACCCCGCCATAACTGTTCTCGGGCCTTATCCAAATTTCTCCCATGAATTTATTTCAGGTCATCTATTTTGTTTTTCATGTTAAGCAAAATACTACGGATGCTGTAGTCTGAAATTAAAAACAGAAAATGCTGGAAATACTAAGCAGCTCAGAGATCATCTGTGGAGAGAGAAAGGGTGAACATTTCAGGTCGATAACCCTTTCCTCACAACTGGAAAAAGAATCTCTCAAAGGGCCATCAACCTGAACCATTAACTCTCCACACAGGTAACTGGCAATGCTCCTGCTTTCTGGTCATCACTGGGAAACTTTGTTACCACCATAAAACCTGGACAAACAGCAATGTATTTGTTTTGTACTAAATTCTGATATCTCTCCTTAATTTTATTTTAATTTATAAACCCACAGTACAGTGAGAGTCTAGTATTCAGGCGCCATCTAGGGGATGGTTCAGACAAGAAGTTGAGTTGAAGTGTAATGGGGCTTTGGTCTAACAACATTACCAGAACCAGAGAACAAGAGCCTCTTGCAAAGAGAGGGCGACATTTGGAAATTAAATCAGCCAAAAAGTAAGTTATTATTTTCTGTCAATGGGAAAATGAAAGGAATAAACTCTACTGCACTGTTCTCGCTGGTAGACGGTTCTGTATGTCCTTCTGTTTGTCTTTCTGTCAAAGCGACTGATTTTTTTTATAATTGTGAGGACTGTACCAAAGATTGGGGGGGGGGGGGTGCAATTGACTAAATGTCAAATCTTATCACTAACCTTAACATCAGCAGATTGTTGCACTCTTATCTGGTGGTGCCAAGTTGTCAGAAAAGGAAATAGAACATAGGTGCCAGCTTTGGTTCTCACCCAAGTTGCGGGTTCAAGCCACACTCCTGAAACCCGAGCACATAATGTATGCTGGCACTTCAGTGCAGTACTGAGGGATTGCTGCACTGTCACATGTGTTACACACTATCTTACAGATGAGGTGTCGAACAGACAACACTGGGAGAATTTTCCCGTTCTGTCCACCACTGGAATCGTAACAGGCGAGGGGTGGACCATGGAAAGGATTTTCCGGTTTTGGGGCGAGTGCAGCCAACAAATCCCACCCCATATATGTTGTCCCTGGTTGGATGAAAAAGAGATGATTCAAAGAGCAGGGAAACTCTCCCTGTGTCTTGACCAATATTCATTGCCATGAAATTACTATATGTACCACTGGACAGGCAATATATGGTTACATTATTTTCCAATGATGTTTTATGCAGATAAAAATCAACTTGCAAGACTGAAAGCACTTGTTGTCCTATTCTTCCACACCGGCAGTTTGATATTTTTGATGAATAATCTTGAAAAGTCAATGAACAGCCTACAACACATTGCATTATTGTTACTGAGATTCAAAGGGTGAAAGGGTTTTGAAAGCTGATTTTGCAGCACATACATTATCTGTTGTCACCATACCTAATGCATTGCCTTGGAAAGGAGTTTTCGAACAAGCTGCTCTTGACTATTACACACGTAGGCCCCGATTCTCCCATCGCGATCCGCAACTTTTCTGGCAGGTCGGGGTGGGAGATGTGAGTTGCCGGCCTTATTCCGGGATTTGCGCATGTGCCGAGAATGCATGCAGCATCTCCCAGAGCCGGCGAACAGTCGCCGGTCAGACCACGCTGGAAACCGGCGGGAAAGCAGGTAAGTAATTTGAATCTTTTTAAAATATGCTTTAAATGTTGTTTAAATCTAATTACTGGGAACTTTCCGGTCCCGATTGAATCTCCCACCCTGCCAGGAGTACTTCTGTCAGTTCAGCGCTTTTGGGAGAATCGTGGCCATACTTTCCAACGTGGGATCTTCAGATCATGGTAGAGAATGGGAGTTGTGGCGAAACATTTCCACATTCCACCCCCCTTCACCGACTCCCTTCAAATTACTAGCGACTGTCACCCCACTATTATCTTACTATCTAATCCTATATTCAGAGGGATGTTGGATCTTAGAAATTCCTTGTCAAAGAATCATTGAGTCAAAGAAGCATTGCTTTTAAAGGAAAATGGATACATAATAGGAGCACAGGAAATTGTAGAGAAGGATATTAGGCAATGGAAAAAGTGCAGGAATAAGTTTTTGATTGCTCATTGAAAGAGCTGGTAGGTACAGTGAGCTGAATTATGATATAATCCCTTTATCACAGTGCAGAACTGGCAACAGAGTTTTGGAAAACTTCAGTTGTCGGAATGCTTAAAAAATGTGTTTGACTGAATAGCCACTTTCTAGTTTCTCATTACTTTAGTTTTGCTTTGTAAAAGGAAAATATAAACTTTCACCAATTAACACATTTAGGTTAGTTTGTTATTGTAAAGGAACAGGATTTTTCTAAGGATACTCAATGCTCACAAAACAGGGTGCAAATTTTAACATTTCTATTTTGTGATGGATTTATCTTCGGATGACCCAAGTATAGAACCTTATTGATCCCTCTTCATTGGTCTACATAAGCTATAATTCAAAACCAGCAAAAAATCAATTCCACATCACCTTACTAATAAATCCAACTGTTTCACCTTCATTCTTTCAGCCTCAGCTGCCATTCTCTATTAGTCGGATGCAGAATTTTCAGCACAAAAATTGTTGCGCGCATTAAAAATGAAGGTAGTGTGTTTGTCGCTGCCCTTTTCTGCTCATTCCAATTTAGACAAATTAGAACTCAGCTTTCAATGTTTCTAGGTTGTGCCTATCCACATGTTTTCGGCTCCCGTTCCCAGTCACAGTGTTTCATGATGGTTTGGCCATTCTATGAGCACTACAATGTTATCTTAGATTACAAAAGAGGGTGGCACGGTGGCGCAGTGTTTAGAACTCCTGCCTCAGAGCACCAGGGACCCGGGTTTGATTCCCAGCTTGGGTTCACTGTCTGTGTGGAGTCTGCACGTTCTCCCTGTGTCTGCGTGGGTTTCCTCCGGGTGTTCCGGTTTCCTCCCACAGTCTGAAAGATGTGCTGGTTAGGTGCACTGGCCGTGCTAAATTCTCCCTCAGTGTACCCGAACAGGCGCCAGAGTGTGGTGACGAGTGGATTTTCACAGTAACTTCACTGCCTTGTTACTGTAAGCCTACTTGTGATTTATACATACATTTTAAACTTTAAAAGCAATGTGCAGTTTACAACAAAATACACCAATGGTCAAATCTCACAAAACTTTAATTCTCTACATTCGCAACTCCAAGGCCTGAATTTTTCATCCATTGGGTGCACGCACTCGGCCGGCTCAGAATTGGACACAAAACACGCAGTGATCGGCCCCGGAATGTGATTTCTTGCCGATTGGCCAAGTAACAGGCAGCCAGTGGGAAAGGTGCTGGGAAAGACTCAACACTGCCAGGGAGGGCGGGAAGGCGCTCTGTGCTGAGGAAAGGGAATGTGAGGGCTGGTGCTTCTAAGGTGCTCCCTGAGGGAGACAGCTGCTGAAGAGCCGTGTCAGGGAGCTGCAGACCCAGGAGACATAAGTAACAATGGAAAAATAAGGCAAAGGGTGTCCAGGCAGACATTCAGACACCATCATGACTTTGACAAAGGATCATATGGACCTCGAAACATCAGCTCTTTTCTCTCCTTATAGATGCTGCCAGACCTGCTGAGATTTTCCAGCATTTTCTCTTTTGGTTTCAAACACCATCACGAGCCCACAGATATCTTTTTAAACTTTATTTCAACCCGGACAGTTCATCTGGCCTTGGGTTGGGGCTACAGCTAAAACCCAAAGACCGTCTAGCCAATTGGCCTGCCCGCCAACTATATCAACAGATGGAAATTGCATCAAATTGGCCCTGAATTGTCTGTTTGACTGTCCGCGGGCGATCTTCCAACACTGGCGCCCAGCTGCTGACGGAAATATTGGCTGGAATTGTACCACTCTGCCCACCACGGGAATCGGATCTGTTTCGGGACGAGCAAGGCTGTAAAATCCCACCCAATGTGCAACTGCGCGTTGATGTGGGGGTGCGCATCCGGCGCCATTTTGCTCAATTCCACGCCATTCCGGGTTAGGCACACTCGCACCGGAGAAACACAAAGTTCTGGCCCATGAGATTTCCTGACCAAACAAGCCAAGGATCTTATTTCTGAGGTAAATTTTTAGTGGACATTTTAATAACAGTCAGTTAAGTTCACCAGCTCCCATTTTGCCATTCCCTATATTTCACATGAGAATTTGTCAGGCATTGTTAAATATACAGCACCACCTCAAATATTCAGTCAAACTAGTTGAAGCACCAAAACCAAACCATCTTTTTCATTAGCATATTGTCAATTTAATGAGCCAAATCTCTTGTGCATCCTTTTTATCTGAAATACCCTGTGCTTTCAACTGTCCGGCTATATTGACCCTTTAAAAAAAAACTGTGTTTCAGTATTGTGGCTGGGTTTCTCATTAATTGGTTAATGTGACCTAATTTCATGAATTTGTTATATTAATATTAATTAATGTTGCTGGAAGAATTAATAATTAAAGATTTCAGCCACATATCACCATTTTGGAGAGTGTAGAGAAGGACATTAATATTGATCTTGCGTAAAAGGAAATAAACTCAAAAGAAGAAAAAGGTGGAGTCGTTGAGGCTTTGCTCCAAGGGAAGACTTTACTAAAATATAAAAAATGCTAACTCAGGTAAATCCCGAATATTACTATCTTAGGCAAAAGCTCAAGACAAAAGGACAATGTACAAATTGGTTAAAAACTGATATGTTAATTTTGGCACTGTGGTAGTCCTCTCACTCCTGAATCAGAAGCTTGTGGTCTCAAGTTCAATTCAGAGACTTGAGTTAACACTGCAGTGCAGGATTGAGCGAGTGCTGCAGTGTCAGAGATGCTGGACAGGATTTTATGGCCTCACCAACCTCCAGGGTTATCCGTTCCCATCGAAGGTCAATGGACTTTCGGCTGGGCCACCAAAATTCCCGGTGGGTCCCGCCACAAAGGGGCCAGAAAATTCTGGCCACTGCCTTTCAGATGGAATGTCAAACCAAGATCCTGCATCCCGTCTCAGGTGGACCCCAAATGATACCATCACTCTACACTAAGGAAGGTAGGGGAGTTCTTTCCTGTATCCTGGATGACACAATGGCTCAGAGGTTAGCACTGCTGTCTCATAGTGCCAGGGACTCAGATTCAATTCTGGCCTCGGTTCAATGTCTGTGTGGAGTTTGCACGTTCTCCCTGTGTCTGCGTGGGTTTCCTCCAGGTGCTCCAGTTTCTTCCCACAATCTAAAGGTGTGCAGGTTAGGTTGATTGGCCATGCTAAGTTGCCCCTTAGTGTCCTAGGATTTGTAGATTAGGGGGATTGGTGGGGTGAATATGTGGGGTTACAGGGACTGGGCCTGGGTGGGATGCTCTTTCAAAGAGTTGTTGCAGACTCAATGGGTTGAATGGTCTCCTTCTGCACTGTAGGGATTTTATATCCATTATCACTTGATCACAGATCTTTCTGTGTAAAAATCGGTTGCAGTATTTCTCAGCACTGCAACTTCCTAAAGTGCTTCATTGTTTGTAATATACTTTGTTGTATGCTGATTGTGTGAAAGGCAAGACATAAGTGCAATAGAATAATGGAGACAAATGCATGTGTGGCATTCAAAATAATGCTGAAGTTCAAATGAGAACATTAGGGGACCGCAGAATGAATCTTGGGCTGACGCGGTTTTTTCCCATTCTTGACATTTTTTTTCAACTACTTCAACTTGGCATTATTGCTTTAGCACTGACAGAGACAAGAGGCAGCTTGGTGTTAGTGCTTCCTGTCTTTCCCACTGCCAACCGGACTTCAAATTCCTCTTTTTTGTCACCGCTTCTGATTGGGAAAATCAAGAAATGGGAATGCTTCTGCAGCGGCCATTTCAGAACTGAATAGAAAACCTGGAAATTCAGAATAATGCAGGGCAAGAAGCAAGGAAATAGAGATTGATGGATTTGTGCAGTCAACCTATGGATATCGGAATGCAAGGTAATTGACCTGAAACTTTGGAGGTGATTCTCCCAAAAGTGCTGAATTGGTGGGAAATCTGTTCTAGATCTCAGTTTTCTCAGTTCAACTTCACACTCGAATCTCCCCACTCTGTGCACTGCAGAGGTCCCAATCATGAATCTCATTACAACCCAGGGGGGCGGGGCCCATTCGTGCCAGAGTCTGACAGTTCTGGAGCTCTGCCCATGCACAGTGGTCCCAGTCTGTCAGTCTCCCCATTTGCTGACCAGCTCAATCACTGGCCAGCAAGGGACCCCCGCAATGCGGCCCCTCCAGCACCCCCCCCCCCCCCCCCCGCCCCTCAGAGCCTGATCGCGGCCCCCACAACAATTCCTGAGCCAGTCCTGACTCACCTCCTGCCCCGGAGCGCCCTGATGTCCAGCCTACCCCCCCGAGCAGTGGTGATTCCCCCCACCCCCCTCACCCCAGCAGACCCCCTCACCCTGGCAGACCCCCCCCACTGACCACCCCTGGGGTCAGACTCCCCCTGGGAGGCAGACCCCCCCTGGGAGGCAAAACCCCCCCGACAGACCACATCCCCCCAGCCCGCCCTGATCGCTGGCCTCCCTCCAGCCCAGACCGATCGCCATGCAGTGTGGCAGCGGGACCTCCCACCACCGCCGATTGTCCCTAGGCCCCACCCACATAAGCTCCACCCGCTTGGCATTGCCTGATGCCTGGTGGGCAATGCCAAGGTGCCCCCGGGCATGGGCACTTTGCCCCTTGGGGCAATGCCAGGGGGCACAGGCTGTTAATGCCAGGGTGCCCATGCCCGGGGGCACCACCACCCCCACCACCACTCCCACCCTGGGGGGGCCCCGATTGCCCCCCCTTCATTCCGGTGGGATCTCTCGCTTGTTCCCCAAACATGGGGAGCTATTCTAAACTCTGTCGGAATGAAGCACTCCTGGCTGGGTGGGAGATTCAATCGAGCCCGGCAAGCTCCCGATAATCAGATGCAAAACATATTTGAACTACATTAAAAAAAGATTCAAATTACTTACCTGCCTTCCCACCGGTTTCCAGCGTGGTCTGACCGGCGACTGTTCTCCGGCTCTGGGAGATGCGCAGGTGTTCCAGGCACATGCGCAAATCCCAGAAAAAGGCCAATGACGCGCATCTCCCAGCCCAACCAGAAATGTTGCAGGTCGCGATGGGAGAATCGCCCCCATTAACTCTGCATCCCTCTCCATAGATGCTGCCAGAACTGCTGAGTATTTCCAGCATTTCTTGTTTTTATTTCAGACTTCCAGAATTGGTCGTCCTTTGCTTTAGTGAAGGTATCTTAGCTGCCTATAATTTGCAAATAGATCTTTCTCCGTTTTGACTAGGTGCTGTGGCACAAGTGTTGAGTCCATTCATTCATTGGAAGAGATGAGAGGACAGCAGTGGTATGAGTTTTTAAATGGTTTTCTTTATTGGAAATAACTTAAAAGATTAACATGACAAAAGCAAGAAAAAGCGAACATGGAGACTGGCTTCTAAGCTAGTCCCTCTAATCTAAGAACTGAACTTGAACTCAAACTGAAAACACACTCTCCAGAATCAAAAATATATCTTAGCCCTTATCTCGTTATTGGAAGTGTTTGTTGCATGCTGTCTCCGTCTAGAAAAACATGGGAACTGTTATGGGAAACTGTTGTTTGCCTGCATTGTTTACCCTTCAGGAATGCAGTCAATTTTTAGCTAACCCATCATGCCTTCTGATTCTACATGTAGTCAAGTTAGCTACAATTATTCAGCTTAGCAGAGTTAGTTAACCCCTACAGTCTTGCATTTAAATGTAATTGTATATAGGCAGAAATATCTTAAAATGAAGTCTTTTCATAGACTGAAGCAAACAGGCTTACACATACACGGGATCCCTCAACTAGTAAGCATACACTAGAACAAACAGCTAACTTTGTACGCTTGCCAAAACCGGAGAGGAAACAGCTTCCTTCTGTCAATCTAACCGGGTAAGAACTAATCCTTGCAATGGGTAAATAATTGCCCCCTGTGATTATGCTTTTGGTAGCCCTGGATTACTATGTGAGCCAATGGTTTGGATTTTTCACTTGCTTTGGTCAATGGGCAGAAAATCTGGCTAAACGTCTTCTCTAGAGACAGTATGATGCATTGCTTTCTGCAACAATTTCAACTCTGCAATACTTAATAAAATATAATAGCTAGCCCCAGGGAGAAATTTGCAACACAGAAAGGAGAAACATTGCACTTGGTGGTAGCCTTGGGTGTGCTTGCAGTGTTAGTGTCATATGTGGCACAGTGGCACAGTGGTTAGCACTGCTGCCTCACAACACCAAGGAGCAAGGTTTGATTCCAGCCTTGGTCACTGTCTTTGTCCAGCTTGCACATTCCCCTCATGTCTGCGTGGGTTTCCTCCGGTTGCTCTGGTTTCCTCCCACAGTCCAAAGATGTGCGAGTTAGGCAGATTGGCCATAATAAATTGTCCATTAGTGTGAGGAGGATTAGGAGGGTAAATATATGGGATTGCACCAATAGGGCCTGGGGGTGATCGCTGTCGAAGCAGGCTCGATGGGCCAAATGGTCTCCTTCTGCACTGTAGATTCTATGATTCTATGTGCTCATGCATTCACTTGTAGATGTAAGTTGAAAGTGGGAGAAACTAGGCCATCTCACAAAAATGTTCTCAATATGTCACCGAATTCTGGTTGATCAGGAAGCTGAGCAATAACTTGCAGTTATTTAATGTCTCCAACATAGAAAACATCCCAAGGTGATACACATATTATAAAAATAGGTGCCAAACTAAAGGACGATAACCTAGGAGGAGTCACCAAATAGTTGAGCTATAATGGAGCAGTTGGAAACAGACAGTAGGATGGGAATTTCAGAAAATCAGATCCCGCTGAGCGAAGGTATGGCCACCTGTGGCAGAGTGAAAGGAAATGGATGCACAAGAAGCTGAATTTGGAGCAACAGAGGGTTAGGAGATGTTGTAGAGCTGGAGAGAGTTAAGGGGGACAAACTCCTGAAGGGATTTAAAGAAAAGATTATGCTTACCTATTTGAGTGAATTGGAAACAAGACTGGGCTACCTAAAGTATAATTCGGGAAGGAAGCTGATCTGAAACATAACCAGAAAGTTATGGGGGAAACATTGGATGATGTTCATAATCAGACATAGGGATTGCAATGTGCGATTAACCCACACTCGTTTGTGGGTTAATGGACAGCAGAGTGTAAACTTGGTGCTGTCTGCAAATGGAAATGATTAGTTATGTGTAAATAAGTGTTTAAAGTGTTGCAGAATGGCCACATGCCTCAGCAGCCAAATATGCGTGGGGCAAGCACAACTTCAAGCTCGCCCGCACTGCGTTAAGAGTTGCAAGGTGACTTTAAGAGAAAATTCTGGCAGCAACAGGCGCTGCAAGTGGCAGTGGCAGTGTGACCCATCTGCATGGAGAGTGAACATGAGCAATAGGAGAGAGAGAGCGGCTCCAAGGTTTTCTGCAGCACTGAGTAGGCCTTGGAGATGGAAGCGGGCAGTAGAAGCAGGGTGAACAACCTCCGGGAAAAAAATATAAGGAACACTTTGATATAAGGGACTATGTATGAGCAGACAGGGGTTACTGGGGAGAGGATGAGGAGTGGATGGGGGCTGGCTGGGGCGTGGCTGGCGAGAGGATGGGGAGAGAATGAGGATCGCCTAAACACATTCACTAACATACTTCCCTCTCTCCTGCAGGGAAAGTTTGCACACATCTAAAGGTAATAATATCTACCGGGCAGCGGAAAGACACTGATGCAAGTCCTAACCCTGACAGCAGTGGTCAGACTCATCATCATCAGAGTTACAATGACTGAGGCTATAGCCAGCAGCAGAACAGAAATCATTGAATATGATGGTGTGTTCCCACTCACATCCCACATCCCTTTCATTCTTCAATCTCTGCTGATTTAAAAGCTGCAGATGTTGTAAGCATGTACCCCCTCCTCTACTCTATCACCCCACAACACCCCTCATCCTTGTACCTTGCTCTTTTCAGACACCCAAAAAACTGCAACCAGGTTGAAAGAACGTGAAGTCCAGGAAGAACCAGGGACAGATGAAGATAAAATACCTGCTTCTCACTTACAACCGCTAGCTCAGGTATTGACACTGTGAATACTTTATTCGAGTGCATAGAGACGAGATCTGCATATGGTGAGTCATTGGCTATGAGTGGACTGCATTCAGGGGGAAAGGATAGTCAACTTGTCTCAGGGAAAGACTATGCATGAGTTTCACTGTCAACTTGGTGAAGCTACAAACAGGACTTCTTGTGTGCCAAACACCATAAGTGGCAATTGATAGACAGAGCTAAGCAATTCCACAATCAATGGATCAGATCTGAGCCCTGCTGTTCTGCCACATCCAGCTGTAAAGGGTGATGGACAATTAAACATGTCACTGGAGGTGATAGAGTAGAGGAGGAGGCTCCACAAATAGCCCCATCCTCAATGATGGAGGAGCCCAGCACATCAGTGCAAAAGATAAGGCTGAAGCATTCACAACAATCTTCAGCTAAAAGTGCCAAGTGAATAATCCATCTTGGCCTCCTCCTGAGGTCCCCAGCATTCCAGATGTTAGTCTTCAGCCAATTCGATTCACACCACAAGAGATCAAGAAATGGTTAAGGGCACTGGATATTTCAAAGGCTATGGATCTTGACAATATTCTGGCAATAGTACCGAAGACTTATGTTCCAGGATTTGCCATGCCCCTAACCAACCTGTTCCAGTACAGTTACAACACTGGTATTGACCCAGCAATGTGGAGAATTGCCCAGGTATGTCCTGTACCCAAAAGCAAGACAAATACAATCTGACCAATTATCGTCAAATCAGTCTACGCTCAATCATTAGTAAAGTGATGGAAGGGATCATTAACAGTGCTATTAAGTGGCACTCAGTTTGAGTATGTTCAACACTACTTGTAACTCCACAGGTACTGAAGCAGTTCATGTCCAAATGCAGCAAGTCTTGGACAATATCCAGGCTTGGGCTGACAAGTGGTAAGTAACATTCGTGCCACACAAGTATCAGGCAATTACCAAAGTTTAAAGTTTAAAGGTTAAAGCTTATGTATTCATAGAAGTCATAGAAACCCTACAGTGCAGAAGGAGGCCATTCGGCCCATCGAGTCTGCACCGACCACAATCCCACCCAGGCCCTACCCCCACATATTTACCCGCTAATCTACACATCTCAGGACTCTAAGGGGCAATTTTTAACCTGGCCAATCAACCTAACCCACACATCTTTGGACTGTAGGAGGAAACCGGAACACCCAGAGGAAACCCACGCAGACTCCACGCAGTGACCCAAGCCGGGAATCAAACCCGGGTCCCTGGCACTATGAGGCAGCAGTGCTAACCACTGTGCCACTGTGCTGCCCCTATGTCCAACAAGAGAAGATCTAACCATCGCCCCTTGACATTCAATGGCATTACCAACTCTGATCCCTGACTATCAATTTCGAGGTTACCATTTACCAGACGCTGAACTGAACTAGCAATAAAAATACATTAGGCTACCAGAGCAGGTCAGAGGCTAGGAATCCTGTGGCGAGTAACTCACCTCCTGACTCCCAAAGCCTGTCCACCATCTACAAGGCACAAGTCAGGAGTGTGATGGAATACTCTCCACTTGACTGGATGAATGCAGCTCCAAGAACACTCAAGAAGCTTGATACCATTCAGGACAAAGCAGCCCGCTTGATTGAGACCCATTCATAAACATTCACTCCATCCACCACTGACGCACAATGGCAGCAGTGTGTTACTCTACAAGTTGCACTGCAGCAACTCATCAAGGCTCCTTAGGTATCACCTTTTAAACCTGCTACCACTACAATCTAGATGGACAAGGCCAGAAGACACATGGGAATACCACCACCTGGAAGTTCCCTCCAAGCTACTCAGCCTTCTGGCTTTTGAATATATCACTGTTCCTTCACTGTCGCAGGGTCAGAACCCTGGGACTCCCTTCCCATGATGTGGAGATGCCGGCTCCCTTCCCAAACAGCACTGTGAGTGCACCTACACCACATGGACTGCAGCAGTTCAAGAAGGCAGCTCACAACCATCTTTTCAAGGGCAATTAAGGATGGGCAATGAATGCTGGCCTAGCCAACAAAGCTCACATCCCAAGAAATAATAAAAAGTAACATGAAATAACTGATGGTTTGGGAAACCTGTCAGAAATCCTGTTGACAATAGCAAGGAGCATGGAGAACTCCACCAGCTTTGTGTCTGGATTTGCACAGAACTTTACACAGCGGAAGTGACCAATTCCAGCAGAACCCTTGCAGATCCAATAGTGCAGCATCCTTTAGCTAGTGTTTCATCTTCCATTGCAGCACCACCAGAGACCACACAATATCTGGTTTCTACAGTGGAGATTCAGACTGAGGTCATGTAAGCACAGATTACTGCCATCTCCATTTAAGCTGCAGTCATTGTGGAATCCAGTGTTCAAAGGGGGCTTGCAGACTCCTACTACAGTCTCGGAATCTGCTCAAACAGATTACTGGATTGTTGGGAGTTCCAGGGTTCAGAGCCTGCGACAGTGAAGGAACAGTGACATATTTCCAAGCCAGAATGCTGCTTAGCTTGGAGGGGAACTTCCAGGTGGTGGAAGTGCCCCAGCTGTTGCCTGTCAGTGAGCCAATCCAGACTGGGATCTCCCATGTCTGCAGTCTGAAGGTAGACATTCTGGAGCCCGTGCTGCTCAAGGTATTCTGCAAAGCAATCTGCAGTCTCCCCAACTGAAATTCAGCAGCCTTCCACCACCCATGGTGCAGCCTCTGGAGTAGCTCTGTATAAAGACACGAAGACAAGCAAAGGCACATACCAGACAGGCACTAAAGGAAGATGCTAGGGTGATTCATTGTACGTGGAATACTGGATTGTTTGTTTTAGGTTGGAAACGTCATTTTGTAGTTGCTTTCATTTTTGCATTGTGGTCAAGGGGACACAATGATGGTCAGTGACAGAGACATTAATATCCTGGACTGTTGTAGAGTGGAATATTGTGTTTAGGTTTAATGGTACCACAGTCAAGTGAGCAGTCACCTGTGAAGGGACTGTATTGGCCTCCTCTTTCTCTATGTCAGCCTATTACCTTATGCTTGGTGGCAAGACCAATGCCCTCATGAGCGCATTATTGAGCAGGATGTAGCAGATCACATTGAATTGTGTTACAGGCTCCTGGGAGTTCTGCTGGGCTGTTCGATGATGATCCAGGCAGATGAATCATTATTGAGCAGCCCACTGAGCTGCATAATGACAGTTAAGTGGCAGTATGGCTCTCATTAATGCACACTACCCATGTGCGCTTGGGTTGCGCAACAGAGTCATGAGCCAGCTGCTTGGCAGATAGTAATTGGCACCCAGCAGTGACTCTCAAAGTTTCTTGTGATGGCTCAAATACTGATGGTACTGCTACCCAATAGGGGCATTGTGACTGCTGCCAGGATACTGGGCATGCGCTGCATGGTGTACACCTGCCCATTGAGGGAGTGGAAACCTTTGTGGATATAATACACCTATGCAGTTAAATGCAAAGTTGACAAAGCTATGTCGGTGCAGTCAATGGTACACTGCACAATGGAGGAATCCATTATCCTGGCAAAGGCACACATGATCTGTTTGCTCTCTCTGATCAGAGAGGGCACAGTATACTCCCTTCTCCTGTGTCAGTCACCTCCCTTACAGAACAGTGAACGGGAAACTGGGAGATGTTAGATGTTCCTGGTCCAGTCGAGAAAGATATCAAGACTTTTATGGCTACAGTCCCCTTCAAAGACATCAACAGCACATTCCTCACCCTGTTTTGGGAGTACGGGTCTAATTGCAAAGCTGGCCATTTTCTGTGAGCTCGTTCTTTGCAAAATGGAAGCATCACATACATGCTTCCTGTCTCAGGTGAAGTGAGCAAATTGTTCTCTGAAGACATTGAGCCTAAGGTCTCTGGCTGAGAGCCGTTGCAGTCTCTGACCCCGCTCTTCAGAAGCTGCAGCGGCGACTTCAGACTTTTATTTTGCAGGTCGGTAACAGCGCGGACGCGGATCGGGCCAGAAGACGGTAAAGTGGGATTTGGCGGTAGAGTTGGGCGCACGGTTTATTAAGTCGATTTAAATGCATGCAAATGCATCGGGTCGCCTGATTCGGGCGCGGGCCAAACCCACGCCCGAATTGGGTCTCAGTAAAGCCACGATCTGCTCGGAATCGGGTGCAGATCGCGGTATAGGCCCGATGCCTAACTTTACCGCGATTTTGGTAAAATCAGGCCCTATAAGTTTTTATAAGATATTCCCACATTCTTCTGAATTCCAATGAGTATAGCCCCAGTCTACTCAGTCCCTCCTCATAAGCCAACCCTCTCAACTCCGGAATCAACTTGCTGGAATGGTCAGGCCAGAAATGGCAGTGCTGACAGATGTCTCCACGTAATTCAACTGCACGCAGTACTTGCCTTCACAGCAATGGCATCCAATGTAACTTCACCAGAAGTGTGCCGCATAAATATCATTTTGTACCAAACTGTCTCTCATGATACTGAAACCACAGGGGTGCTGTAGAAGTGAACTTTGTGGCTATTGTGTTAGCATGAGCACCGAATATGTTTGTTGGTTAAGGAGTTAATGAAAAGAGTTGGTAGCAAAAAATATTATTTTTCACTTCCGAACATGAATTCCTATTTATTCCATTTTCAGTTTTGTCATATTAGGAACTTTATTGATACTGAAAAATAGCATACGTGGCACATTGTTACTGACAATTAGAAGCTTAAATTAAATGCAAAATCCTTACGGATCAGGTTTCATCTTGCTAAACTGAAATTCCCTCCACAAAGATTACATTTCAAACGTTTAATAAGCAAAGTATAATTCCACATGTGAGCATGCATGCCCACACAATATTATATTGCTTGACTCTTAACGCATTGTTGTTTGGATTTGACCTGTTTTATGGTTGGTTCAGCTGCTTTTTTTTACTGAAAATCCATCTACTTCAAGAAAAGCATTTTTCTTGGGAAGCGAAGAAAAAGGAGTTTTTGAAAGCTATAATGCTAAAATATTGCTTGGAGATTTACAGAAGTCACTGTGTGTTATAGCTGCCAAAGATGAGGTCATGCCTATGCCCCAAGGATAATATTTTAGCCCTGCAGTCGATGTTTGCTTTATTATACCTTTGGCTATAGTTATGTATCAATAGTTCAGTCACACTTAGTTCAGTCAGTCCTTCACCAGGCAACAGACTTCATTATGGCACCAGCATTCCTAAAGTAGCAATTTATTTTTCACAGCCTACTTCAGGGGAAGGTTTAATTTTAACTACATTAGAATCCTAGTAGCTACGTAAAAAGTGGAAGGATTTAGGTAGAACCGCTTAAGGAAGACAATCCCCTGGACAAGTTTCAGAGTTTATTGCGCAATTCCCAAACATCAGCTTGGATTCTTCCCAATTTTGATAGCTTTATTTATGCATTGAGGAAATTAAATGCTTTGAATTTCCAGTTCTTCGAACTTATTCTGATCATCATCTGCCATTTTCCTTTTCCCCAGCGTTACAAATTCTATCAGTTGTCACAAGATTATTATTTGGTTGTAGCACACAGAATTATTGCTGGCAATTACATTCATGAGCTTTATCACCATAGAGATGTCATAGAATCCCTACAGTACCGAAGGGGGCCATTTGGCCGATCGAGTCTCCACCAACAACAGTCCCCCCTAGGCCCTATCCCCGTAACCCTGCTAATCCCCACTAACACTAAGGGTCAATTTAGCATGGCTAATCCATCTAACCTGCACATCTTTGGAGTGTGGGAGGAAACTGGAGCACCCGGAGGAAGCCCACTCAGATAAGGGGAGAATGTGCAAACTCCACACAGTCACTTGAGGCCAGAATTGAACCTGGGTCCCTGGCGCTGTGAGGCAGCAGTGCTAACCATTGTGCCACCATGCTGTTGTTTGTCGTAGTTGAATACTGCGGATACGTGAGGCGAGATTTTACGGCCTCCTCAATCCGAGCCCGGAAAATCCTGCCCGAGGTCAATGGACCTTCCCAATGTTTGCCCCTCGCCCGGTCTGATTCCTGTGGCGGGCGGAGCGGTAGAATTCTGGTGCTGGTGAGAGAAGGCTGGTCTACATTGGCAGAAGTCATTGATTCACTGGTGTGGGAGCAATGACACTGCCAAATATTTCCAGTCACTTTTAACCGAGGATTGGCTGCTCCTGACAGGTTTCACATGTTCACCTTTTAGGACTTGGGAGCTGAATAAAGTAACAGGACTGTGAGCGTGAAATTATGGACCATGAGCACAAAATCTAAGCTGACGTCTCAATGCAGTACCTAGCGAGTGCTGCACTGTTGAAGGTGTGGTGTTTCAAATGTTAACTCAAGGCTTTGCCTGTCTTCTCAGAAAGAGACTGCATTGCACTATTTTGGAGAAGGGCAGATGAGTTATCCTTAATGTCCAGGCCAATATTTATCCCTCAGACAACATCAGAAAAGCAGATTATCTGGCGATTATCACATTACTATTTCTGGGAACTTATGGTGCACAGATTGAATGATGTGTTTCCTTTATGACTACATTTCAAAAGTACTTCATTGGCTGTAAAATGCTTTGGGATGTCCTGTGGTCATGAAAGGTGCTATATAAATGCAAGTATCTGTGGTGATTGTCATTTTAAGGGCAACACAGTCGAAGAGGCTCACCTGGTTTGGGGGAGCCAACTGGGGCTGAGTGGGTAATCACCCCAGGGGGTGGAGCTCTCTCTCTTAGGGAGAAGACGTGTAGAAGACTGGGGCAGCCGAGGAGGGTGTGGGGGGGAATGCTGCCAGCCTCTGTGCAGTTCTCCTTATTAATAAATACCCCCTGCGTATCTGACAAAGTCGGTGAGCGTGCAGCATTATAGCATCTCTCTCGTTCTCTTTTTCTTTCTCTCTCACTTCCTCTATCTCTCTCCCGCTTTGACTCCCTCTTTGTCACTCTCTCGCTCCTTCTTTCTTTCCCTCGCGCTGCCAATTTTTCCAATTTAGATTTACCTGTAATACGCTTAAGAATTTTTCAATTTTTCCACACCATTAATTTCTCCCAGCTTATCCCCAACATGTTAAGATACCATTCTGAGCCTTTCATTTCTCATTTGATTTTGATTCAAAATTATGATCCATCATTTTTCATATATCTTAAACATGAAGCACGTGGGCAAAGTAGGAGAAACAGAACAAATATATTTGGTGGAGTAGAGTTTGCTCTTCTTATTTCATCACAAGCTTAGTGAAGTCAGTTCAAACAGCACCAAGTACTGGGGAATTTTAAATGTGCTGTTAAGTTAAATAGGCTGCGATCAAAACCCATTTTGGCCGATAAATCTCACGAGAGGCCCAAAACGGGATTTGCGCTGGCAGGATCTCGGTTTGGGATCTTCTCCACCGTGTGGTTACAATGACATGATCAGATTCAAGTCTAGGAAAGGGGTGAACCTGGTTGCTTTATTTCAAAATAAATTTGCCAGGGGCACAAAGGTCAGTAATAGCCAATGGTTCATGAGGGATGTGACTGGGCAGTGCCAGGTGGGGGCAGGCCACCTGGGGAACCCCATTGGTAGTGGGTTCCCTTGTGTGTGAATGGGAGGGTGGGGGGTGAGGGGGGAAGGCGGGGTGTCCCAATGAGAGGGAGGTCCGATGCCTGTGAGGTAGGGGAGGCAATGCCTAGGGGTGAGGGGAGGGAGGGGAAGGCCTCTGGAGGGATGGGGGGGAGGGTGATACCTGTTGTGGAGGGTGCCTGATGTCTGGGAGTGGGAGGAGGGCGATTCTTGTAAGGGAGGAAGTGTGGGGAGGGTGATGCCTATAAGGAGAGGCTGTCTGCTGGACGCTGCAGAGGACAGGAGGGACATTTTCTTCCCCCGGAACGAGCGATGACCCAGGGGTCTGGATGGCAATGAGGTCTGGGAGGCGGTGGTGGCAGCATGTGAGTGCCCGCGCATTGGAACGGAGGACCAGCCACCAGTGCCAGAAGAAAACCTCATTCAGGCAGCAAGGGTGAGTGTGCATCCCTTCCTGGCATCAGTCCCGTCTGATACCCTGCGGTCTTCCAGCACTTGACCCCCTAGTGCTTGCCTCCAACCATTCTGACGACCCCAGTGCTGTCGGGAATCACCGCCCTCCGCTACTCCTGCTGAGGTACCTCACGACAGCAGCGGCGACACCCTGGTGGAAGACACTGAGGTACCCAATGAGGCCAGCACCATTCACTCAACACAGGCTTCCACCACACAAACCACCAGCACAGATAGTCACCTCAGTGGGACAAGTTAGTAGTGAGGCTTCTGGGTCACCGTCTGGTGTGCACAGTACAGCCATTGATGTACACCGGGCAGAGGTGGGAATGTCCGAGCTTGGAAATGCAGAGGTCTACAGGATCCAATGAATCAACTGTCCCCCGGCCAGGTGCCAGGATGATGGGATCAGTTCTCTCCAAGGTGCTGGAGATGCAGCAGCAGAGCTGGGGAATGCAGGACGGGCTGTCAGCAACACTGCTGCAACTGCAAGGCTGTTTTGAGGAGTCCCACAACTTTCAGGTGTAGCAGGTATTACCAGCATTGTGTGTTTCCTAGGTCAACACTGTAAGGGTGGCCTCCACAGTGGAAAGCTTGGAACAGGAAATGGTCACCATGGGCGGCAGGATCCAAGGTATGGGCCAGCCACAGAGAGCCATGGCCGAGTCACAGCATGCCATGGCTGGCGTGCTCAGGAACATTCTCGAAATACAGTGGGTCATGGCTGTGGGCTCCAAGAGCATGGCCCAGTCACAGCTGTCCATCGCTGAGGGACTGCAGAGCTTGGCCAACCTCAGAGGGCACTGGCTGCAGACCTCGAGAGCTTGGCCCAGATTCAGAGGGCCATCGCCGAGGGCTCGCACACCATGGGGCAAATGCAGTTTGGCCTCCAGGACTGGGAGAGCCATGGTGATGCCGAGGCTTCTGGAGGTCACACCAGTTGCCTCACCGTCCCATGGAGTGTCCCAGGGGCCCATGGGCACCATGAGGAAGAAGGAAGGTTCACATGCAATCTTATACAATGCCACGCCGATTGACGGGCGGGCTGAGGTCATAAGATTGCGCCCATATTCTTCAATGCAAAGTTAAAAAGGATTCTATTCTCTTACACTGCCTGATGATGCTGGTTCATGAGAGATTTTTGATTATGTAAGTGATTTTTAGCAGAAGATGAACTGTAACCAAGCCAACACAATTTGCACCCAATTTCCCAATTGCACCCAAAGTGGAAATTTACACATGATGGTCTTGAGCAAGTCGGTTGTATTGGTTTGCTTTGAATAGGATTTACATATTAAGTCTTTCCATGTCATTAGAACAGACCAAGGCCATTCAGCCCATCAAATCCATGCCGGCTCCCTACTGAGCAATCCAGTCAGCCCCATTCCTCTGCTCGATCCCCATAGCTCTACAAGTTGAATTCCTTTATGTGCCCAAACAATCTCCTTCTGAAATCATTGATTGCTTCTACGTCCAACATCCTGGACAGCAAGTTCCAGGTCATTACTCATCGCGGTGTGAAAAAACTTTCCTCCTCGCATTCCCCCTGCATCTCCCAGCCTGTGTGCCATCAGCTAATTCAATGCATAATTGTAAAGGTCATTTTGGTTTCATTTCTATGGCTGTAGTTCCACCTCTGGTGCAAATTTAGTATCAAAAATTTGCTTATAGTGGCACTGCAGCCAACAAGAGCCTTTGTGTTAATCTGAGCATTTAGCAGTATGAAAACATGTGTAACATGTAGTTGATGCTCTATTCATGGTACTTAAGTGGTCTTTCTTTGAATACTTGTAGACGGAGTGCACAAACAACAATCAGGAGTAATGATAGGTAGATTCGATCAGCCGTTATAGTGATTATTGGCGGAGCAGGCTCGAAGGGCCAAATGGCCTCCTCCTGCTCCTATCTTCTATGCTTTATGTCCTTGACTTGATCAAAATAAAAACTACCCAGTGCACCTGTGAGACTTTCTAAATAAGTCCCCTCTGAGGTCACCTTCAGGTATAACACATCTGAAAAACACGATGAGTTTTATATTTATTTATTTATGTCATAAGTAGGCTTACGTTAACACTGCAATGAAGTTAATGTGAAAATTTCCGAGTCGCCACACTCCAGCACCTGTTCGGGTACACCGAGGGAGAATTTAGCATGGCCAATGCAACCTAACCAGCACATCTTTCGGACTGTGGGAGGAAACCAGAACACCTGGAGGGGAAACCCATGCAGACATGGGGAGAATGTGCAGACTCCACACAGACAGTGACCCCAAGCTGGGAGTTGAGCCCTGATCCCTGGCGCTGTGAGGCAGCAGTGCTAACCACTGTGTCACTGTTCTGCATGGACATGCACCAAATGCAGCGTACTGAGTGCCTCTTTGTTTCATACATACCATTGTTAATGTTTAGAAGCATTTTTACATGAACACTTTGTATTGGAATTTTCTATAGGTTAGGGTGAGCCTGGATTGAATGCAATATTCAAAGCTCAGCAATTTGCCAATACCCTATCTTCAAAATCTAACGATGTAAAGTATGCTGTCCAATTCTCGGGGTGGGGGGAACGGGGGCGTGGGCGGAGAGAATGGTAGAGAAATTGTACTCAGATCAAATCCTTTGCGTGATATTCAGAAAGTTTCAGAAGAAAATAAAACATGAAGAGGAATATGACAAAATCAAATTGTTACCTTTTTCTAGCTTTGGGCTATTATGTACGTGTGAGATTGATAAAAAATGAGTAATGATTCCAATTGAAGTTTTAATAGTGTAAGAGATTTAGGAATCAAAAATCATAGACTTTATGAAAGTCCCTTTTCATTATGTTCAGTAATGCTTGGTTACTTAGACCATGATTTTCCCACCAACAGTAGCTTAATGCAGTGTTACCATTGTTGGCATTTATAGTCCATGCATGGCCATTAGCAATAAATCTGTAATCCTGGCAGAAATACAATTTTCCCTACTTGACAGCAAACTACCAATAGGGCTTAAAGAAAAGCTATCACCAGGGAGAAGAGGCCAGCTGGTTGACCAAGGGGAAAGGTCAGTTCTCATGCAGAGTGTTCCGTCTCTTGTGACACTGTTACCAACAGTGGAGGCAAGGCCATCAGATTGTTCCTGTAACAGCAGATAAATCCTGCAACTGGACTACTCCAATTACAATTAGAGTCTTTCCTGCACCAAACAAGCACAGGGGTGGAGAGCAAGAATTGGATTTGATTTGCTTTTTTCTTTAAAGGTGGAACCGTGATTCTTGGGTTCATGACCACTTACTATCTACCCTGGGGAGAATTGATGAATGGAGACTTAAGTTTAAGTTCAAAAAGTTCACCTAATCACTTGGAGCCTTAGATTTTGTGGAAAGATATATACCATTTCACCCCCTTCCCCCTCAATCTGCTTCCCTTTTCCCCATGCCCAGGTTTAGCTGCATATAAAGCTGCATTGCAACTGCAAGAACTCTTCAAGACGTTTGTATGATGTGCCCGGTATATATCCTGCTTGTAAAATCATTGAATAATTTACAGTAGATAATCCCTCGTGTCAAATGTTTAAGAGATACTGGCCTAGGTCAGTGGGCACTCCACAACCACCGCTCAGTTCTCTTCCATGTTTGTTTTTGTTAAGTGTTCCAACCTTGACAAGTTAAATTTATTTTTATCTGCTGAGCTGGCACCAATTCCACAACATTGCAAGCCATCCTTGTCTTTAGTTGATGATATTGCAATTGGCACCGCACCGCAGAAATGTAGATGCTCTCTTCCAAGTTCATTGCTGAGGTAGAACTGCCTTGTAAAACCCCGACATTTGTTTTGTATCAACTGGAAATTACTTACAATTTTCCATGGCTCATCCTTTTGGAGTTCTGTATTTTATTTTTACATGTCTAATAACAAGACCATGGCATCGCCTTTATTAATATGAAAATGTAACATTACCAACACGCATCTATTTCTTCCGCACTCAGAAATACAGAGAGCTGCGTAGCTGACTAACTCTTTCCCTACTCTTCTCTCTGTCACTGATTACACAACTTGTACCATCTGTTCCCTGTTGTCGAATGTTAGGCAGAAAGTGCAGCCAATACAAATAGCTGCGCTTGATGTTTGTTTGCATAAATTGTTCTGAAAGCTTCATGAAGAGTTTAAGGGTTTGCTAGCGGGAGCAGCGCACAATGATGAAATCTGGAAAGTTGGCAGCTACATGCAAGGTAACAATTTACAATGGTATTCACATGCAGATCTATGAATGGTCAAATGCAGTAAGAAGAGGAGAAATGTAAATGGGTGAAATCAAATAATGAATATGAAACTGTAATATAAACAGTCAAATGTACCTCATCATTTTTTCACAGTAATAATTCTTGTTTGAAATGACTTGACCTCCATCCTTTCATCTTCAGGTAAATCAGCTCCAGTTGTGAGCCTACCCGAGAGCTTATGTAGATTTACAAAGAGACTTAAAGCTCTACATTACACTGGCAGTTGGGGCATTTATACTGATGACAGTTAAATTGTTGAGCCCTCTGTAACTTATTTAGTGCACAGACACTATGGGTCCTCTGACGACCTACTGCAAATGCAAGCCATATGTGTCTAAATATATCCTTTGTACATATTACTTCATTTAAAACACTTCTGTTAACTCTCAACTCAAACCTTCTGTTTGTCATGTCATACTACACTAATTATTTTTTATAGCTTTATTTTAATTAAATGCTAGAATTTTCCCACTGTCATGTAGCTAATGGAGTGTGCTTGTATGTATCCTTGATCGGATCATTTTTAGCTCATGGGGGAAATGCTACACATCCAGTAATGCTTGGTGGCCGATTCTGATTTTTGTCCTTACATTCAAAGGAAGGGGGAAAAGACATTTTGCAATACTTGTAAAAAATGTGCCTGATTACCTTCATATTTCAGTTTGCTTCTAAATTGCATTTGTGATTCTATCAGTGGCAATGCAAAATAGAGTTGTTTCTTGCTATTCCAGTGATGTTTGAAAAATATTGATGGTGGGAGCTGCCAAGTAGACAGGACCAAATACGATGTATCGCTCTCTTAAAACCTCCATAAAGAGTGAAGCATTTCATATACCACCTAATACCAGTACGCACTGCACAAGAGGAGACAGACTGCTTCCACATGTAGTACGTTTCTTGAGAATGTGGTTTTTATTTCCACAATGAAAGCTGACTGTAAGATTCATAAGCAACAAAACCATGAGTGAGTGATGGTCATCCACGAGTTGAAATAAAAACCATCTTACACAAGTTAATCTGTTCTATTTAGAATAAAATGCAGTGGGTTTTTTTAGTAGCAAGAAACCTTTGGGAAGTTCCACCTCAGGTTTTGGGTCAGAAGACGACATCCTGTCAGGTGATGCTTCTCATCTTGAATATTGTGATCTACATTTTACTATTAAAGCTAACGCCAGTGATCATTTTGTTTTCATGGGAATTTGCGTGACCTGATTTCTGGCAGTTTGGATTTTGCACTTTTGCCATACTGAATTAGAAGAAAGAAAGTCCAGGAGATTGGCATCAAGAGATCCGGATACAAGTAAGCAACTTGCAGCATTTCGCTGTTCGCTATAAGCAGGATTGATGCCTTAACTCAAAAGAGAAAATGCTCAGAAATCTGTCAGCTGGTTTGAGGTGATAACAAGTAATGCACTTAATCTAAAAGAGGTTTAATGGCAGGTTTCTCTTCCTGTTGTATTAGTTGGATGACTGTGTAAATTAAAACAATGTTAAGGTGAAAGGTCACAAAAAAAGGGCTGAATTTTCATTCCACTCCCTGATTCACCTGGGATGAATTCCAGATCGGAAAACCAGAGAGGCTGATAGCTCAACCCTGGAAAAAGATTTTGGAGGAAGTGGCCAATTGAGTGCCGTCTCTTGGAGTGTTGCCCATTTAAGGGCAGTGGGAAAGCACTCAAGGATAGAGGGCCACTAGTGGGGGTGGGGTGGGTGGGGAACGGGGAGGGACCAGCACTGTTGGATTGATAGCACCGATGTCAGAAGTGGCAATTGCCATTGTAGATAGAACGAGGAGGCCTCAAGATGCTGGCACCCTCTGAAGACTTTCTATAAATTTATAATTACGAACAGGCCAAAGCTGGAGGGACAGGCTCGCCACTGGGTGATCAGCATCCGCAGCTGTGTCACTATTGTTATGGGGGATGCAGTGGCTGGGATCTGGTGAGTGTTTCCCTACAGAAGGGAGCCCGTGAGTCCATGCCTTCTGCTAAGAGGCTGTCTCCATCCGTCTGCTCTCTTTCGACCTCACTGGGGCACCCTTATACTGACTAGAACATTTTAGTCAACGTTGTTAATGTGGCCTTGATAGGCTCTTTGGTAGTGTTAGGTGTTCTTTTAGATCACAGAATCTCTACAGTGCAGAAGGAGGCCATTTGGCCCATCAGGCCTGCACCAACAACAATCCTACCCTGTATCCCTGTAACCTCACATATTTACCCTGCTAATCTCCCCAGACTACACATCCAAGGGCAATTTGCCATGATCAATCTACCTAAACCGCACATCTTTGGACTGTGAGAGGAAATCCATGCAGACACGGGGAGAATGTGCAAACTCCACAAAACAGTCACCCAATGCCAGAATTGAACACGGGTCTCTGGCGCTGTGAAGCAGCAGTGCTAACCGCTGTGCCACCGTGCCGCCCATTCTTATTGTCTTTTGGTGTCCAGATGTTGTTAATAATCTGACTTTAAGTTTGTAAAGATCAGAAACTTCTTTTGTTTAATTTTGCCATGCTGTCTGGTTCAAAAGAAGAACCAGATTGAACTGTTTATGTAAACATCACTTCAGTCTCGAGTGCAGCTGTGAAATGTGACCCTTCGAACACTTATACATAACACGTTAGTTCCTAGCTAAGTACTTCCAAGCTATTTACAGATGTCATACAACAATATATATAATCCCATTTCTGTAAAACATGATGCCTCTATCAATGTAGCTGTTCCAGTCATGAACTTTTATAAACTTAAGATCATCATTTGACTTTGGAGATAAACAGAACCCCTTCTTTTATAGGGTGTATTATTTTCTAAAATATCAATTAGTGTTGCTTAGGTGATTAGATGTTATGCCTCCATCTTGTAGTTTAGTCATTGATTGCTCTTGGTGGTGAGCTGGTACGCTGAACAGGCGGTGGGTGTTGTGCATGTTGTCCCCTGTGTTCCTAATGTCGTCCCATTTTCTGATGATGTTTCCGATGTTGTTGCTGATGGTCTTTTCTGTCTTTCCAGCTCTGGTGAAATAGGTTTCCCCTCATTTGCTTACTGGTTTCAATCTCCATTATGCATGACCTTGATCTCTCGGCTTCAGCGGCAGCTTTTGCTAGGTCCCAGCTCAAAATTGATTTAGCGTGTTTGTTGAAGTGCTGACTCCTTCTCTGCTTCAGTGAGCTGTTGTCTCAATCGGAAGATGTATTCTAATTAGTAGAACAGTCTTATATTTTCTTCTATTCAGCAACTCTGCAGGTGATTTCATGAGAGTAATGAAAGGCATGAATCAGAGTGATAATGAGGCAAGTTGTGGGTCTTCCTTCATCTCCCGGCAAGGATTTCACCAAGGTTCTTTGTGAGGGACCTAAAGAAACTGGCACGCTGGCTCCTCGGGGATGGGGCTGTCATTTAAAAGGCCTCCACAGTCTCCAGCAACCTGACAGCCCCCTCCCCACTCGCTAGCCAAGTTCGCCCACCCCCTGGCATTAGGCCCCCCACAATCGCCACTACCGGCAGCCTCTCCCCTACAACAAGTGAGCGAAACCCTGCTATGGGGTTGACCATTTAGCTACTGCCATTGCAGGTAGATAACCCTCACTGGTGTGTTCCAAAGTGGCACTGGAAGTGAGAACAGTGCCTGCCTCTTGTCCCACCTCTGCAGCTGAATTAAAATTCAACCCTTAGCACCTAGGGCTGAACATTCTCTGACATTTGTGGACTGGTTACTTTCCCTGAAAATTAGTACTTGTGAAATGAAAAGGGGATTTGATTTGTTTTTTGAGAGACAGAGTCTGGTGCTTTTATTACCCATATTCTGGAATTTAGAGTAAAGAGATGGCAATATACTGAAACCTCGGTGTCTGTGAGTGATTATTACTTGAATGGGTGCAAATTGAGAGAGGTGGATACTTTACGAGACCTTGCTGTCGCTGAAAGTAAGTGCACAGGTACAGCAGGCAGTAAAGAAGGCAAATGATTTGTTGGCCTTCATTGTGAGAGGATTTGAGTGTAGGAATAGGGATGTTTTGCTGCAATTGTATAGCACATTGGTGAGGCCATACTTGGAGTATTGTGTGCAGTATTGGTATCCTTATCTGGGGAAGGGTATCTTTGTTTAGAGGGAGCACAGCGAAGGTTCGCCAGGCTGATTCCTGGGATGGCAGGTCTGTCTTATGAGGACAGACTAAGTTGGTTAGGGTTATATTTACTGGAGTTTAGAAAAGTGAGAGGGGATCTCGTAGAAACTTATAAAATTCTATTGGGGTTAGACAGGGTAGATTCCAAAAGAATGTTCCCAATTGTGGGGGAGTCCAGAACTAGGGGTCATAGTTTGAGGATAAGGGGTAAACCTTTTAGAACTGAGGTGAAGAGAAATTTCTTCACCCAGAGGTTGGTAAACTACCACAGAAAGTAGTTGAGGCCAAAGCGTTGTGTGATTTCAAGAAGAAGGGGGGGATCAGGATATTGAATTCGATGATCAGCCATGACCAAGATGAATGGCGGAGCAGGCATGAAGGGCCGAATGGCCTATTTCTGCTTCTAGTTTCTGTGTTGCTATGAAGATTAAGGTGACCAACCTCCTCGGATTGTACAAGGATATGGACATTAAAACATTTCGATTTCCGACAACCATTCCCTGCCTTGTCACTTAATTCAGATAGTGTGGACAGAGAACACACCCTTTCCTCTCCCTCCTCGGGAAGTGCACCAATTATATCTGGGTGCTGAATGGGAGAGAGCATATTTTACCATGAGCAGTCTCATTGGACACACCTCCATGGCAAAGGAAAACTTGCACAATGAAAATTCAATATTTCATGACTGGTTAACACCCGAAGAATGGAGAGAAGTCTCTGGAAGAAATATTGTGGGGAGAGGGACATAAAAGAAATCGATCTCAGTGTCAGGAATTTCAGCTCCTACAATAAGATGTTAAATATAATTCAGGCCTGTGATTCTGGGAAAAACTAACTTAACCCCATTTTGTTTTGTGTCGCTAACACAATAAGCAGGTTGACAATTGGTGCTGATCAATAGTTGTAGGTAAAGAGGCCTGAATGACTCGACTGATAATGATTCTGCCAACAATCCCGATGTGATGAGGGTGACTCCATTACTGGATGTGTGGAGTAGCAGCGTCTCCTGGTTGAAGATCTGGACACTGGGTCAAAGTTGAGGGATTTCTCCATTTTGGAAATTACTGTTGTTACAAAATCTACTGTTCTGTGCCGAACGGATAAGAAATCCTTGTGTTTTACTGCGAACAATTTAATATTTGCATTCAAATGACCTTTTCCTGATTGGATTTGATTGATATGCTCTGAACAAAATGCCGTGAGTACTGAATGGCTCAGCTCTGTTGCAAAATGTTTTTGAAATGCTTTGTAATTAAGGTATTTTCATAGAAATCATAGAAACCCTACAGTACAGAAAGAGGCCATTCAGCCCATCGAGTCTGCACTGACCACAATCCCACCCAAGCCCTACCCCTATATCCCTACATATTTTACGCACTAATCCCTCTAACCTATTCATCTCAGGACACTAAGGGGCAATTTTAGCATGGCCAATCAACCTAACCCGCGCATCTTTGGACTGTGGGAGGAAACCGGAGCACCCGGAGGAAACCCACGCAGACACAGGGAGAATGTGCAAACTCCACACAGACAGTGACCCAAGCCGGGAATCGAACCCAGGTCCCTGGAGCTGTGAAGCAGCAGTGCTAACCACTGTGCTACCGTGCTGCCCTTTGGTAGCGCCCCTTTAATGAGAGAACAAATAATTTAGCCTTAGATTCAATGGACCACCTGTATTTGGAAATCCACTCCCATTTCACCTGTGTGGATTGAGCATTTCTTCTAAAATATCTTAAATATCGCTTTCCGAAAGTCATCGGCCCATACTGGGTGGGAGGGCCATTCATCATCGTTGTCATCCATCCAGAATGGTCCATTAGAAATTTTCTCAATCACTCAACAAACTGGCTGTAACTGCATGACTTGATTTTATTTTATTTGATTTATTATTTTCACATGTATTAGTATACAGTGAAAAGTATTGTTTCTTGTGCACTGTACAGGCAAAGCATACCGTTCAAAAGGAATGTTGTTCCTTTATTCAAGAAAGGGAATAGAGAGAGCCCTGGAAATTATAGACCAGTGAGTCTAACCTCAGTGGTTGGTAAGTTGATGGAGAAGATCCTGAGAGGCAGGATTTATGAACATTTGGAGAGGTATAATATGATTAAGAACAGTCAGCATGGCTTTGTCAAAGGCAGATCATGCCTTACGAGCCTGGTTGAATTTTTTGAGGATGTGACTAAACACATTGATGAAGGAAGAGCAGTAGATGTAGTATATATGGACTTCAGCAAGGCATTTGATAAGGTGCCCCATGCAAGGCTTATTGAGAAAGTGAGGGGGCATGGGATCCAAGGGGACATTGCTTTGTGGATCCAGAACTGGCTTGCCCGCAGAAGGCAAAGAGTGGTTATAGATGGGTCATATTCTGAATGGAGGTCGGTCACCAGTGGGGTGCCCCAGGGATCTGTTCTGGGACCCTTACTCTTTGTGATTTTTATAAATGACCTGGATGAGGAAGTGGAGGGATGGGTTGGTAAGTTTGCTGATGACACAAAGGTTGGAGGTGTTGTGAATAGTGTGGAGGGATGTCAGAAGTTGCAGCGAGACGTTGATAGGATGCAAGACTGGGCAGAGAAGTGGCAGATGGAGTTTAACCCAGATAAGTGTGAGATGGTTCATTTTGGCAGGTCAAATAAGATGGCGGAATATAATATTAATGGTAGGACTCTTGGCAGTATGGAAGATCAGAAGGATCTTGGGGTCCGAGTTCATAGGACGTTCAAAGCAGCTGTGCAGGTTGAGGCTGTGGTTAAGAAGGCGTATGGTATACTGGCCTTCATCAATCGAGGAATTGAGTTTAGGAGTCGTGAAATAATGTTGCAGCTATATAAGACCCTGGTCAGACCCCACTTGGAGTACTGTGCTCAGTTCTGGTCGCCTCATTACAGGAAGGATGTGGAGGCCATAGAAAGGGTGCAGAGGAGATTTACAAGGATGTTGCCTGGGTTGGGGGGCATGCCTTATGAGGATAGGTTGAGTGAGCTCGGCCTTTTCTCCTTGGAGAGACGAAGGATGAGGGGTGACCTGATAGAGGTGTATAAGAGGTTGAGAGGTATTGATCGAGTGGACAGTCAGAGGCTTTTTCCTAGGGCTGAAATGGTTGCCACAAGAGGATACAGGTTTAAGGTGCTGGGGAGTAGGTACAGAGGAGATGTCAGGGGTAAGTTTTTCACTCAGGGAGTGGTGCGTGCGTGGAATGGGCTGCCAGCAACAGTGGTGGAGGCGGATTCGATAGGGTCTTTTCAGAGACTTTTAGATAAGTACATGGAACTTAGTAAGATCGAGGGTTATAGGTAAGCCTAGTAATCACTAAGGTAGGGACGTGTTCAGCACAACTTTGTGGGCTGAAGGGCCTGTATTGTGCTGTAGTTTTTCTATGTTTCTATGTTTCTATGAAAGGAGACAGTGCAGAATATAGTGTTACAGACATAGCTAGGGTGTAGAGAAACATCAACTTAATGCAAGGTAGGTCCATTCAAAAGTCTGATGGCAGCAGGGAAGAAGCTGTTTTTGAGTCGGTTGGTGTGTGACCTCAGACGTTTGTATTTTTTCCTGACGAAAGAAGGTGGAACAGAGTGTGTCTGGGGTGCGTGGGGTCCTGAACTATGCTGGCTGCTTTTCCAAGGCAGTGGGAAGTGTAGACAGCGTTAATGGATGGGAGGCTGGTTTGCGTGATGGTCTGGGCTTCATTCACAACCCTTCGTAGTTTCTTGCGGTCTTGGACAGAGCAGGAGTCATACCAAGCTGTGATGCAACCAGAAAGGATGCTTTCTATGGTGCATCTACAGAAGTTGGTGAGAGTTGTAGCAGATATACCAAATTTCTTTCGCTTCCTGAGAAAGTAGAGGCGTTGATGGGACTTTCATAACTATAGCGTCCATAGGGGTAGTGGTGGAGAGGTGGGGATAACATCCAAATCTACTGCTCGATCATAATAGTGATAGAATGCAGGCAGAGACTCCAGGTGTGTCACCACTTGCCTTTCATTTGATAGCAGTGTCCTGGAGATCCATCTCCCTTCCCAGGATGTCGGGTAGTCTTGGTGTAGAATAGGTGTGACATGGGATGCACGAGACAATCTACCCACATGATTATATGTGATCAGATGCCACATGATCAAGCCTCCATGAATACATCATAAATTGACAACTCGAAATGAGGGAGGAGGGCCATTGTAGAAACACAGATTCAGGGGCAGTACATTTGCACTTCGCACTGGGGGATTGTTATGATCAGGTGGGAAGGGTCAAACTGGCTCTTTTCTACCTCCTCAGTTGGTCACAACAAAGGTTTAATTTCTTTTTTCATGAGGACATGCCTGTTCCAAATCAGAATGCACTTAACTATTTAAACAATGAGCAATAAAGAGTCGATCAAATAAGGTTCTCCTGAGTCAAAGAAAGAGCAAACTTATTAACCACTAAACTGAAGGAAAGAATAATAAAATGCAAAATCAAGCCTTTGGCCTTCATGCAGTCATTCTTATGAACGCATGCACACACACACACACCACACATAGAAGAAATAAGGGGAGTGAGAGTCCAATAAGAAAATAAAGAAAAAGAATATACAGTCAAGTGTCCTCTGATTGTCCTTGAGCTGTAGAGTTTAACTGTTGATTTTGGTTAGCTGATTTTGCGGATGCGGCCAGATGTAGAAGATGCAATTATTATGAGATCCTGGTTCACTGGGGGGTTTCTGTTCAGTTAACCTCTTGAACCAGGTGACATGCAAAGTTGAGATTCCATCCTTGTCATTGGTACATTTGCTCTGTCTCCTTATTATGGACAGCATGGTGGCACAGTGGTTAGCACTGCTGCCTGCCAGGGACCTAGGTTCAATTCCTGGCTTGGGTCACTGTCTATGCGGAGTCTGCATGTTCTCCCCGTGTCAGTGTGGGTTTTCTCTGGATGCTCCAGTTTCCTCCCACATTCTGAAAGACGTGCTGGTTAGGTGCATTGGCCATGCTAAATTCTCCCTCAGTGTACCCAAACAGGTGCCGGAGTGTGGCTTCATTGCAGTGTTAATGTAAGCCTACTTGTGACTAATAAATAAACTTTAAAAACTTATACTTAAATCATATTTTCAAAAATAATGGGGCATAGCCTCATGACACCTCTCCACCACAAAAAAAAAGAAATGGGATTTACTCTCATTTATTACAAGGTATAAAAACAATAAACAAAAAAAGAAAATCCACATTTACTCTCTTAGCCTTGGCCTGGGTTATCCCATCACTTCTAACTAGGTCTCTTTGAGTTTTTAGGCAAACCACCTGTAATCGCATTTGATTTTTCTGCATTTTTTTCTGTGATTTACAGATGAAATTGTTGGCGAAACAATCTCCAGTGGAATAACATTGTCCTTCATGTCGGTGGCAATGGGACAGATCATTACTTGCTTGTCCCCTTCTCAGCTGTGTGGCGGCATGGTGGCACAGCGGTTAGTACGACTGCCTCAGAGCGCCAGGGACCTGGGTTCAATTCCAGCCTCGGGTCACTGTCTTTGTGGAGTTTGCTCATTCTCTTGTGTCTGCGTGAGTTTCCTCTGAGTGCTCCGGTTTCCTCCCACAGTCCAAAGATGTGCAAATTAGGTTTATTGGCCATGGTAAATTGCCCCTTAGTGTCATCGGGATTAGCAGGGTGAATATATGGGGTTACGGGTAAAGGGCGTGTGTGGGATTGTTGTCGGTAAAGGTAGTTAATTCCATGATGGTAAGGATGTACTGGTAGCCCCCTTTTGTTTTGGGTCGGGCCCCCACACAGTCCACTAACACCTTGCTGAACGGTTCCCCGAAAGCCAGTATGGAAATCATAGGTGCAGGTTTTATTTTCGAGTTGAGGTTTCCCCACAACCTGGCAGGTGTGGCATGTTCCACAAAGCCTTGCTACATCCTTACGGAGGGGTGGCCAGTAAAAATGTTAGCTGATGTGGGCTTGGACTTTTCATATACCAAGGCGCCTAGTCTTCAGGATTTCGTGTGATGACCTTAATATTCTCCTTAGCGTGTCGGCAATACTACAACCTGGTGGATCACTGCCATCTCCTCATTTGTAGGTCTGTGAGGGCATCCCCACTCCCTCATCAACATCTCTTCTCAATGTAGCAGGGTTTGACACTGCCTCAGCTTCCGTTTGGGCAGTCTGAGCTAATTTCTTTAATAACAGGTCAACTTGTTGAGCAGAGACCAAGGAAGACCGACTTATTACCCCCTTAGGGTCATCTAGACTCCCAAACAAGGCCTCAGATAAGCAGATCGTTGGGTCATCTGGCTGCAGTGCCACTTCAGCCTCTGAGTCTGCACCAACTCTCAACATAGTATCTTACCTAGGCCCGCCTCATCCCATCCCTGTAACCCCACATATTCACCCCGCTAATCCCCCTAGCCTACACATATTGGGACAGTAAGGAGAAATTTACCACGGTCAATCTACCTAACCTGCAAACTTTTGGACTGTGGTGAGAAACCAGAGCACCCAGCGGAGACCCACACAGACACAGGGAGAATGTACAAATTCCACACAGACAGTAACCCGAGGCTGGAATTGAACCCGGGTTCCTGATGCTGCGAGACAGCAGTGCTAACCACTGTGCCATCGTGCTGCCCTTTAATTAATAAGTATTGTACAGAAGCCTCATAGCTGTAGCTAGCTCCCAAAATGTCTCTGATCTAGGAGCCTCTCTCACCATGGGGTGATTCCATATTCCCAATTGGTCACATGGGCCATATGATCCTTACTCTGCTATTTTGTTCTTAAAGGGGCAGTCACCACACACCTCTATCACCTTTGCGTAATTTATTCAGTATTGTTTTTCTTAAAGGATTATGAATAGGGGATCCACCTCTCGTTGATTTAATTATTTTTTATTAAAAGAAAAGGACAAAAGGAAATTTTAAATGTGCGTTTTAAAATTGTAAGACTTTGATAGAGAGGGGGTGAGGCAGGGTGGGCAAAATATATTTTTTTTGTTGGGGATTTAATGGTGTGGGATCAATTTAAGATGACCACAATGAGGAAAGTTGCTGTAACTTTTTTGTATTTATGTTATTGGGACATGAAATGCTTGCAGCCATTTTCTGTGACAGAGCCTATTGCATATTTGAAGGGAAACATTGACAAATGTTAGATGCACAAGATACAAGGCTGGGGAGGGAGTAAAAACATGGGATTAATTTTGGACAGTTGTAGTTTAATAGCATTGGAAAATAAAAAAAGCACACACTCCAAAGCACATTGCCTGGATATATCTACTAAAATCAGGGAGGCCGAGTCAGTACCTTCCCCACAGAATGTTTTGGGCTAAGTACCAATTATCTGGCTGTAAAAAATCCACAGCAGATGAAATTTAGAATCACAGACAAATTCTGTCAGATTTGTGTGAGGAAATGTGAAGTGAGTTACAATCCTAATCTGTAATTGTCACTCCATTACCAGTAAGTAAGGAGGTGATGGATGCAATTAACCAGGCCCTCTGCATGCAGGAATTATTTCAATCAGGATGGTCTACTCAAGGACATTGTCATTATACACAATTTACTTCAGCTGAATGTCTACACAGAGAACTCATAATTGCTCAACGATTACCAAGTGTTCTAAAAAAAAACTCAACAATAGCTAATAGAACTGCTGTAAAGGCCCATCTACACAGGAAACATTTTTCCTTCTTTGAATTTCCATGTGCTGTGCAAAGCTAATTGTAATCACATATGTGCTATAGTGAATACCCTGGCTCTCTCAGGACACTCTCTCATCTGTTTCAAACATTCAGGAGGGAATGAAAGAGTTTAGGGTTGATTTAGCAGCTTAACCCTTAGCCTACCAGCTATAGATGTAATCAAACACAAGGAATTAGTTAAATGAATAGGATGCTCTTCAGATTGTCGAATCTCAGCAAACCCTTCAAGGTTTGCAGAATATTTTCAGAATGCGGTATCCTGTATACCTTGGAGGGCAATGAGCTGTCAACACATTGATGCAAATTAAGGCTTACTTCATCCCAAAGAAATTTAATACCAATTTATCTGGTTTTAAAATGTTACAAAAGTTGTCAATTGCATGGTGTGGTACATTGGAAACAGTTATAATCATGTTGAGAGCCCCCTTCATAGATTATGGTATAGGAATGAAATCTTGATAAGAAAGAAAAATAAAAGTTTACTTTCGCCACATAGGTTCAATATTTTGCACTTTCTGCATAGCTTCTCTCACTATTGTAATCAAAGGTTGCTTGTTGTAGAACTGCAAGTAATGGGATCAAAGCTGTATTGTGTCTGCTCCAGATTTGACATTCTGCTGGCTTTTTGGCCACTTGGGGAATATTGTGTCCATTGTCTATGATGGGGGAAATGGGATTTCCAATGGTGATAACTCCAGAGTCCCTAACCATTGAGCAAACATTTTCTATTTGTCTCCAAGCTAGCTTAGACAGATGTGTGCATTATTGTCAGTTGTTAATCATTTTGATGAAACTAATCTATATAACTCCCTGTTATATATTTGTCCCTTTTGCCTCACTGTCGAGCCCTGCTGAATAATGCATGCAAGGAAGTGATGTAACCCCATGGAGAGCAGGAAACGGAGAAGCAGCAGGTATGAAAGAGAACACACCACACCAAAATTAGGTTAATTTATGAGTCTCCGAGTGTCATTCTCTAAATACTCAACAAAACTGGCAACGAGGATCAAATGGATCGTGATGACACTGCCTCTGGCCCGACATCTGTGAGTATCCTGTTTTAATCAAAGTCTGAAGAAAATATTACTCACCTGAATGCCTTTCTTTAGGTAGGTGGACCCATTTGAGATATTGCCATAACCTGAGAGGCAAAGGTGGAACAAACCTGAATTGACCGATACAGGTGCAGCTTGAGAAATGTGTAGAAAGAAGTAAGAAAAATTAATCCTCAGAAGAAAGAGCTGTGATTTTGAGTTTAAGGAAAAGTGGAATTTAAGTTGAAAAAACAACAAAGAGTTGCTGCAAAGTTTTTTTTTAAGAAACAGCACAGAGAGCAGTATTTTGGGTGAACAGGGAAAAATGCATCAGGGAGCTGCAGCGTGGTCTCCAGAAATGCAGGAAAGAGAAGAGGTTGAGATTGACAGGCTCCTAATGGGAGCGGAGCCTGCGGGGGTTCCGGGTGGCGGTCCCAGCACTGAGGGACTGTAGGCAGCAAAGTTCAAAAAGAAGTCAGCATGGTGGCACAGTGGTTAGCACTGCTGACTCACAGCTCCAGGGACCTGGGTTCGATTCCCGGCTTGGGTCACTGTCTGTGTGGAGTTTGCGTGTTCTCCCCATGTCTGCGTGGGTTTCCTCCGGGTGCTCCGGTTTCCGCCCACAATCCAAAGATGTGTGCGTTAGGTGGATTGGACATGCCAAATTGCCAATTAGTGTCCCAGGATGCATAGGTTAGAGGGATTAGCGGAGTAAATATGTGGGGTTACGGGGATAAGGCCGAGGTGGGATTGGTGTCAGTGCAGGGCGGAATGGCCTCCTTCTGCACTATAGGGTTTTCATGATTTCTAACCTGTTTAGAAGAGAAGTTAAAAAGTTTTTAAAATGGCCCCTTGAATCTTGAAAACATCGGGTCTCTTGTGAAATTGACGAAAAGCAAACCCAGCAAATCGAAAGCAGGCTTAAAATGGACTCTTGAAACGGCCAGGAGACCAGGAGAAAAACAAGTTGCAGAGGTCGCTGAGAGAGCTTTCCAGTGGCAAAAAGGAATTTTGGAGGTTTTGGCTTCATGCCAAAACTTCAAAAGTGCAGGAAAAATATAGAGAAGAAGCAGTTGCTGCCAGCAGGAAAAAAAAAAGAGTCTTAAAGTGGTGATGCATTTAAAGTGTTAATACAATTAATGCATGTACCACAAGAAGAAATAAATGGTAATGGATGGGAAAATTGGAGGGGACTCCAGAAAGATGGCAGCTCTCAAAAAAGCTCCATAAACAACACAGACCTCAAGGAAGATGCAACGGAAGACCTCAGAGGAGACGATGAAGACCCCAGAAGGAGGGCAAGACAAAAAACCACAGAAGGAGGGCAATGAAAGACTCTAAATAACCAAATGAAGGATGAGAGAATTGCAGAATGGAAACAAGTCAACACTTTGTCAGAGATAGACCAAACCAACAGTGAAGCCAAAAAGGGTTCAGCTGAAGTTAAGACAAGTAGAAATGAAGGTTCCATTTGTGAAATGTATATGTCCAGTAAGAATATGATGGATTTCCCTCAGAAGTACTGCAGAAATTAAAGAATTCAGAAGAAACTAGAAACAACTGAACATCAGCAAAAAAAATGAAATCTCTGGGAAAAAGATTAAAACAATAAGATGAAATGACTGACAGCAAAATTGAAAAAAAAGTTACACAATTGACAAAATGAAGTTAAGAAGAAGGAAAACTCAATGAAAAAATGGTGAATAAGTTGAACTCCATGAAAAGGCAACTAGAAAATCAGAACAAGTCCAGTGAATAATTGAACCAGGAGAATTAGAGCTTGAAGGGAAGTTTGGCAATGAGAAATTAACTGAAGAGGTAAAAACATTGAAATTGACAGCAGAACCAGCAATTCAGACAGAGAAAGAAACTGAGGTTACGTGCCAGAACAAGATTGTTGAAATGGTCACACAAATGGAAAAAGCAGCATGCCTGTGTGGAAGACTTCCATGCAGGATCATATTTGGAACTGTACATAGTTAAAACAAGCAGTAAAAGTATTCACGTTTAAAGACATAAGGCTCAAGATCTCATCAATGAGCCAATAATGCCTCAACAAATTCTTACTGGTCTATCTGAACACCACTTTTCATGCCAAAGATGTCTCCTGAATTACTTACACTGAAAAAGCAGCTACAACTGCATTTGATCTTCTAAAACCTCCAGAAACCAAGGAGATTGAGCGACAACAACAAGCACAAGTGGACTGGTGTGAAAGCAAGGCAAAGCAGAGTTTCCCACCAGGGACAAGAAGTGTGGCCAAATTTGCCTCCAATTCGATTTTCAAGTTTGCTGAGTGGGTCGGATCTCAAACAATGATGAGACAGAGTACAGGAATGAGATAGAGAATCTGGTGAACTGGTGCAGCAACAATAATCTCTCCCTCAATGTCAACAAAACGAAGGAGATTGTCATTGACTTCAGGAAGCACAAAGGAGAACATGCCCCTGTCTACATCAACGGGGACACAGTAGAAAGGGTCGAGAGCTTCAAATTGTTAGGTGTCCGGATCACCAATAACCTGTCCTGGTTCCCCCATGCCAACACTATAGTTAAGAAAGCCCGCCAATGCCTCTACTTTCTCAGAAGACTAAGGAAATTTGGCATGTCAGCTACGACTCGCAACAACTTTTCCAGGTACACCATAGAAAGCACTCTTTCTGGTTGTATCACAGCTTGGTATGGCTCCTGCTCTGCGCAAGATTGCAAGGAACAACGAAAGGTCACGAATGTAGCCCAATCCATCACGCAGATCAGCCTCCCATCCATTGACTCTGTCTACACTTCCCGCTGCCTCGGCAAAGCAGCCAGCTAATCAAGGACCCCACGTACCCCGGACATTCTCTCTTCCACCTTCCTCCTTCGGGAAAAAGATACAAAAGTCTGAGGTCACGTACCAACCGACTCAAGAACAGCTTCTTCCCTGCTGCTGTCAGACCTCTGAATGGACTTGCGTTGCATTAAGTTGATCTTTCTCTACACCCTAGCTATGACTGTAACACTACATTCTGCACTCTCTTGTTTCCTTCTCTATGAACGGTATATTTTGTCTACATAGCGCGCAAGAAACAATCCTTTTCACTATATATTAATACATGTGACAATAATAAATCAAATCAAATCAAAGTCTTGGCTCAGAATTACTCCTCAGGGGGGAAATAGATTCCTACCACAGTCCTTGTGCAAACCTGTCTCTTACACTGTCCAGACCTCAGATCACATTACCTGTAGGAGACATGCAGACCTGTTACTGGCTGGGAAAACAGATCTGCTAAGATTGGAGGCTGCTGAGAATTCAGGTTCAGCCTGACCAAGTCAGGACTTTCCTGGGACCACCAGATACTGTTGAACAAGTCAACACCTCGCCCTCTGATGAGGCACAGAGACAACCTCCAGTTCCCATGTCAGTGCTGGTTAAACCAACTATCACTGACGTCAGTGTGAAGGTGAAAATGCCAGAGGTTCGCCATCAATTGTTGCAACAGCAACAACCTCCAGAATTTATAGCAGTGACTAACCCATTGACTATTGTTCACGTTGAACTTGTTTTGGGGATGTTTAAATTAAGGGGGCAGGAAATGTTATATATTTGTCCCTTTTAGTTCAGCATAGAGCTCTGCTGTAATAACATGGGCAAGTAAGTGATGTAATGTGAAGTAGAGCAGGAAAACAGAGAAGCAGCAGGTATGAGAGACAGCACACCATAATAAAGTTACATTCATTTATCAAGTGTTATTCTCCAAATACACACTTCCCACATTTCAAAAATATTGATACAATTCATGAGAGTGCAGATCGGTTTTCGCATGCTATTATAGTTTGCAAGGTGACTTGCATACCTGCTTTAACCAAGTGCAGATCTCCATGTCAACATGGCACACTGAAGGTCTGTTGGACTTGTCTTCTTTCAATGCATATTTCGAACAATTCTCCCATTGTCCACTAGCGTTGATCCCAGGTATGGAGGGATTTTCTGACAAGGCTAGGTTAGTAAGTTGGGCATGTACCCATTGGAGTTTAGAAGAATAAAAGGCGACTTTACTAAAACATATTGGGATCTCGGGGCTTGACAGGGTAGAGTTCAGAACCAGGGGTCATAGGCTAATAGTTCTGGGGGCGAAAGAATATGGGGGTTGGGGAAGGCTGGATCAGGCCACTGAGTTGGGTGGTCAACTATGATCATAATGAATGGTAGGCGGAGCAGGCTCAAAGTGGAAAATGGCCTACCTGCTCCTATCTTCTATGTTTCCATGTTGAGAGGTCATTTCTCCTTATGGGAGGGTCAAAGACCAGAGGGCATAATCTCAGAGTAAGGGGGTCACTTATTTAAGACAGAGATGAGGAAGAATTTGTTCTCTCAGAGGGTAGTGTGTTGGTGGAATTCTTTACCACAGAGGGCTGTAGAGGGTGGGTTGTTGATGCACCATTGATTATGCAAAGACTCGTTGTTGCGAAATAACAGGCTTTTATTTACGAAAGAATTGGAGATGCCCGAACCGATAGCTAATCTGAACTGAGGCAAAAGGGGCGGAGAGCAGTCACCTTTATACCCAGAGAAGGACGGAGCCCCGGATTGAGGCAGCAGGGGCGTGTCCAGGCATATCACACAAACAGACAATACTACAGTGATTCACCACATCCAACCCCTGTTCAAAAAAAGAGTTCGGCGGGAGCGAGGTGGTGGAACGACAGTCACAGAGTTACAAGTTCAGTCTCTCCGGGGGCTTGATCTGCCGCTGCGACTGCCGCAGTGTCAGCCGTGGTGCTGGGTGGCCGCGGTGATGAGTCAGACGCCAGTCCGTAATCGGTGAAGCCGTCTGTAGCCCCTTCAGACTGCCGGGTGTGTGGAGGCTGCTCCTGGGGCTCAGGCGTGCCGTACACGGGGGCTAGATGAGCGTGCTGCGACCCTGGTGCATCATGGGCAACGTTGGGAGCTGGGGGTGAGGGGCCGTGGGTCGTAGTACCTGTGGGTGCCAGATCGCGAATGGAGACCGTGTCCTCCTGCCTGTCGTGAAACGCCACATAGGCGTATTGGGGGTTGGCGTGGAGGAGTTGGACCATTTCGATCAGGGGGTCCGATTTATGGGTCTGCACGTGCTTCCGGAGCAGGACAGGGCCTGGGGATGTCAGCCAAGACGGTAGTGAGGGCCCCAAGGAGGACTTCCTGGGGAAAACAAACATTCGTTCATGAGGGGTGGCGTTGGTAGCTGTGCACAGTAGTGACCTAATTGAGTGTAGCGCATCAGGGAGGACCTCTTGCCAGCGGGAGACTGGAAGACTCTTAGACTGGAGAGCTAATAAAACGGCCTTCCAGACTGTCGCGTTCTCCCTCTCCACCTGTCCATTCCCCCTGGGGTTGTAGCTGCTGGTCCTACTCGAGGCTATATCTTTGGAGAGCAGGTACTGGCGCAGCTCGTCACTCATAAAAGAGGAACCCCGGTCGCTATGAATATAGCTAGGGAAACCGAACAGGGTGAAGAGGCTGTGCAGGGCCCTGACAACCGTGGCCGAGGTCATATCGGGGCAGGGAATAACGAAGGGGAACCGCGAATACTCATCGATGACGTTGAGAAAGTATATGTTGCGGTCAGAAGAGGGGAGGGGGCCTTTGAAGTCAACGCTTAGGCGTTCGAAAGGGCAGGTGGCTTTGATGAGGTGTGCTCTGTCTGGCCGATAGAAGTGCGGCTTGCACTCCGCGCAGACTTGGCAGTGCCCGGTTACAGACCTGACTTCCTTGGTGGAATAGGGCAGGTTCCGGGCTTTGATGAAGTGGAAGAACCTGGTCACCCCCGGGTGGCAGAGGTCGTCGTGGAGAGTCTGTAATTGGTCTAGGTTCGCGCTGGCACAGGTCCCCCAGGACAGGGCATCTGGGGGCTCATTGAGCTTCCCAGGCCAGTATAAAATGTCGTAATTATAGGTGGAGAGCTCGATCCTCCACCTCAAAATCTTATCATTCTTGATTTTGCCCCGCTGAGCGTTACTGAACATAAAGGCAACGGACCTTTGGTCCGTGAGCAGGGTGAACCGTTTGCCAGCTAAGTGGTGGCGCCAGTGCCATACAGTCTCCATGATGGCTTGTGCCTCTTTTTCGACAGAGTGTCGAATTTCAGGGCCCTGGAGGGTGCGCGAGAAGAAGGCCAGGGGTCTGCCCACCTGGTTAAGAGTGGCGGCTAGGGCAAAGTCAGGTGCATCGCTCTCCACCTGTAATGGGGTGGATTCGTCTACAGCGTGCATCGTGGCCTTCGCGATATCCGCTTTGATGCGGTCAAAGGCCAGCCGAGCCTCCGCCGCCAGGGGAAAAGATGTGGATTTGATGAGCAGACGGGCTTTGTCCGCATAATTGGGGACCCACTGGGCGTAGTATGAGAAGAAGCCCAGGCATCTCCTCAGTGCTTTGAGGGTGGTGGGGAGGGGAAGTTCCAGGAGGGGACGCATGCGGTCAGGATCGGGGCCGATGACCCCGTTCTCCACAACACAACCAAGGATGGTGAGGCGGCGTGTGCGGAATACGCACTTCTCCTTATTATAGGTCAGATTAAGGAGTGCCGCGGTGTGGAGGACTTTTTGGAGTTTGGCGTCGTGGTCCTGCTGATCATGGCCGCAGATGGTGACGTTATCCAGGTACGGGAAGGTGGCCCGCAGCCTGTTCTGGTCCACCATTCGGTCCATCTCGCGCTAGAAAACCGAGACCCCGTTGGTGACGCCGAAGGGGACCCGAAGGAAGTGATAGAGACGGCCATCCGCCTCGAAGGCAGTGTATTAGCGGTCTTCCGGGGGGGATGGGGAGCTGGTGGTATGCAGACTTCAAGTCAATGGTGGAGAACACCCAATGTTGTGCAATCTGATTAACCGTGTCAGAGATGCGGGGAAGGGGATACGCGTCCAGCTGCATGTATCGGTTAATGGTCTGACTGTAGTCGATGACCTTGCGATGTTTCTCCCCAGTCTTAACAACCACCACTTGGGCTCTCCATGGGCTGGTACTGGCCTCAATGATCCCCTCCCCCAGGAGGCGTCGCACCTCGGACTTAATAAACACTCTACCTCCAGCGCTGCACCGTCTGCTTTTGGTGGCAATGGGCTTGCAGTCGGGGGTGAGGGTGTTCAAAGAGCGAGGGAGGGGTGACTTTAAGGGTCGAAAGACCACAGGTGGTGCGCGGTGGCTGGTCTAATAGCTGCGGATTACGGACGGAGATTGAGGGAAAAGGCCCATTATACACCATGGTGACGCTCCCAAGGTGACACATGAAATCTAGCCCCAGTAGTACGGAAGCGCAGAGCTGTGGCAGCACGAGGAGCCTGCACTTCTCGTACACCATGCCCCGTACAGTCAGAGTTGCCACACAGTAGCCGAGGACATTCACCGACTGGGACGTCGAAGCCATGGAGACTGATTGCTGCATTGGCCGTACTGGCAGTGCGTAGCGACTCACCGTGTTAGGGTGGATAAAACTCTCCGTACTCCCACTGTCAAATAAACAGTTTGTAGTGTGACCATTTACATTGATGTCCATCATAGACCAGGTGAGTTGGTGAGGCCTGAACTGGTCCAACGCGACCGAGGCCACTGTCGGATTAGGCGAGGAGCCGCACGCGGTGGACGGTTCCCAAAATGGCAGCCCGCGTGGCTCGCACGTGGCTGATGTCATCCAAGATGGCGGCCCCCGTGGGTCGCACGCGGCTGATGGCATCCAAGATGGCGGCCCCCGTGGTCGCACGCGGCCGATGGCATCCAAAATGGCAGCTCCCGCGGATCGCACACGGCCGATGGCGTCAAAGACGGTGCCTCCCGCGGATCGCACGTGGCGCTGCTGGGCCTGGAGGCCGATTTTGCCCTGCAGACTTTCAAGTAATGGCCCTTCTTACCACAGCCGGAGCAGATCGCGTCTTTAGCCGGGCAGCGTCGTTGTGGGCCGCAGAAGTAGCACCTCGGGCCTACGGAGACTGCCGCAGTGGTCAGTTCGGTGTCGAGACGGGGCGTGGCGTAGGTTTGCGGCCCTCCCAGGTACAGAGATGGTCGTGGTGTCCACGGTGCGCCCTCATGGTTGCGGGTGTAGGCCTCGAGATTTCGAAAAGCCACCTTCAGCGAGCCGGCAAGCGCCACAGTTTCCTGCAGGTCCAGCCCACCTTGTTCCAGTAGACGTTGCCGGATGTAGGTCGACCTGATGCCCGTGACGAAGGCATCTCTGATCGTCGGCGTTTTGGGCGGCTGAAACGGCCTTGCAGTTGCAGGCTCTGCCGAGTGCACGCAGTTCACGCAGGAATTGTTCAGTCGATTCCCCCGGCTGCTGTCTGCGAGTGGCCAGCAGATGTCTGGCCTAGACCTCATTCAGCTGCCGGTTGTACTGGCTCTTTAGGAGATCGATTGCCTCCTGGTAAGTTTCCACGTCTCGGATTATCGCGAAGACGTGAGCGCTGACGCGGGCGTGGAGCACGTGTAGTTTGTCGATGTCGGTTACGACGACGGCGGAGGAGGAGGCGATGAAGGTCTCGAAGCAGCGCAGCCAGTGATCAAAACAGTTTGAGGCCCCAACAGCCTGGGGGTCCAAGTCAAGTTTATCAGGTTTTAAGAGTTGCTCCATCCCAAAAACTTTCGTAAATAAAATTGATGCACCATTGATTATGCAAAGACTCGTTGTTGCGAAATAACAGGCTTTTATTTACGAAAGAATTGGAGCATACCCGAACCAATAGCTAATCCGAACTGAGACAAAAGGGGTGGAGAGCAGTCACCTTGATACCCAGAGAAGGGTAGAGTCCCGGATTGAGGCAGCAGGGGCGTGTCCAGGCATTTCACACAAACAGACAATACTACAGTGGTTCACCACAGTTGTTAAGTATGTTCAAGGCTGAGATAGAGAGATTTTTAATCAGTAAGGGAATCGAGGGTTATAGGGAGATAAGGCTTGAAAGTGAAGTTAAGAATTATCAGTTAAGATCAGTCATGATCTCATTAAATGGTGGCACAGACTTGATTGGCCAAATGGCCTAATTCTACTCTCATATCTGAAGGCCTCATGGTTACCTCCAGTAGTTTCAAATTCCACAGGGGAAAATTTTATCTATAAAGTAGGGTATGTTGTTCTTTTGAGACATAGCAGGCCGTGATGCCACACTTTATCCCTGGACATGTAAGGGGTTAAGCCCTTTCTTACAGTGCAGCTTTGAGGGGTGAGGTAAGAAGAACATGACCAGACATGAGTGAGCTGCTGATGAATGTGCCGGGGGATGGTGGGGTGGGGGTGGGGGGTGAAGGGTGGGGGGTGGGGGCGGGGGGTGAAGGGTGGGGGTGAAGGGTGGGGGTGGCGGGGTGGGGGCGGTTGGGGGCGGGTGGGGGAGGTGGGGGCAGGTGGGGGCAGTGACCAGTGATTGTGCAATGGGGTGGGGGGAGAAAGGTAAGTTAATACTTGAGGCGTGAACCTTAGCACTGATTTTGAGTTGAGATGTGCAATGACTCCATACAGTTCAAACTTTCCTCCCTAAGATTTACTTATGGTTTTGCTGAAACAGAATTTGCGTAACATTTTTCTACCCTGCTCCTTTGTCTTGGATTAGTGTATTCCTTTCTCATCTGATAGTTTTATGGTTTCCATAAAACTTTGGACAGCCGCCATTTAAAAAAAAAAGGAAAATGTTACAATTCCCACAATGAACAAGGGAAGATGGGAGTCATGGAGAATGGTTCCCTTACGGTATCAGGTATTAATTCTCAAACTTGAAATTTAGGGATGGAAATTAGTCTTTGGTGTGTATATTTTTGGATGGACAACAAACACAAAAGTACCAATTTCTGCCGTCAATGCCCCATGAGCCAAGGACATCAGAAATACAGTCTAGTCCCTGTATTTGGTTGAGGAATTTTTTCAGGTGTCCACTGGGCCTGCCCCACTCAAGAATCTTCCGTTGTTGCTGCAGCTAGGCTAAACAGATGTAAAGTTGCTCTTCAAGGTTTGATTATGGAGCTGGGAGATGCAGAAGTTGAATCCTCCTGGGTCCCCAGCACTGAGGGCTGCTGGTACTGTAATCTTTTGTTGTCACTTTTGATTTTGGCCCTGTCCATCAACACTGTTGCCCTCCACCCTCACTCCCACTGACTTTGTGAAGGACAGTTGCTGAAAAATGAACATTAAAATAGGCCAAGGATTGTTCACTTGGACAGGCCAATGAAGTAGCTCTTTTAAAATAATGACAAGTGCAAAAATAATGGGGACTTGGAACCTCTATCCAAAGTTCAATCAATATTTTAGTTATAAAACCTTGTCACTGAAATTTCAATTTTCTTTGTTCTGAGTTCAAGCCATTTCACTCCACTTAATCTGAATTTCAACCATTCTCATACTTAAGATTATGTGATATCAACCTCAGTGCCACCTGGCGCTGTATCCTTGTGTGAAGGCCCAGAGGCAAAGGAATTAAGTGCTGCTTTCAAGGCCATTGGCAGGGGGAAGCCTCCAAACTCATGTGGTGTCAGATCTTTTCAGAATAAGTGACATATGTGACGGGCCAGATCTCTGGACGATCACAGCCTTGCCCTGCAATGCCTCTCACTCATTTGTGGAAAGGAGACTTGTGGATGATAGACCCTTGGCGTTGCCAATTGTCTCCACAGCCTATGTCTCTGCTCCTCATCCTCATGTTGGTGCCCACGACCTTGTCCCATATTCAGTGCTTCCTGCTGGAGCTGCACACTCAGCCACCTTGCCCTCCTCTAGCTCCTCTCTGAAATGAGCATTTGTAGAAAAGCTCCCTGACCACTGGATCTATTCTTGCTTTTGGCTCCTATCTAAAAAGAGATATTGAAGATCAGAATTGGTAAAGGGTGTTGAATACATAGGTGTAAACAAGAGTGCTATGGGAGAAGATGGTCAGCTAGATTTTGGCATCTTAAATCACATTGTTCCTCATGTTACCTTTCACCTGGGAAACATGCATTGAGGTGTGTAGCATTCCATTCCACAGATGTTACATCTGAACTCTGTGTGTGGGCGGGGGGTGGGGCGGGGGGAAGAACTTGTGAATTATCTAATTGAACCAATGTGGCTCTGAATGCCATTCATTGACTTGGCATAACTGTAAGCATTTGTTTGCTCATGGTGAATGAATGGATGGATGGAGTCTGTTTAGCCGCTGATGAATGCCTTAATTGTTAACATGTGACGTCTCTTCACTGATGGGATGGCACAGTTGATGCAGCTGTGCCCTCTTCACTATATCCTTCACTCCCCAAGGCTGTGTTCCTGACTCCCACAATGTAACTTCTCAAAATTTGATGTGAGACTATTGAGTTGTGCCTTTAAAAGTGCAAAATTAGAAACCTGGTTTGCTCTTGCTTCCTGGAGAATGGGCTCCAAGTCCTGTGTAATTGACCTGGATCCTGTCTACTGCAGTGGCACCATCAAGTGAGAATGCATTCCAAGAAAGAGTTCCAGGGGCCAACTCAGTGGTCCTCCCCCAGGCAGAACCAATCTTACTGACTATTTCATCTTACACTATTTTATCTGAGTGTCAAGATAATTGTTCTGCACTTGGATTAAGGACGGAATTCGACCCTCCCTCCTTTCAAAACCAGCCTTCCATCCATTGACTCTGTCTACACTTCCCACTGCGTCGGCAAAGCAGCCAGCATAATTAAGGACCCCATGCACCCCGGACATTCTCTCTTCCACCTTCTTCTGTCAGGAAAAAGATACAGAAGTCTGAGGTCACGTACCAACCGACTCAAGAACAGCTTCTTCCTGCTGTTGTCAGACTTTTGAATGGACCTACCTCGCATTAAGTTGATCTTTCTCTACATCCTAGCTATGTCTGTAACACTACATTCTGCACTCTCTCATTTCTTTCTCTATGAATGCTTTGTCTGTATAGCGCACAAGAAACAATACTTTTCACTGTATACTAATACATGTGACAATAATAAATCAAATCAAAATCTCCATGTGCCTCTGATTTACCGAGAGCCTCACAATTTTCAGGTAGAGATGTTACCTGTTATTCTCCCCCATTAATACTGAATCCTGTGGTGGACATTCCCACCCTCCTCCCAAGCTCATCACCTGTGAGGTGCTGTGCCTCACATGGACCTGCATCCACTCCATTTGGAGGTTGTGTGCACCGTCACTTACAGGTGTTACCTCCCCTCCCCATGAGAGCTTCACCTACCCACCCTGTATAATGTGTTCCCTATCGACAGGCTGCAGATGCCCCGGTGATCATCACCGTTCCCCTGCAGCCCAGTACCGATCCCACGGAGCCCAGGGACATTGACTTGCACACTAAGCTGTACCATTTTCCTTTAAAGCACTCAGCCTTTGCCCCTTCCTGCAGCTGGGCTACTCCATGCTCCCAGTGATTGTTCCTGCCGTATGATCACTGCTCTTCTGCATTGTCTCCAATCTCTGACTTCAGACCAAGCTTCACATAGCCCCTGGACAGCCTCTGCCATCTGTGATTCCTTTCCATTTCACAGCAGCAATGCCTGCACTTTGTGACTCCTGTCTACCCGCCCTTGAACTAAACCGGGAGCCTTGACGTAGTTTCTGTTTCCAAAGAGGACTATGGGCCATAGTGACCTTCACAAAGCAGTGCAGCCCTGACCTGTTTAGTCCTTCATGCGAACCATCGCTAATGTGCCACCCTAACAAGCCCCCATCCCATAATCTGCAGTCTGCATGCATTCCCTTCCAGCAATACATGTGCTAACCTTTAGATCCCCTTGTTTGTCTATGTGTCGTGCAGCTTGGTTGGGGTCCAGTTTCCCTCCACCTTCCATTGTTCATCTTCTTTACCTACCTCCTTTCCTCTCTGCCTGCCGTCATGAGCCCTCACCCTCCCCACACTCCAATCCTTGCACAACCCTCCTTCCACATTGCCACCCTTATCTTCATCTGTCCAACTCGACCCTCCACCCTCTCCTCACAACCCATCCTCGGTTGAACTCTATTCCTTTGTTGCAGTGGCTGCCTGAGTCCCACAGCATAGTGCTGCATAGTGCTGCTCAGATAGACAGTGGTGTGTGGCATCAGATGGTGGGGGGGGGGGGGGGTGCAGAAAGAAGACCCCAGCACTTCCCAATACCAGGCGCAATACTGATCTGAATCGGTGTCACAGAGGGGGTTTCAGCAGCATGGTGTTGCCCATGAAGACCAGCTTGGCATGGAGATGGAGGGCAGGAACAAGAGTGCCCTGGTAGGCTGGTGGACAGCGCATCGGGAGCAGCACAGCATTGTGGCAGGTAGGCTTTGCATATTGCACTCGCCTCAAAGTCTCTGGTAAACTGAGGACCATCTTCTGCACACCACTCTTTCGCAACCGGGTTTGAGGCCGATGTGATTTCCCGCTGAGGTGATGCTAGGTTGGAAGGCCTGACGGGATTCCAGTGGGCCGCTGTTTAAATGAGCATTCATGAGACACAAGTGAATGTAAATCCACGCCACCTGCCAGCCAGAAGGCCAACCTGCCATTGGGAGAATTGCAATGTGATTTTAAACTCATGTTTCTGACTTTTCGGCTCCTGCCAGACTGTCCGCACCTGTCTGTCCGCCACCAAACACGTCATGGATTGGATGGAAGAATTCCGCACTTAATTACAAGACCTAACCAAGAAACAAGCCACTGGGCCTCAAAATCTATTGTTTATTTGACATCCGTCATGTTGGCCTAAATAAAGGACGGCACGGTGGTTAGCACTGCTGCCTCACAGCGCCAGGGACCCGGCTTGGGTTCAATGTTTGTGTGGAGTTTGCACGTTCTCCCCGTGTCTGCGTGGGTTTCCTCCGGGTGCTCCGGTTTCCTCCCACAGTCCAAAGATGTGCGGGTTAGGTTGATTGGCCATACTAAATTGCTCCTTAGCATCAGGGGGATGAGCAGAATAAATGTGGTTACGGGGATAGGACCTGGGTGGGATTGTGGTCGGTGCAGACTCGATGGACCAAATGGCCTCCTTCTGCATTGTAGGACTCTATGATTCTTTGATATATCTTATGAACAGGCCACCAGAAATATTTCCTCAGCCAGTAAAGAACTTTATATTCATGTTCAATAAAGATCAGCTGTCATCAACAATCACAATTAATCTTCCACATTTTTGTTACATTTGTGACAATTTAAAGAGGTTCAAGTTTTTGTTTTAATCTTGGGTTGCTGTTACACTACAAGTACGAATATCAGTAAAGCTCACTTTGTAGCCAACACACCTGAATATAAGACCAGCTGAACCTTACTGCGAGTCCCACTGAGTTCATAGTGACCAAGGACTTCTGGACATGGGTGGTTTGATGTGGATCCTGCATACCAGTTAGTTCATTTTATTTTTATCGATGGCAGAGACATCTGGTTCAATGTCACACGGTCCTAGTATCTGGAGTAATGCTAAGTTTAAGTTTATGTATTAGTGTCACAGGTAGACTTACATTAACACTGCAATGAAGTTGCTGTGAAAATCTCCTAGCTGCCACACTCTGGCGCCTGTTTGGGTACGCTGAGGGAGAATTTAACATGACCAATGCACCTAACCAGCACATCTTTCAGACTGAGGGAGGAAACCGCAGCACCCGGAGGAAACCCACGCAAGCACGGGGAGAACGCGCAGACTCCGCACAGACAGTGACACAAGTCGGGAATCGAACCCGGGTCCCTGGCACTGTGAAGCAGCAGTGCTAACCACTGTGCCACCGTGCCACCCAGTCCAAACACCTAGTCCAAATTGCAAGCAGCAAGTGCCTACCTATTAAAGGTAATTTCACAGTTACTGACAGCAACATTCTTGGGAGAGTTAGATAAAATTCTGCTTTTGTTCAGGTGCACACTGGAAACTGCTCCGCATCAATGCAAAAATAATAGTCTAATAGCAGTCTCAATATATTAGGCTGAGCTGCAAAATACCCAAGGACCTTAAGTGGTTTTCCTTACTAAAGCTACTTTGTAATTTTTTTTATTTACAAATTCAATTTAATATTTTTTGAAATGCCCAGCTGCACGGTGGCAAGAAAAATTAATAATGCAACGTTTGGAAGCGGCTTATGCTTTACCAGCTTTCATTAACTCGAAATTGTTCCTGAACAAACAAGATTTTCATAAATGCACCATGAGGAGGTGTCTCAATCACATTCCACTCAAAAGAGGAGAAAAAGTACTGCTGCTGAGTTGCACCAAGACAGCCGTTCATAAACACACACATTTATTCATTTAGTCCAGCTCCTATTACTTTTCTCGGTGGTCTGCTGTGTCATTTTGTTTAAAGTTCAAGGGTCCACCCCCACCTTGCTTGCTCCTTTCAATCTTTTATGCATAATTTGAAATTTGCTCCAGTAACATGAGTAATTAAATTGCACCACCTATCTCACTGTCTTCATGCCATCGCTATTGGTGATACCCGGGGAGTCGGTTAGCTCAGTTAGCTGGATGGCCGGTTCATGAATCAGAGTGATGCCAACAGCGTGGGTTCAATTCCCGTACCAACCCATAAGGCCCTGCCTCTTCAACCTTACCCTTTGCCTGAGGTGTGGTGATCCACAGATTAAATCACTACCAGTCAGCTCTCCCCCTCAAATGGAAGAGCGTCATCTGGGACTATTGGTATTACTTGTTTTCTTACTAGGGAGCATGAAAATAAACCTAGTGAGGGCGTCAACCATTAATCTGCTGTTTATTACTTTTAATTAATTGGATATCATTATGCAGGATGTAAAATTTTCAATAACTTTGTTAGTAATCCTTTGTAGCAATTTCTATTTTCTTTTGATATTACACACAATACAGGCAGCAGTACAATCCCCAGAGCTATATGGACTTTCTGTTATTTTACATAGCCTGTGGGATCAAACACTTACCCTTCAGTTTTAAAGACGGCTAGATGCAAATAAATTCAGAATCCATCGGGATCCCTTCACTATTAAAATGTGACTGGTTGTTGATAACTTGTCTATGAGTCTCCAAGAAACAAATCATTCTAAAACTAGATAAGTGCAGTTTCTCACCTGTATTTCTCAGCAAACCTTAAAGATATCAGGTGTTCAGCTTTAATGCGAAGTACCAGAGTCACCATTTAACGTTTTAAATTATCATCCATTTGGGGATTTTATTCCATCTACTGCAAATATTCGAAAAGAGTGGAGAGGAGAAATGCAAACTCAATAAAGATTGAAGTCTCTACGGATTTGGTGCTTCCCTTTGATTTTAATATAATACACCAATCATAAGGTATGCCATTTTGAAATGGACTGAACAAACAAAAACTTGCAGATGATGCCAACTATATCGACCTGGCTCCTTACCCATTACCTTTCAGAAACAGCTGGCATTATGGCATAATACACAGACCAGGATTGGCCAAATTTAAATCCAATGTATGCTATGTTGCCTATTTAAAACCTGGTTTTGCTTACTATGCAGTCAGTTTAAACTCATGTTCAAGTTTAACTGGAAAATCAGGTGCTACGTGTCAACCTCATCCAATCCCCAAAATGTACAAAGTAGGCTGCAACTTAGTTGTAGTGTGGGAAATTCTAATGGTGTTGGGAGAGCCTGTATTTGTTCATTTTTTGACCTGTTATGAACAGATGAGATAGTGGAAGTCTGCTTTCTGTCATGGTATCTTTCCTAACCTGATCCTTTCACATGGTGTTGTGGGAAGCAAGTGATAAAAAATGGGACTTGCTTTGTATACACGGAAGGAAAACAAAACATGGAAAGAATGTTTCCTTTTTGTCCTGAGACATTTGATAACCTTAAATGTGCTCAGTCTGTCAACTGCACATTGATTGTACCCACTGTTAAAAGAGCTATTGATTGTCACTTTATTTAATAGCTCTGCACATGGACTACACTTCAAACTAATGTTATTACCGTATCAACCTTTTCCTCTTTCAGTGCTTTCTTAATATCAGAAATAACATTACCAAGACTGGTTTTCCATTGATGTCTTTTGAAAATGGAATAGAAATATAGTATAGAAAATCTTTATTTTAAGGTAAAGATTCTGTGTGTGCACGTGTGTGTGTGTGTGTGTGTGTACACATGAGTGTGTGTGTATGTGTGCCTGCGTGTGTGTGTGTGTGCGCGTGTGAAGATTTTTGGCACAAATATAATATTTGCACTTGAACATTATGATCAGGCTGAGAGCCAATGGGACATGTCACATGTTGAGAAAACGAAGGGTGGAATTTTCCTGTCCCGCTCGCCACAGGAATCATAGCAGGAGGGTGAGAAAATCTGGCGGACCACGCAAAGGTCTGTTGATCTCAGGCAGGATTTTCCGGTCTTGGGGCGAGCACGGCTGAAAAATCCCATCTGAAGTGTCAGTTCGAAGTTCGAATTTGAAACCAGGAAATAGAATATTAGATAACAAATCCCAAACATTCCACTAACTGGCAGACGGATTCGAGGGAGTAAAATCTACTCCTTAATCATGATATTTTTAAAAGTACAACAGTTAATCTTTAAGCAGTATAGGGTATTAAAAGTAAGAAATATGAATTGGGTATAATCAAAAAAGCTTCAGTCTCCCTCTTGAGTAACATATCATTAGCTCATGCTAAATGATATCATCTGGCTACCATGTTACATCAAAATGACCTTGAACTACAATAACTACAAGCGAATGGTTTTTTCAATACATATAAAGAAAGCATGGCATATTTCATAGAATTCCTACAGGGCAGAAGGAGGCCAGTCAGCCCAATGACAACAATCCCTCCCAGGCCCTAGCCCCATAACCCCACATATTTACTCTGCTAATCTCCCTGACCACTAAGGGGCAATTTAGCATGGCAATCCACCTAATCTGCACATCCTTGGACTGTGGGAGGAAACCAGAGCACCTAGAAGCAACCCTGCTGACATGGGGAAAACGTACAAATTCTGCACAGACAGTGGAGGCTGGATTTGAACCTGGGTCCTGGCGCTGTGAGGCAGTAGTGCTAACCACTGTGCTGCCATTACATATTTATAAATGCCAGTAAATTTAATTTTAGAGCTTCAGTTGTTTGATTTCTAGCTTCTTGCCTTTTGATATCCGAATGCTTAAAGTATAACCACCTTCTCTTTTCCATATAACAAACAACCTGTATTTTTGTAGCATCGATCACATCCTTGGGACATAAGTGTTCCAAAGCCAATCAACTAGTTTTTGAAGTTATGTCATTTTTATTGATGCAGGCAAATGCAGCACCCAACATGCACACAGTATTATATTACACAGGAAGATCCACAACCAGCGACTACTGTAAGCAGCAAAACTCCCTGCTCTTCTATGAAAAAAGTAGCATGGGACTTTACATCCATTTGAATAGACAGATGGGGGCTCAGGTTAACACCTCCTGTGAAATAATGCTGCATTCCCTCAAAACTGAAGTATCAGCCTAGATTATCTACTCAAGTCTTGAAGTGAGACTTGACCCCCCCAACAACCTTCTAACTCAGGTGAGAATACTACTGCTGAACCAGGCTGACACTTATGTAGTCATTTATTATTGGATTATCTGCCTTGGAGTGAAACAGCTGGTTTTAACTAACTCCATGTAATTCATCTGAATCCTGCAGTGACCAGGCTCTTCTAATTTTTGTGCTTAAAATCTTTCAATTAAGTGCTTTTGATCGGCACTGTATCATGCTTTTAAGGTGCAAATCAGATGCATGTTTGACAGGTCTTTACTTCCTGCCCTGAATTAACTGAATGGCTCAGTGAAGCTGGTAAACATTTTTCAGATATAACTTGCGTGCATTTTTCAAGACATAATTTGCTACCAGTTTTTTTTTCTCTTTTGGTGCCTCCCTGCTTTTGAGATCTTTAACTCCACCATTTGAATTTATTGCACTCACTTTTCCTGTTCTCTCATGACAAAATGGTCCCCGAAAATATTTAGCACATTATGAAAGATTATTTTCATGACCAAACGTAGGCTGCAAATCCCATAAGATGAGTTGATAAATGTGCTGACATTGGAGATTGTGTGTAAAGCTATATAATTACTGCATTATTGCTGGAAGTTATTCTGAAACATTAGTTATTTTATTTTTGTCACAGAATTTGAAGCAGCTCATTTCACAACGCTGTCAGCGTGGATTTTATATTGGCTGCAATCCAATAGGCCCAATGAGGATTGTCAGTTTTCAGCTCGGCTACTGAATGGCTTGGCTCAGACAAGCAAACTCCATTCAAAAGTGTGTAAAACCTTTGCAGTTTACATGACATAACTGGCTGAGTGAAAAATAGCACTTTCTGTGGAAGTCATGGACTTTTTTTTCAGTTGGTTTGTTGGCTGCTAAAATAAATAATCAAAATTTGAGACAGCACTGCTGATGGAAAGAAATGCTGTTCCTATTTCAACTACCCACTTCTAGCGTAGAGCACTTCAAGGTTGGGTAGAGCAGCCAGTTGCGGAGAGAACACTCATTCAAGCTCAAAACCAGGAGAGGCAGCAGATTGTTTTAAGGTTTGCAGAAGTCACACAATAGTCCAATGGAGAGGGTGGGAACCTGGAGCAGTACGTTTTGTTAACGGACTCACTAATCTCTGTAAATCTCTGAGCTCCAGCTCAAGCAATAATACTCCAGAACTGCAGGGACAGTGCACAGGCAGAGCCAGGGAAGTGTTGTTAGGGGGCAGTGTGAAAGGGCAGTGCCTGGGCATGACCCTTCCCCTTCCCCCGGGGCCCCCCAGTGGGTTCTGCTTGCCAGATATATGTCATGTGATTCACATTGGTGTACCCTCACGCTGTTGTGAATCTAATGGGGGGAGGGATGGGAGGATGACGATCAGGCATAAAGGCCTGACAACGAGAATTAAATGTATTTAATTAGGATCCTGACTTTCAAAGTCGGGATTCCTGTTCCGTCATTGGCAGGGGGCAGGTCAATCCATCAGCGAAATCCCGCTGGGTAAAATTTGGGACTGCCATTGGAATTTCCATCCCTGCTGCCCCCCCCCCCCCCAAACCAAATACCACACATGGGGCAGCACGGTGGCACAGTGGTTAACACTGCTGCCTCACAGCGCCAGGGACTCGGGTTTGATTACCGGCTTGGGTCCCTGTCTGTGCAGAGTCTGTATGTTCTTCCTATGTCTGCGTGGGTTTCCTCCGGGTGCTTTGGTTTCCTCCCACAGTCCGAAAGACGTGCTGGTTGGGTGCATTGGCCATGCTAAATTCTCCCTCAGTGTAGCTGAACAGGCACCGGAGTGTGGCGACTAGGGGATTTTCACAGTAATTTCATTGCAATGTTAATGTAAGCCTACTTGTGACACTAATAAATAAACTTAAAACTTTAAATATGGGAATGAGGGGGTCTGGACTCAAGAGAAGCACTCAGACCCATGATTTATCTTCCTAGCAGTCAATATTTACATCTTCAAACTGCCCTGAAGCCTCAAACAGCAGGGCCTCAAAGTTCAACCTGGGTCCAGTCAGGTCATCAGCCCACAGAAACCATGTCACTTAATTTAGCCTCCCATTCTGTAACATGTATGTGTGTGTTTATTATTTATTGGATTAATACAATCAATACAACCCTCCCTTCTTTCTGAAAACTCAAGGAAACCTGTCTATTTGTGTCACGTACAATCACAGCCCATAAACAGTTCAGCTTTCACTGAATTGGCAAGCATATCTTTTTTTTAAAAAAGAACTGTTGTGGTCAAATGAGGAATGGAGAAAGAAGGGAGCCATTCCTCACCTGATCAGAATACATGTGTCAACTCTTTTGATCTTGGAGATTTCCTTTTTTCTAACAATTGTTTCATATGAAGCAAGGTCAATCATTAATCTTTTTTCACTTTTGTTTTCAAATGAATGTGATCCCACAGGGAGAGATTGTCAATGTAATATTCAATTGGAAATTGATTTTCATAAAGTTTCCCTTAAAACATTTGACATAATAGCCCATATCCATTAGAAGAGCCAGTGTTTCTACAGCTGGAGTACTTTTAACAACCATTTTCTTCTCTTGGTTTCCCAGACTAAAGGACAACATTTCCTTTTATTTTCCAATCACCAAAAATATTATGAAGGTTGCTGCACTTGAATATCCATCAGGAAGATTGGCATGAGAAGCATCACAAAATATTACTGATTTCATGCTCTTTGGGTCACCCAAGGATGAACAATTTTCTATTTTAATTTTTTAATGTTTTATTTGCTCTTAAAAAATCCTAAATGTTAGGGTCCTTTATCATGGTACTTAGCTCCAAACACCAGAAGTAGCATCCAGCCTTCATAACCAATTCAACTGACCAATCAAGCTTTGCAACTGCTCAATTTCCTGTTTAGATAAGACAACATGGAAAGGTGACAACCAGGATAGAAGTAATACCCTCTTAAGGATAGCTAATTCAAAGCTATACCAGATCTATTCTGCATTAATGTCTAAACCAAAACTCCTGAATTCCACTTTAATGTTATTAATAACATTTCTCAAATTCCATCGTCCCACCCCATAAATCATCCCCAAATATCATGAAAATGCCTGAATAGTTTAGACTCCAATTAAGCAATACTTTTTAGATGAACCCAGTCAACTTCTAGTGCAAAGGAGCTCACCGAAAAATACCACACGCCAGGAGAGATCGTTCAGGCAATAAATGCATTTATTTAGTTTTCATAGGTTCGCTTTTGCATTGCTTTCCACTTTAGGTGGTTTCACTCCTCTGAAAATTTTCACCCTGTAGAAATGATGGGCGCAATCTTACCAGTCGTTCAGCCAAATCTCCGTTCACTGCAGCAGGATGGGAAAATCCTGCTGGCATGAACGGTGATAAGATTCTGGTCTTGATTTTTATGTCAGTTGAGTTATATTCCCACCAATATGTGGCCAAAAGAGCTAAAGATAAAAGTCTTTGAGGATTAGTTTTCCCACTGTGGGAGTGTCCACTCTAACAACCGCTCTTAACATCCACCCAATCACTCTTCAAAATCCCAATCAACAAGCCTCTCTTTTAGCCTTAAGTCCCCTTTGCAAGGATCTATTCAGTACAAATCCATCTATGCGATCTGGTACTTCAGAATAAAGTCCAAATTCCTTCCAACTATCTAATTTAGTTCTTCCAGAGCTTTTTCTGGTGTGACCCCATTTTTACTCCTCAGACTTGATGTAGGTGGGGGGGGAGGAATAATACAGAACAGCAGGATAGCAACTGTTATTATTTTACTATTGAAGTGCCAAAATGAAACAAAACAGCCAGGCAATACCCTTCACTACTGTACTATTGAACCAGCAGCATATTAAGGTTCACTGCCATATCCAAGTATCAAAATAAAACACCATGAAATCATGTTGTCATTGGGTTCCTCCTTAAAAAAAATTAAAACGCCCTATAATTTGAAATGCTAAATTCCTATATCAAATAACATTTAAAACATAGAAGTGGCTAAGCTAACCCTTTCTACTTGCCACCTGCTCACTGCCTCTCCAACAAGTCGTCTCTTGCCCTCTCGTCAACTCTCTGCATCTCTGCTTCCTTGCCCGAACCTCCCACTTCCCTCTCACAATGCGAGCAAGGGCTTCAGGAGAGAATTGGACAGAAAAGCATCGAATAGGAGTAGTAATGCACAAAAAATTCAGATTCTTGTTAAGCCTCACACAGATTCTGCATAATTATTTGGGTATAAAGTTATTGAAATTGTTATCCCTGATGTTGAGGAGTATTACATGATGTCAAAATGAGTGTAATCCTAGCACAATTTGAAGCTTTAATCCTATGAACAAAAACCATTGTAATTATATTTCTTGGCAATTAGTTATCGACTGTTAAGAAAAAGGCACTTACTGCTACTTTGCAGCTTTATTCTAAATTGTGCTTGCCAAAGCTTCAAATGCTGCATACCAATGATAAGTTTGAGTTTTAAGGTGTGCAGAGGCTACCTCCTGGCACCACCCTGTCATCACACTGTCCCCCAATTACTATTTCTCCATACGGGATTCCCATTTGAGTCAGCGAGCTGTGAAAAAACACATCACGGTGCATTGGATCCACTCCCAGGATGGAGTCTCTTCTCCATGGCTGCCATTACGGTTTTGGACAGTCGCAAACTATGGTTGGAGAAGCCATGATCAATTCCTTTGGTTTTGCCTCTCTTACTTTTCCCTGTAGGTTATCGGCAGCCACCAAAACTCCACGGTCAAGAGAACTCCTGTTTCTAGGACCATTCCATAGCCCTAATTTCATTTTGCAAACTATTAAGATAGGGCTACTATTTGTGCTTTGTCTTTTGGGGCTACTACTATAAGATCTCTTGCTCCAGCAAGTGATCATTTTATATCACAAGAGTCACTCTCAGGCGCATTATTGAACTCGCACCATGGTTTTTGTACCTTTACCCTATTCAAAGGCCATCATCTTGGACATTTAACCAATATTTACCCTTGCCAGTAGCTTTTCCTGCAGATCCCTCAATAACTGCATCCCTCCATTCTCCGGACCCTTTTGGAACATATGTCAGCCGAGCACCCATTTTGGCAATGGGCCTCTAGCTGTGATCTTGGGCGGCACGGTAGCACAGTGGTTAGCACTGCTGCTTCACAGCTCCAGGGACCAGTGTTCGATTCCCGGCTTGGGTTACTGTCTGTGTGGAGTTTGCGCATTCTCCTCGTGTCTGTGTGGGTTTCCTCCGGGTGCTCCGGTTTCCTCCCACAGTTCAAAGATGTGCAGGTTACATTAGCAATAATAAGGTGAATTACTCCAGTTATTTTGCATCAATGAGTTGTCATCCCTGAACCTGAACCTAAAACAAATAGAACAAATAGAACAAAATTAAAATCATGGTTAGGTTAGGTTGATTGGCCATGCTAAAATTGCCCTTAGTGTCCTGGGATGCGTAGGTCAGAGGGATTAGTGGGTAAAATATGTAGGGATATGGGGGTAGGGCCTGGGTGGGATTGTGGTCGGTGCAGACTCGATGGGCCGAATGGCCTCTTTCTGTACTGTAGGGATTCTATGATTCTATGATTCTATGATTGTCATACTCCCTAACCTTGTACCAATTTTATCTAGATAACATTTTAGCTAGTTACACACTGTGGAAGTACAAACACTACCTAAAACCACAGCGTTAAATGAATCTATGATTAATACACATCTTTGAGCTGAAATTTCTTAATACCAGTACAATTCTTTCAAACTGATCATTATCATATTCAGTCTCCAAATTCATGCGTCACTTTGAGAACCCCGCTGTTCTGCTTTGGGCAGTTCATCACTTAATATTGATCCATACCTGAAGTATCTTTAAACTGTTCATTGGACATTCCTGCGGTTCATTTGCCTGCTACTTTAGTTCCAATCCTGTCATCTGTTGTGGCTTCCAGGTATGATAAAAGTATTTACATTCTCGTTCCTTCTGTCTGTAACTCTTCCTTTGTACTGGTGCCTGTCTCCATTAAGTGGATGATTTTGGAATTCCACAATTATTCAGTCTCCCATCCTTCATGACACTGCAAAATGTTCAATTTGTGCGGTGAAGACTACTAGAATTGACTGCTCCCCCAGGATTTTCTCCTAAGTAGTAGACAATTGCTCCACAAGGCAACCTAATTCCAAAACTTAATCTCCGTTAAGACCAGGGGTGGGATCTTCCAGCCTAGCCTGACCCGAAACCGAAAAATCCCGCCCGAGCTCAACGTCCCTCTCCCGCTCTGATTCCCATGGCAGGCGGGACGGTAAAATTCACCCCCAGGTGTCCATTTGCAACCCCTTAGCACAATCCAGTAATTTGAAATAAAATTGAACAAGTAATCTCTAAATTTCTGAAATCTTTTCTACAGTCTGTTAAAATTCATGATATATTCTTCCATGGGATGCCTGTCTTTCAAAATCTGTTAAGTCTGACCATGCATCATAGGCATCTAAGAGGTCATCTTTCTTGTAAATTTCATCCATGAAGCTTAATAGAAGATCCAAACCTTCATCAGCCTCCAACTGATGGGGTTGCAACTCTTTGCTTTTGATTTTACTTTAGTTAGAAAGTGGCAATGTCAAGGCTATACCATGTTTCCTCTTTGGTTGCGATGCAACCTGTGTCTGGATGTCCACTTCATTTTTCCACTGGTCGTAATTTACACTTGGTTTCAGCTATTCTTCACAAAGGCAATTAGATTGCAATCTTCTGTCTTCAAAAACATTCCCTTTGACTGGAATTCTCCAGCCATTCACATTGGCGGGATTCCCTGGTTCCGTCAGTGGTGTTGTCTCTGCCGTGTGTTTCCCAGCAGTGTGGGGTGGCTTCAGTGTGAATTCCCAATGACAGTTGCAAGACCAGAGGAACCCGCTGCCTGTGAATGATGCACCACCTCCTGTCGTCAAGGTGAGGGCAGAGAATCACACCTCTAGTTTCCAATCTTCATCTTGGAGCAATCGATCTCTGCTACTGTGTTAAACCTCTTACAGCCAGTTGGTAAAGGAGGAAACATCTTTACTTACAAAGTCGAGACATTGCAACCCACCACCAATGTCAATAAGTGTCTCTTTATACTGTTTTAGTTAATCCAATAAACAAATCGACCATTTAAAAGGGCACTCTCAGGTTATTATAACAAAAATTAAAATCATGAAAGGAAACTTATTAAATGAAAATGTCTCTCAGATGATAATGCCTCTCTTTATACACCTTTGAGCAAACAATAATCAAATTGATAAATTAACTAACAATCCCTCAGAGGGACACTGTAACAAAATGAAATCTTCAAAGGAAACTTAACAAATTAAAATAATATTTTGGATGATATAACACATTCCAGGCCCAGCAGTGCCCACTAGTCATGGAATGCCTCAAACAACTAGGCAGATGTCCTGGGTGTGAATGTGGCCATGGAAGAGAGGCAGACAGTTGGGTCAAACAATCTCAACTGCCTGCTGCCAGAACTTGTAATGGGCAAATTGACCAGGCCCAATGGCAGGCTAACAAGGGAGACCTTGCAAACTCCCCCCACCCCCCTCCCCCCTCCACCACCCCTCGCATTCTGTAAGGGGCTAGCAATCTCAGTGTGTGCTTTTTATCCATTGCCCAGTTACCATGATCCATGGTGATGCTTTAGTTTTGTGAATAAATATCCAAACAAATGCAAAAGCTACAGAAGTTATCTAATATGTTAAATGCCCTTCAGTGTGACGACATTTATTCCCAGTTACTCAGATAGCCAAGGATGTGAATGTGTGGGGGAAAGTTGCCTTGGTCAATGGTTCTTTATTAAAATTTAAAATATAGTCCTGCATTTTCCTCCTGCAGGCACTCAGGTGATTTTCATCCAATCAACTGGGTATGTATAAAAGCTGGCATTGTTATCAGTTGCACATTCTAGAAACTGGTTTTTGTTCCTCTGTTTGCAAACTGTACTTTTTTGAGGTTTGTTTAAAACAAGTTTCAATATTGTAACCTCCCATCCCTGTCCCTTTCCCACCCCCCACCCCCCAACTATGCTCAAGTCCAAATCCCTGTGGATACCAAAAATACAACTAGACCCAGCATTCCTTTGGATGCACTAATCCTTGCATTTTGGTTCTTCATTCTTTTAACCTGTTCTACCACTTTTCCCCTTTCCCTCCCCTTTGAAATTTTCTACAAGTCTCATACGTGACAGCTTTTCAGTTGCCTGAAACCTTAACTGTCCTGCTTAGGTGAGCTAAGCATACTTCTGAACACAGGTTTGGGCAACTCTGTCGCCCAATAGTTTAAAAACAAGCATTTTTATAATAAGTGGAGAGCATCGCCTATGGGCATGATTGGGGAGGGGGAGGGTGGGAAAGGGACAGAAAGGCGCAGCATAGTAGGTAGCACAGTGGTTAGCACTGCTGCCTCACAGCTCCATGGACCTGGGCTCAATTCCTGGCTTGGGTCACTGTCTGTGTGGAGTTTGCACTTTCCTCCAGGTGCTCCGGTTTCCTCCCACAGTCCCACAGTCCAAAGATGTGCAGGTTAGGTTGATTGGCTATGCTAAATTGCCCATACTGTCCCAGGATGTGTAGGTTAGAGGGATTAGCGGGGTAACTGTGTGGGATTGGGGGGATAGGGCCTGGGGTGGGATCGTTGATGGTGCAGACTTGATGGACCTAATGGCCTCCTTCTGCATTGTAGGGGATCTGTGATTTCTATGATCCCCACACTCTCAACATTAAAGTTGCAGTTAAGACATGTTTAAGACATGTTCTGGAGGCTCCACAGACCCTTTTGAGCACTTTTGAGAACAGGTTAAAAAAAAGAAACAAGATGCTAGGATCAGTGCATCCAAAGGAATGCCAGGTCCAATTGTATCCACGGAGATTTGAACTTGGGCATGGTTAGGGAGGGGGGGCGGGAAAGGGACAGGGGTGGGGGGGGGTTACAATATTGAAATGTGATTTTATACGTACTGCATTCACATCATGTTTGATATCTAACTGAAGCAGGGAAGCTCTGGAATTAGATTTCCACATAGCTCTGGAATTAGATTTCTAAGTCCTGCGCCAGGAGCGTCGGGTCCTTTAGGCCTTGATGGGGGCAAGCATAGAACCAGGGAAAATTCACACAGCCAACTGATGTGCTAGTTTGCCAACACCATTACATTCCAGGAATATTTTTCTGAATGTGAGAGTGGGGGCAGTAAGCAGGACCCAGCCGCCAACACAGAGTGACCAATTAATGGACCTCTGGCTCCTCCAAGGAACAGGGTCGGCTGTCAGGAGGTGGACTCATGGTGGCAGATCAGGGAACCAACACGCCAGACAGGCTTTAAGGGTCTCACTGCCTGCTTGGCCACAGCTGTGGCTACAAGCTGTGGAGGGGTTTGGTAACCTGGCCTACTTCCATTTTTTAAGTTAAAAGTATAAGAAGTTGGTGAGAGGGCCCCACTGCTTTGAGCTACTCTCTCTTATCTGAAAAGGCAGCTTTTTGCTGCTCCCATGTCAGAGGATCCCCCATTGGCTGCCTGTAGCCACTAATTGATCAGTTTGGAGTTATCACTGCCAGGTGACTGTTCTGCACACAGTGTGAGGTTGTGGCTCCCATTGACCCTGACATCCTAATATCCCTGCCCTCAGCATCAGCACAAAACTAGTTATTCATCCCGATAACAAGCGTGATCTGAGATCTCTGCTCTTTCGCCAAATTGGCACCTTGCAAAGGTCAATTTTCACCACTCACCATTGACTGCCCGAGGGTGGGATTTTCCGGCCCTTGCCTGCTGGCGGAATCTTCCAGTCCCATTGATGGCAACACCCCCCGAAGCTGGTTCACGGGTAGCAGGACGGGTGAGGTAGACATCGCACTAGCGACCAATGGGGATCCGCCTCCGCCACTGTAAAACATGCCACTGGGGGCATGGGGATGAAGGGGGGAGGGAGGTGAAAAACCCACTGCTAGTTTCAGAATTTCCTTTCTAACCTATCTGCTCCTTTTAAACCTACCACTATGATCAAAATTTTGCTCACCTGTCCTACGTAATATTTCATTACGTAGCTCCATGGCCAAATTGTGTTCTTGTGAAGCATTAGGACATTATATAAATGAACATTATTACGGTTAAGTTCATCCTTAAATGAAGTTGCAAGAAGATAACTAGCCAGAAACGTACTTTTGCCATTTCTGCGTCAAAACCTTTATTTTGGGGGGAATTTGAAATTAAATGGAATGCAACAATCGATCAGAGGGTTGAAACTTCACAAAACTGACACATGGATAAAAACTGTAGGAGAAAGCAGTGGAAGATGTGGTGGTAATTGAAGGCTTTTGGAGATGGTTCTGATTCTATATTTGGGCCAGCACATAGGTTAAATTAGGTCAAATTAATTTTGTTTGGTTCACTGACTATGTTCAGATCTGGACAGAAATGATAAAGTAAAGCCAGTTCAGGGCACGTCTGTTTGAGATCTGTTACTTGCTGCGCAACATCAAGTGAAATTATGATTTGATGGCGGATCATTTCAGTTTAACGTTGCTGTTTTCTTCCATTGTAGAAGTTGAACTTGTGCACTTTGACATGATGTGGTGCCAGCATACCAGTTACACTCACGAGCTGAAAGGAACCATGTTAAAGCTGTCAAAATGCATTTGCTTGGACATCGGGTGTTGACAAGATGCAGTTGCCAGTCAAGTTCCCTTTGTAGATTACAGCACAGTCAAACTAATCCAGGAGAACTTTACCTCTTTGTAACATAGCAAGGTTGCGACAATGTGACCTAGAAGTTTGAGATAGCTGCTGGTAATTTATGGTATCTGTAATCCATATTACTCATTCCTTTAAAGGTTCATGCGAGCTGGTTGACCTTGGAAACTTTGGTTGTGCAACGGTACAGACAGAAATTGTGAATGTTTTCTGGATCATTTCGTCAGCAATCTGCACGTCTGCAGCCTGAAGATTGTCGGTAATAAAATTTGAGATTTGATCCTTGCCCATCTGGACTGGTGAAACTTGAATCAGACAATGATCAAGGTGCTTTACTGAGTTTAGCCTATTCGGGATGGATGTAAAATAGGACAATTCACATATGTTTATAATTGTTAGTTCTTAACCCATGAGCATCCTAATGTGACACATGGCGGTGTGACCTGTGCCACGTACAGAATTCATGGGGCCCTGAGCACAAGTACATTTGAGGGCTCCTCACATCACATTGAAAAACCCTCCCCCCCTTACACAAATCTGTACTAAAATGCAGAAGGAAATAGACCTGTAGCATGTTTATGCTGCATTGACTATAAAGTAACTTAGATAATAATACACACAACATTTAAATGAAACTGATCCAATGGTTATATGCTATTTTTGTGTTTGGCTAATTTCTTAACAGAGCCTATGCCTCCTCATCCCCAGCATTTGGTCGTACAGACCCTTTGGTTCATTCATTAGTCAACCCAGTTATGACCAGTGTCAAAGAGTACATTCTGCCTGCTGTATACTCTAAATTTCCCCTAGATTCTTCCTCAGAAACAGGTGTAAGTGAGAGGGTCTGCCCGTGATGTGTCATTTGGAATCTTTAAGGACCGAGGTGGTCTTTCTTGTGGTCTCATTACGAAATGCGACTGGTGCTGCCAGACCTGAAAGTTTGGTAAGAAGGTCTTGTGGCACAGAGAGTAGCATCCCTACCTCTGAGCCAGAAGCTCTTGGTTTGAGTCCCACCCCAAGAGTTGATGGCCAGGGAAGGAGCATTTGTGGCATTGCCAAGCAGGTTGAGGATCAACCTACGTATCCTTCCAGATGATATTTGTTGTGGGTTTGGAAGGTGCTGCCTAAGGAACCTTGGTGAGTTCCTATGGTACATTCTGTAGATGGTACATGCTGCTGCCTCTCTGCATCAGTGGTGGAGGCAGTGGATGTTTGTCGATCCAGCACTTGGTGCAAAGAAAAATGGAGGCATGGCTCATGCCATCATGCTAGCAGGGGAGGGATGGAAAAAGCCTGCAACATCGGGAATCCCAAAATAGGGGCGCCATTTTAAAAGGGACCCCTGATCAAAAAAAAACAACAAAGCTCCCCACAAGCCCACTGGCAACCCTCCCATGGACCCTGTCCACCTGGTACTGCCTGGACATGTCTCTCTCCACCTGGGGGCTGTACTTACCTGTGCATCCACAGTGGGTCCTGTTCACCTGGTTCTCATTTAAAAACCTGTCATTAATCTTGCTGACATAATGCCACGTCAGCGAGGGAGGGGCTGACCCTAATATGGGGGGCAATATGGAGGGGAAGCCCTTGAATGTTATTATAATTTATTTAAATGAGGTTGCCAACCTTTTTAAGTGGCAAAGTTGTTACTTCACCGGAGAGGGGCAGGGAAAATCATGCCAGTCTTGCAGGACTTTGCACCCACAGTGCCGTCCCAAATTCAAATTCCCAACCAATGGTTCTGGCATTGCATCTCAGTTTTTCGTCTCCTGATGTCTTGGCGAAGAATCTGGAATTACCTCAGTTCCTGCACCTACCTTTGGTCACAGATCCTAATATCTACTCCCTTGCCTCAGTAATTTTTGTGAACTGCCTTCCAAGATGTTTATTGTGTAAACGCAAGTTTTCTTTTATTTGTTCAGGAGATGTAGGCATCCCTGGCAGGGCCAGCATTTATTGCCCAGCCCTAGTTGCCCTTGAACTAAGTGGTTTGTTAGGCCATTTCAGAGGGCAGTTGAGATTCAACCACATTTCTGTGGCTCTGGAGAGACATGTCGGCCAGGCCAGGTAAGGACAGCAGATTTCTTTCCCCAAATGACATTAGTGAACCAGGTGGGTTTTTACGATGATCGACAATGGTTTAGGGTCATCATTAGACTTTTAATTTCAGATATTTACTGAATTCAAATTTCACCACCTGCCGTGGTAGGATTTGAACCTGCGTCCCCAGAGCATTACCCTGGGTCTCTGGATTTCTAGTCCAGTGACAATACCACTGACATAATAATATTGTAATATAGTATCATAAAATGGTTACAGCACAGAAGGCCACTATTCAACCTGTGATATCTGTAATAGATCTCCACATGATTAATTCCACCAATTCCAGTTCCAAGTCCTTTGCCTGTAACCTTGCAAATTTCTACGTTCAAATTAAAAACTCATCTATGAGGACATGCTTTAGTTATTTAAATCATGTTAATTTTGGATGTGTTGCATAAAGGCTTCCATACTCTTAAAGGGTTAAGTAAACAAACTAAGTGTCATGTGGAACATAGCCTAATGCTAGAATTTAAACTGTTCAGTTTGCGTTGTGCTCATAGTCAAAAACATACGGCTATAAATATCGACTGTTTTCTTTTGTTGATAATAGTTTCAAGGAAATAACATACTTAAACAAGCCCGGAAGGATCATGGATTTTTCTATTATCAGAAACATTTTTATGTGCTTTAAAGATAAAACAGACCTTCAAGTATGCAATATTAAATACATGAAACAATTTTTAAAAATAGCTTTAGAAGTTTAATGTTATAAAGGAAGTTTTAAGAATTTAGACCATTAGAGATTTTTCATCAGTAAAACTGGCAATCATCTCGCTATTGTTAATTTCTTGCTCCATAACTGTTATCAGGGTTAAAATCCTCACTTTGACACCCATGTCCAGACTTTTCTTTGAGATGCAATGCAGCTGGGTTAAAATAATTGATGGCATAATACTGAAGTGATAAAGATGCATTCTTATGGGTTGGATTTTACTCACTCTCAAGATGGGCTAGGAGATGTGAGGCTTCATAAAATGATTTTAGGAGGAGAGCTTGACATCTTCTCACTGCCATGGGAGATTATCAGTGGCCAGAGGTGAGTGGTCAATTAAACCAGTTAAGCGATAAATTTATGGCCACTTCCTGCCACTCACCACCATTTTACTGGCATTGGAAGGTGCTGCCATCATGTAGGGAGACCTCCAAGTGAACCTTGATGGCCTCCCAGCAGGTCCTTGAGGAGGAATGAACTTTATGGCCAATCCATTGCCAATGGAGGGGCCCCTGGCAGTAATGGCCTTCCCTGAGGCTATGGCAGCTGTGCTGCACCCAAAGCCTTCCTGTGGGTCGGGGTGGGGGGGTGTGTGGGGGAGTGTTCTGCTTTCAGTCCCAGTAGCGGGACTACTTAACTTTCGATAAAGTTCTGGCCAATGTTATTATTACACAGGGAATTAGTTTCTTTCCAAGGAATTGTGCCCTTTACTCACTAATAATGATATAAAGGACTAAAACAATATAGCAGTACTTCATTAAGAAAATAGGCATTGGTTAGTTTGCATTTGCTTTCTCAATGGTATCACCAAGCTCATTATATGATGGTTGATCATGATAAAGGTGTTGTATAGATTTTCTTTTAAATCTATTATAGCATTTGATTAGTGTTTTTTTAAAGAAATGAGATGACTTCATATTCATAAAAGTACCTCACTCAGTGTCAATGTTTTGAATCATTTGTATAACTTGTTTATGTTGATCAATAGATTTCATTAAAGCTAATCAATAGCTTCATCTTTAAGCAAATGCGTCCATGTATAAATTTTCAATAATTGCTATACAAATCAGATGTTGTCATGTCCTCTTCTGAGGAAGCTGTACCATTTTGCCATGTCATATATATATATCATCATAAATCATTCACTCATACCTATATTGCCTTTCATTGATCTCATATCTGTATTTGCAGCCTAAAGGGGCGACTCTTAGGGAGCAAGTTTGTGAAAAACAAAGATGTAACATCTGGCTGTTCAGTTATTTGTTCTGGGGAAAATAAAAGAAATGGCTCATTTTAATAAAATGTTATTTCTGTAGCATTGGGCGATTGTGTAAAAGTTGTTATTGCAATTGTAATTCATTGGCCAACTCAGCATACAAAGCACTGAGTATTGCAGGACTATCTAATCTTATCCCGAGGTGTAAATAGTGAGTAGCATTTCCCTTCCTTCAAATGCAGTGAAAATTGTCATACTTTTTGCAGCTGATTTATTGTCCTTGATGTAATGCTTTTAAAAGTTCATATTTACGAGGTCCTTCACTGTAAGTAGGTAACTAGGTGTTTAATCCTGAAAAAAGCATCTATAAAAGAGGCTGGTTTGGATATGTACCGTATCATTTTTTTGTAATAATCAAATGAGGATAAGTTGTCGGCTGATTGAACATGACTTAAATTCAAGAAGGTAAGTAACTCCCATTATGCTAAAACTAAACTGGAAGTGTTCTGTGGTGGAAATGATTGTGTGATAATATTGATCTCTTCAGTGGAGTGTTTCATTGAAGGTCATAATCATAAATGAGGATTGTAAGTATATCGCAGGTTGGAGGTGAGATTTCACATGTAGAATCTATCCGGCTGCATTAGCAGCACATTCAGTCAGCACAAGACTGCAGAAACAGCTTGTTGGATAGCTTGCAACTCAACAACACTCACACATATGCACACAGCAGCTCGCACTCATTTAACAATACTCAATTTTTAAAGTTTATTTACTACTGTCACAAGTAGGCTTACACTAACACTGTAATGAAGTTACTTTAAAAATACCCTAGTTGCTACACTCCGACGCCAGTTTGGGTACACTGAGGGAGAGTTTAGCATGTCCAATGCACCTAACCAGCATGTCTTTTGGACTGTGGAAGGAAACCAGAGCGTCCAGAGGAAACCCACCCAGACACAGGGAGAACATGCAGACTCTGCACAAACAGTGATCCAAGCCGTGAGCTGAGCCCAGATCCCTGGCACTGTGAGGCAGCAGTGCTAACCACCATACCGCCCACAAAGAAGATCAATCCCTATTCAAATGGATCGACCCTGTTCTTGTAACATTGGAGAGTCCAGATGTTGTGGGATTGTCAGCATCTTCCAAAACACACTTTCCAGCTGTATCCTCTTCAGGAAGAGTGGTGCTGAGTCATAATACTGATTCGGAGAGGAAGTGATGGGCGATGGATCATAGAAACGTTACAGTGCAGAGAGGCCATTCAGCCCATTATGCACCAGCCGTAAACCAGGAAGAAACAAAACTGGCCGTTCATTTTAATCCCACATTCCAGCACCTTGCAGGATACAGCGCTTCAGGTGCAGATCCTTCTGAAATGAGTTGAGTGTTTCAGCCTCAGCCACTAATTTGGGCAGTAAATTCCAGAAGCCCAGCACCCTCTGAGTGAAGATATTTTTCCTCAATCCTTCAACAAATCACCTTAAAATCCATGCTCCCTGATAATTGACTCCTCAGCTAGGGGAAACAAGTCTTTCCTGTCTACCCTAACAAGGCCCCTCTTATATTATACGCCTCAATTACGTCACCCCTTCAGCCAGAGATAAATAGCTTTCCCATTATGTTAGGGAAGGAAGGTACTGGTACACTTCAGATGCAAAAACCCCACATTGGATGTCAATCTAGTGTCCAGGGCTGTGGAAATCAGATCTCCACTTGGCATGGCTATCTGGAATGGCACTCAAACTGAATCAGAAATGGAGTGCCCCAACTGAGTCAATGGTTACTCCATCTGGACGTGAGCACTTTAAACGTTTGGTGCACCCAAAATTGTACAGTACATCGGATCAGATGAGAAATGCTGTGTGAAACTCATCAGTTTCACAGACATCTTTCCTTGCCTGAGTTAACAGCACTCTGTGCATTTCCAGAGTGGAGACACAGATCACACAGCCAGCTGAGTGGGGGAGGAGAGAGGGGGTGGGCTAAACACGCTGGCAAAGCCTGAATTCTGAGATTGGTCTGCCTTTTTAAAGGACCCCACAATCTCAAAGCTAAATTAAATGTCCCCCCCCCCCCCCCCACCTCGCCACAGAGATCGAGACCCCCACCCCTCGCCAACATCAGTGCATTGTCCCCTTGCAGGCATTAGAGCTCTCCCCTCTCAGCCCTCACCACACAAAAGGGCAACCCCCCCACCACAATGGAGAAAGGTTAGCCTTCTGCCAGAGCACCCTTGGCACTGCCCCCTTTGCATTGCTGGGGGAACTTACACTATGGCGTCATTAATTATATTAAAATTTATTTAAATCTACAGATATCAAGAGTGTGAGCCTGATTACGTCACTGTCAGGGGGCAGGGAAGATCTCAGACTGAGAAGTTATCAGCATGAATCCCATTGTAGTGAGATTTGGAGGTCACTACAGGGTTTGCGCCCATGGCTAAGGGGGCTGCTGGATCGTGCCCATGTGGTTGAAATTCAAGAAAGACGATTGAGTCTCCATCCACTGGCCTGTTTGGATTGGGACTTGAATCTTTCAGCTTCTGACTCCAAGACAGGAATGTCACCATTCAACCAAAGGTATACACACACCTGACATTTATGTACCTTTATTTAAATAACTCATCTAGATATTAGTTGGAAACCTCAAGAGGTGAAAAAGGTTTGGAAAAATCACTTTCAGATTTTTATAACAAATATTAAATGGGCTGTAACTTCCTGGCTCCCCAGGATTGGATTTGTGCGAGTACTCACAGGGGGTACCGCAAAGAACCACAAAAAGTCGTGAATGTAGCCTAATCCATCACGTAAACCAGCCTCCCATCCATTGACTCTGTCTACGCTTCCGGCTGCCTCAGCAAAGCAGCCAGTATAATTAAGGACCCCACGCATTCCAGACATTCTCTTTTTCACCTTCTTCCATCGGGAAAAGATACTAAAGTCTGAAGACATGTACCAACCGACTCAAAAACAGCTTCTTCCCTGCTGCTGTCAGACTTTTGAATAGACCTACCTCGTATTAAGTTGATCTTTCTCTACAGCCAAGCTATGACTGTAACACTACATTCTGCACTATCTCATTTCCTTCTCTATGAACGGCATGCTTTGTCTGTATCGTGCACAAGAAACAATACTTTTCACTGTATATTAATACATGTGACAATAATAAATCAAATCAAATCAAAAGTACCTCAAAGATGTGTTGGGGAATGCCTCTCAGAGTTCCCCAGGTAAGGGTTTATCTGGCAATTGTTCAGAAGCTCTCACCTAACCTGAACAATTGCACTGGGAAATATCAGACAAAATGACTTAACTCACTAACTTTGGATGTTTCTGCCAATTTTGCACCAATAATTACTCTGAAAGAATTAGAGGAAATAAACCTCTTCCAATGTCAGTGCAACTATTTTAAACACCCAGACCAAGCCCGCATGGGACATCCTAACCCTTCAGGGTATTCCCTTATTCCCACCATCCCCAACTAATTCCACCTGTCCCCTCACAATATTCCCCAACCCCCAACACCCCATGGAATTCTCCCCCCACTTCCAAACCCCCTCCCGCACATCCCCTACCCGCAGGCCTGACTTTCCATCCCTGATTTCACCTGGCTGGAACCTCCCTGACCTGACTTGACACCCCCCCCGCCCACCCCCCTTAGGCTAGTTGGGCACCCCCTGACCCAGTATGACTCCCCAACCACCCTTGATATCCCAATCCAACCCAGTCCCTGACCTCCCTGGACCACCCGCTACCCTGACCATCTTCTGACATAGCTGGACTCCGGCCCCCCCTCCCCCCCCCCCCCCCCCCCCCCCCCAACCTCCTGGCCTGACCCCCAACACAAATTGGCTGGAATCACCCCTCCACCCGCCCGACCTGACCTGATCCCCCCCTCCCCCAACCTGACCTGATCCTCCAACCCTGTTGACCTCACCCTAACCAGAGCCGGACCCAACACCACCCCCCACAACCACCCCCCACTTTAACGTAGCTGGACCCTGCCCCAATTCAACCCTTGCACCTCTCCAATGACCGACCTCCCGCAACACCGCCCCCCTCAATGTCCGACCTCTCCCAACTCAGCTGCCAGCCCGAGGCCGGCCCGCACCCACGCTGATGTCTGACCCCTTCCACCCTCCCCCCAATGTCTGACCTCCACAATGTCCAAACCCTGTCACCTCCCCAAATCCTATCTACTTACCTTAGACACTTACTTTCTCCCCGATTCGTCATTTCCAAATGAACTTTTAAATTTACCTGCTTTACAGCAGCTAGTGCAGTAAAATAGGGGATGTGGCCTCCTGCACCGCGAGTCGACTCTCTTTGACTTTAACATTGGACCTCATGGCGCTGCCTGGATCTCACCCAGCTGGAGTCAGAATGTTGGGCCAGACAGGAATAAATTTGGTGCAAGTAAGTGGGTAGGGAGTGGCAACCCAATGTTGATTGTCACTCCGAGGAAGTTACATCCATTGTCTGAAACTGACAGTCTTGTCTTGATAAATTAACCTTTTAATGAAAGGTACTTTACTGTCAGAAATTGGAATTCAGTAACTGGGCTCTATGATATTACTTTGCTTGAGATGTTAGGTTTCGAAGCATTATTTAAGCCAGTGCAAGAAGCCAAAATCTGCAGAATCCACCTTGCTTGAAATATTGGGCATGATCAGGGTTGGGAATCAGATGCTGGGTAGTTTTTGAGTCTGGATCCCTTTGTCCATCTGCATCACTCATATAACGCAAACTGCAAATTGTGACACAATCATCAAATAGTGAGGCCCTAATTTGATCTGGAGGTGAGCTCAGTGCTGAATTAGTGGTGCCAAATATTACTGGGAGGTGCTCGCGGAGGATAAACTTTAATGGTAGGCGGCAGCCATGATTAGGCCTGTCGCTGCCTCACCTTGGATGGCCCGCAGCCTCACTGTGCTAAAGTGGCTAAATGGAAGGTAACAGTGGCAGAGTGGTTAGCACTGCTGTTTCACAGCATCAGGTACCCAGGTTCGATTCCTGGCTTGGGCCACTGTCTGTGCAGTTTTGCACATTCTCCACGTGTCTTCATGAGTTTCCTCCGGATGCTCTGGTTTCCTCCCACAGTCCGAAAGACATGCTGGTTAGGTGCATTAGCTATGCTAAATTCTCCCTCAGCGTACCCAAACAGGCACCTGAGTGTGGTGACTAGGGGATTTTCACAGTAACTTCATTGCAGTGTTAATGTAAGCCTACTTGTGACACTAATAAATAAGCTTTCTTTTCTTCTTTAAAGTATACGACCCGCTCCCCGCACCCCACCCCCCCCCACCCCCACCTAGCTAATCGCTAAAATTTCTCAGCACTTTTTTTAAAAGACCATCAGCTTCAGCCCACATTGAGTCTGACAGCTGTGCATGAACATGGAACAGACTATTCAGAGATTTACAGATTGAAAGCCAACCTCCCAACCCATTTATAAGCTCCTCAAGGAGCTTAACCGGCAGTTAATTATAGGCAAGTGGATTCCCAACTCCCCTTCTCCCACCCGCCCTCCACGGCACAGTGGCACAGTGGTTAGCACTGCTGCCACACAGCACCAGGGACCCAGGTTCAATTCTGGCCTCAGGTCACTGTCTGTGTGGAGTTTGCACGTTCTCCCCGTGTCTGCGTGGGTTTCCTTCGGGTGCTCCGGTTTCCTCCCACAGTCTAAAGATGTACGGGTTAGGTTGATTGGCCATTGACCCCAGTGTCAGGAGATTAACAGGGTAACTATGTGGAGTTACAGGATTGGGCTGGGTGGGATTGTGATTGGTGTAGATTTGGTGAGCCGAATGGCCTCCTTCTGCACTGTAAGGATTCTATGATTCTATGAAAATTTGAGTGTGTTCCGGAGGCATTGGGGCAATGACATTCTGTTGAGCGCTGTTTCAAAGAACTCTCATTCTTGTCATTGTTCCCATAGACAACTGAAAATCCTGGCCACTGTGTTCTTTTTTAATGCATGTCATCCCTTCTCTGCCAAGCGTGAGGGTTTCTGCTTTGAACTATTTCTCTGTCATGGGAGTCCCTTTTCTAAAATGTAATTATCAGTATTTGCCCCTATCCAACAAAAACAATGTGTATTTGCATTACACCTTTAACACACGGAAACCTTTTAAAAATATGTGACAATTGCCAAGCAAAGGTGGGAGAGCTGAAAGGTAACTAAAATCTTGCCCAAAAATGTGGGTTTGATGAAAGCTTTTGAAAATAAGGAGAGAAGAAGGCAGGCGGAGCAGTTGAGGGAGAGAATTCCAGACAATAATGTCGAGACCATTGGAAGAACTTGCTACCAAAAATGGAGTGTAGATAGGAATGAGTAATGATATACTGAAGGTGAGGTGCTGAAGAAAGGAAACCGGATGAGATTCCAACAGTTTGGTGTAAAAGATGAGACTTCAAGGTATCCCAATCCAAACTTCATTCAAGTGATAATTTTATTTTTAAAATAAGCTGCAATTTGAAAACGAAACGAAATGCAAAATAGGCTGAGGATGGAAATCCGATCATTAGATACAGCTAAGAGCAAAGCCGGGGCAATAAGTTGCCAATAGATGAAGCAGCCAATGCAGCAGTGTACACAGCAAGTTTTAGATAGCACGCGTTATATTACTTAATCGTGTTTTTCTCAATTGCTGAAGTTTGAGGCCATTCAAAAAAGCACCTTAACACTTACTGCAACTTACTATGAGGAATGCTATGGGGAATCCACTGGTCTTAATCCATTGTTGTAATGCTAAATTTGCAATACAGCTCGATCATTATTCCAATTGCCCCAAGCATTCATTATTTTTATGTAACCTTCACTTGTTTTAGTGTTTTTATTGACAAATAATTGCTACCTGAAATGGTCAAGTGTTAATGATGTCAGAACCCTGACTGTTGGTTAAATTGCAATTTAATGGGGGATTAAATGAATTGTTTGCTGATTAGGACAGAGTACAAGTTAGCACGGAAATTGAGGACAGCCCGAACAGCGGTATGAAACTGTAAATATTAAAATATCTTCATTTGCTGTCTCTTGCTCTAAATGCATGATTATTTTGGTTTGCATTTAGATCTACCAGTGCATATGATGGAAATTTTATTAATCTATTAAGTTTGGTTAAGTTTTTCTGACATACCATATAATATGTCCACTGAATCTGATCAAAGCTTTATTGAATCCATACTGCTGAGACTTAGAACATAGAACATAGAACATTACAGCGCAGAACAGGCCCTTCGGCCCACGATGTTGCACCGACCAGTTAAAAAAAAACTGTGACCCTCCAACCTAAACCAATTTCTTTTCGTCCATGAACCTATCTACGGATCTCTTAAACGCCCCCAAACTAGGCGCATTTACTACTGATGCTGGCAGGGCATTCCAATCCCTCACCACCCTCTGGGTAAAGAACCTACCCCTGACATCGGTTCTATAACTACCCCCCCTCAATTTAAAGCCATGCCCCCTCGTGCTGGATTTCTCCATCAGAGGAAAAAGGCTATCACTATCCACCCTATCTAAACCTCTAATCATCTTATATGTTTCAATAAGATCCCCTCTTAGCCGCCGCCTTTCCAGCGAAAACAATCCCAAATCCCTCAGCCTCTCCTCATAGGATCTCCCCTCCATACCAGGCAACATCCTGGTAAACCTCCTCTGCACCCTCTCCAAAGCCTCCACATCCTTCCTGTAATGTGGGGACCAGAACTGCACACAGTACTCCAAGTGCGGCCGCACCAGAGTTGTGTACAGTTGCAACATAACGCTACGACTCCTAAATTCAATCCCCCTACCAATAAACGCCAAGACACCATATGCCTTCTTAACAACCTTATCTACTTGATTCCCAACTTTCAGGGATCTATGCACACATATACCTAGATCCCTCTGCTCCTCCACACTATTCAAAGTCCTCCCGTTAGCCCTATACTCAACACATCTGTTATTCCTACCAAAGTGAATTACCTCACACTTCTCCGCATTAAACTCCATCCGCCACCTCTCGGCCCAACTTTGCAACCTGTCTAAGTCTTCCTGCAAACTACGACACCCTTCCTCACTGTCTACCACACCACCGACTTTGGTGTCATCAGCAAATTTGCTAATCCACCCAACTATACCCTCATCCAGATCATTAATAAATATTACAAACAGCAGTGGCCCCAAAACAGATCCCTGAGGTACACCACTTGTAACCGCACTCCATGATGAATATTTACTATCAACCACCACCCTCTGTTTCCTATCCGCTAGCCAATTCCTGATCCAATTTCCTAGATCACCCCCAATCCCATACATCTGCATTTTCTGCAGAAGCCTACCATGGTGAACCTTATCAAACGCCTTACTAAAATCCATATATACCACGTCCACTGCCCTGCCCCCATCCACCTCCTTGGTCACTTTCTCAAAAAACTCAATAAGGTTAGTAAGGCACGACCTACCTGCCACAAAACCATGCTGACTATCACCTATCAATTCATTACTCTCCAAATAACTATAAATCCTATCCCTTATAATTTTTTCCAACATCTTGCCGACAACAGAAGTGAGACTCACTGGGAGTTCCCACTTACCTGACGAAGGAGCAGCGTTCCGAAAGCTAGTGGCTTTTGCTGCCGAATAAACCTGTTGGACTTTAACATGGTGTTGTGAGACTTCTTACTGTGTTTACCCCAGTCCAACGCCGGCATCTCCACATTGTAAATTTCCACATAATTAACTTAAGAATACACTTCATTGTACAATTGGCAGAATTTTAATGCTCACCTGAAAGCAGAAGGGGAGGGAGCAGGGAAGGGGCGGTATGGTGGGGTGTCACATCATGAGATGGGAAGACTTGATGGAGCCTGTCGCCCTTCTGACTCTTTCCCATCCCAAATCTATAAATTTTAGGATGACAAAGCTTGAGAACAGAAGGGGGGGCAGGCATGCCTGTGGCTTGGGGAGTCAGTCTCTCCTTCTTGGGTAGCGTGCAACCAATGGAGGGATCCGTGTGAACACCTCGCCCCCCCCCCCCACTGCCCCCCACCCCCACCCCCCCACTCTCCTCCCACCACCCCCCACCCCCCCCCCCTTGCATGTTTTACACTGACTCACTTCGCCATGACCTTCCTATCTTGTCCTGGCAATCCCTTCCCAGTAAGTCCATCTCCTTCTCCTTGGGCCGTCTGCAGTACTGGCAGTGACCACTGCTCCCATTGGTGCTACCTGTACTGGATTGCCAGTCAGAACTTGCTGAGGGAAATTCCCTGCAGGAGCTGGGAACCCCTGTGGCTACCAGCAGACTGCCTGATTTAGATTTAATTCCAGCAAAACTCCTGGAAGTGGCCGTGGCTAAGTTGCTACTGGCTCTCCAGCGACCGCTGTGACCCAATAAATTCTGCCCAAGGTGTACAAGAGATTTCTATACAATATACATTCAAATGATACAGCTGCATGGAAGATCCACTCATCCAAACCAAAACAAATAGGGCCCTATTTTATCATTTCGATTCTAAGTGCCGGGCGGACTTGAAACTGGGAGTGTTTCAGATCCGACTTTTAGACCCGTTCTCAGGCTCTGCCTGAAAAAGTATCAGCAATTCCGAATCGCACTGCATAAGCCTGCGGGTGGGGCTTAACGCACCCAAAATCCTGCAGCTCCGATCGGCGCCTCCAACTGTGCATGCGCAGTAAAAAAAATGATAGAATACGGCTCCCCTGTCACATTGCTACCAGGCCAGATAATGCCTTCCCCTGGTCCCCCCACAACATTACTGACCCCCTTATCCTCCCACCACCCTGCCACTCAGACCGACTGCGGCCCCCTCCCCCTATTCCCCTCCACTGATCTCAGGCAGAGTGGCAGCGGACCCCCTGTTACCCCTCACTGGTCTCAAGCAGAGAGCTGTCGGACCCACCTTCCCCCCCACACCTCCCCACCGATCTCAAGCAGGGGGCCGTCGGACGCTTGGCACTTGCCTCCTCACTAACTGGAGCATCGGAATTGGACTTTTACGGAGCATGTCTGTTTCACGCCGATTCTGGTTGGGCGAACGCGGTGGTAAAGGGAGCAGTGCCAGTAAGATTGGGCGTGCAGCCCATTAAGTCAATTTAAATACATGCAAATGCATTTAAATGGCCATTGTGCCCGTTTCGGGCGCTGTCCTGATCGTGGCCATTTTCAGGCCTTGGTAAAGGGTGAACCAGCATGGAGTTTTTGTGGATCGCACTACTTGCCTCACGCCCGACTTTACCAAGTTTTCGCACCCCCCGAAAATGGGCGCAGTGTGATGGTAAAACCGGGCCTATAGCCCATGGAAAATGGACTGCCTTATTCTCTGCCTTATGAGGCTTGAGGAACTGTTAATCACTGAATTTGTAAAATAACTGCGTCGTGTGTTTTAAACAAACGTGTCTTAATTCCACAGCTGGAGCACATTTTCTAAATGGTTCCCTACATTCTGAGTCCTGTGTGGAGAAATATAGCACTTATGTTAGTTTGCATCAATAAAGTGTATGGAATAAGATATTTTGTTGGTTGCAGACCTTGTATGAAAATATCAAACATTTTGGGACTAGTAGCCAAAATTCTCTGACCTCACTGTAGTCTCGCTGTAGTGAATGGAGATTTGGCTGAGCGCCAAATTCTCCGTTCTCGCTGGCAGAGGTGGCGGGGTGAACGAGATCGGAGAATTTCATCCAATTTGTTTATTAATTGGAAAACCAATACTGACTGAACATAAAATATGGAAGAACATTGGTAGCACGGCGGCACAGTGATTAGCACTGCTGCCACACAGCACCAGGGACCCAGGTTCAATTCCGGCCTTGGATGACTGACTGTGTGGAGTCTGCTTGTTCTCCCCGTGTCTGCGTGGGTTCCCTCCGGGTTCTCTGGTTTCCTCCCACAATCTAAAGATGTACGGTTAGGATGATTAGCCATGCTAAATCGCCCCTTAGTGTCAGGGGATTTGCAGGGCAAATATGTGAGGTTACGGGAATAGACCTAGGTGGGATTGTTGTCGATGCAGGCCTGATGGGCCAAATGGCCTCCTTCTGCACTGTAGGGATTCTATGATTCTATATGTTCAAAATGTTACGTACTGCAGCTTGTGTGCTTTATCAGTGTTGGAATTCCAAGGCTGATTTGCTACTTTCCACAACTGAGACTGAAATGAAAAAAGGACAAGTTTTGCTGCTGTTGAACTAAGTTCTTGCGGCACCTCCACATTTTCTGTTTTTGGGTTTGGATTGTCCATTAACGTCATCAAAGTTGTCACACTCTATTTGTGGGAGAAAGTGAATCAAATACACCTCCTTTCAGCATTTTCCAGAGCCATTCACTGCCTGCGTACTTACCACATCATCTTGATATACTGTGAGAAGAAAAACCAATACTTTGATTAAGCTTCTGGGGAATGTCACAACCGCTGGTTAAAGTAATTACATTGGCGCATGTTTCCATTCCTCTTTCTTCACTTAATACTTTAGTAATCTGCAGTGTTTGTTTGATGAGGAAGAATAACTAGCTTTTTATAAAACATGAGGAACAAGCCATTGTAATATGCAGTTGCCAAATTCAAAGTCAATTGATTTGGATAGTGGCAACAATGATAATGGTGCTTTTCGTTCACTGTTCGTTTGACACTGACCAATAGCCCAATCAATGTAAACCTTCATTGTGCAGATGGCCTTGAGATGAACTCCTGAATAATCACTCAGTAATGGCAGTAACAAAATATCCTGAACAAAGTGACTATTCCGCAGTTTCAACTGTTGGGAGTTTATCAGGGGAAAAGGAAATATTGTGCTGCTATTATTTGGGTTTGCAAACTTATTTTAGTGAGTATCGAATTTTAATGTTCATAAATATGGCACGTTATAATTATAGTGTCAAAATGTGGGGTGCATGCCATTTTGGGGGATACAGTTCAAAGATTTAACAAATGGTTTCCATAATTAACATAATGCAAATGAGGTGATTTCTTGCTCTCAATTATTTGTAAACTACAAAATTTCAAGAACAACCTGGAATGGTTTTAATATTTTGTTTACTATTGCACTATTTATATTTCTTATGGTAAGATAATCATCTATCTCTCGGAGTTGTATATGATTCTGTCATCACAGTTTCACAGATCCTTGAATTCAACATTGCTTCAGCAATTCAAAACTCTGGCGGCCTATACACCAGAGTCATATTTCAGGCTGGATGGCACTAAAAGGGCCATAATCTTTCACAGAATGGCTTTTGTGATGCACAAGCAGAGGCAAATTATTCAGCTCAAGGTTCAGACTGCACTGGGACTTCAGAACTGTGGAGTGCATTGGAAAGGAGTGTACGCCTTTCACGCACTGAAGCAGAATGCCCAGATTAATCCATAATGAAATGGGTAACTTCAGGCCTGCATAAATTTTCCAGCAGTCTTAGTATCCCAGGAATCTCTCAGTGAGATTAATGGTCAGCAGCCTTCCACATAATGAAGTAGTTTGCCTTGGCAATGTGCTCATGAATTTATTATGGTGTCCACCAGTGAGCTATATGGCCCAGACATCTTTATAAATCCTGGATTTAGTGCTCCAGCGATGAGCCATTTCAGTCCTAATGGGAAGCTTGATTTATCACTCTGGTCCCTCGCCCGGCCCCCTCCCAGACAGTTATAAAAGGAAAATTCAGGTCATATTGATGGAGATGAAATGTGAAGGTAATTAGATAATGCAAAGTGGAAATTGGAAAGGAGCACTATTGAAATTTTAAATATGTTGGTGATTTTACTATTGAGCAATTATATCAAGCTGATTTATTCTTACAGTTTATAATCACTTAACAACCTGTGGCTGAACTTTAACAGTTACTGGAGCAGATGTCTTAACACTTGAGAACTCGAGACTTGTACCGGTTATTTTCAATTGTAAAAATAAGTTATTTATGGAAGCTACTATCTGCAATTTATCCAACAATGCTCCCATGGAAGAAACATCGAGTGTACTTTCATTTAAGGAGCCTTAATCAAAAGCCAATCTGTCAAGTGCAAATTTTAAAACAAAAAATATATTTTTAATTATTAACACGTGGCCGTATCCACATGGGGAGATTTATCTGAACCCTGGGCAGCATTCATCTGCACATGAATTTCAATCTCATTTACATAGCGTGCCACCATTATAAGTGGCAGTGAGAACTATTACCATTGCAAATAAAAAGTATTTAGGTCAATGGAGGAGATTACTTTAAATTTATTATATTTCCTTCAGAAGAGGTTTATGCAGTGGCAGCCTTTACATAGAAACATAGGGCAGGAGTTTGTAGTTGGTGGGGTGGCATGGTGTCACAATGGTTAGCACTGCTGTCTCACAGCGCCAGGGACCCGGGTTCGATTCCCAGCTTGGATCAATGCCTGCACATGAGTCTGCACATTCTCCCCATGTCTGTGTGGTGCTCCCACAGTCTGAAACACATGCTGGTCAGCTGCATTGGCCATGCTAAATTCCTGAACAGGCACCGGAGTGTGGCAGCTAGGGAATTTTCACAGTAACTTCATTACAGTGTTAATGTAAGCCTACTTGTGACAGTAATAAATAAAACTTTAAAAACTTGGCCGGGAATCTCCCAAAAAGATTCCAAGTGCTGAATTCGCATGAAAACTGGAATAACTCCCGTTGTTTTTTTACAGTGGTATTTTCAAAATGAATCTCCCACACTCTGTGCACTGCAGAGTACCTCAGCGTGAATCACACTGAAAATCAGTGGGCCGGGCCTATACCCGCTGGAGAGGCCAGCAGCATAGCGCTGAGCGGGCCACTGCACATGCGCCAATCTGTCAGTGCCGAGATCGGCGCATGTGCAGTAGCCCCGCACTGCCGGCCTTCTGATCACTGGCCAGCTTGATTGCTGGCCAGCCAGCAACTCCCCATCACTGGCTGTGTGACCCCCACCCCCCGATCGCTGGCCTCCCGGATCCCCCCCACCAACCCTGATCTACACTCACTCCCCATGATGGCCAGCCCCAACCCTCCCCAGGACCAGCCCTGATTGCCCCCTCACTCCCTCCCCCACCAATCCCATTTGCCAGGCTGGCACTGCCCATGTGGCACCTGTCCTTGATCCTGACCTCCCGGGGGGGGGCCTCTGTCCCCACCAGCGGGGTGAGGATGCCTGTTCCCCGTTGGTGGGGGGAGGTTGTACACGCTACTAGTGGGAGGATGGGAGCCATGAGCAGGCCTGGAGACTACCATCCTGGGCTTGCTAATCATATTGAAATAGCGATTTCAATATGATAATCAGCTCTGCGTGACTTCCGGCAGGGAGCTGATTGCACTAAGAAAACGCCTTGGGGACTCATGACTGGCTAGACGTCGGTCACGAATCTCACTATAGGCTTCCCACTGTTGTCTCTCAGGCCGCTGCATTACTCAAGCAGCGGAGAAGGCTGGAAGAATCTCAGACCCGATCTTTGACTGGACTGCACATACCCATTATTGTCCATTATCCCTTCATGCCTTTAATTAACAAGAATCTATCAATTTCCGACTTTAAAATCTAACATCAATTGTCGTTTGCAGAAGAGAGTCCCAAACCGTTACAACTCTTTGCAAGTAGAAACATTCCCCAATTTGACTCCTGAAATTTCTGGCTTTAATATTTCGAGTGTGCCACTTAGACCTAGACTCACCATCCAGCAGAAATAGAGAACAATTGTCTACCCCAGTTGTTCCCTTTAATTTCTTCAACTTCAGGCAAATCACTACTCAACCATTTAAATTCCAGGAAATGCAATCCTAGTTTGTATAGCTTTCTCCTCATAATTCACCCTTGGTGTCCAGGTATAATTCTGAGATAAGTGGCGCTAGACCATTTAAAACTCAGCCAAGCATTCATAATTAAATCAGTTGTCATAACAAACCGTTTGAGCTGACTGACAATGGAGTCTATTGAAATTGCAAAAACAGATGGTTAAGATTTTTTTCTAAGCTACACCAGATGGCCTATCAATCAATGTGCTCCAGCAGCAGGTGTCTGATTATTTTCTCTCCAACTGACAGCTGCTGAAGTTTTTTTTTCACTTATAAAGGGCTCTGGGTATTTAAATCACTTTACATTATTACACAAGAGATCCCAAGCAGTATTTTTGTCAGTTTTAAATGCGTAGAAGAGCATTTTTCCCAGTGAGAAAAATATTCTAATGCATCCCAGTACTGGCACAAAGCTTATCAATGTAACAGTCAACTTAGCATTGCAGGACAGAATCCAATAATCAATCACTGCTGTAAAAACACACCCAAGTTACAAAATAGCACCCAACCAGTAAAAATGAAAGAATATTTTCTTCTGAATTTAAAAGGCTATCAATGGAAGAATTCCAGGAGCAGATGACTATTTTTGATTCCTACTTGTGACTGGGGTTCCCCCGTGATTTACGCCGCTTCCGAGAGGTCACGGACTATCGGTGGGATTTTAAAGCCTTGCTCAAGCGAGACCAGAAATTCCTGCCCGAGGTCGACGGACGTTTCTGTTGTCCGCTTCTCGTCCGCTCCGATTCTGAGGTGAGGTGGTAGAATTCCGGCATATGTCTTTTTACTGAAGGGACCTGACTGCACGAAAATTGCTGTGTGGATTAAACTACCAACACTCAGTGTGGAAGTACCGTTTGTGGACGAACAACCTGCACCCTTATCCCACTGTTGAAAATTGTCAGAAACAGTAATTCATTGAAATCATAGATCAGAGAATCCTATAGTGCAGAAGGAGGCCATTCGGCCCATCGAGTCTGCACCGATCACAATTTCATTCAGCCCCTATTCCTATGACCCCATGCATTTACCCGAGCTCAGTGGTTCCCAAACTTTTTTCACTGGGCCACACTTTCGGAATAAAAATTTGCTCGCACCACACTGAATTTCTTATTGATAAGAAATACATTCAAAAACAAAACAAAACAACTCCTAGCAGTGCTTGATTCATAACATAGAACACAACTACTTTATAACATGATCATGGGACATCCAGAAAGTATAAAACAATGCTTGTTTAAACCATGTTTAAATGTTTCTTTGATTGTCCTTGAATCTTCCCGCCACACTTGCCATCCTCTCTCGCCGCACCAGTGTGGCGCGCCGCACCCTTTGGGAACCACTGCCCTAGCTAGTCCCCCTGACACAAAGGGGCAATTTAGTATGGTCAATCCACCTAACCCGCACATCTTTGGACCTTGGGAGGAAACCGGAACACCCAGAGGAAACCCATGCAGACACTGGGAGAACGTGCAAACTCCACACAGTCAGTGACCCAAGCCGGGAATCGAACCCGGGTCCCTGGTGCTGTGAGGTAGCAGTGCTAATCACTGTGCCACCGTGCCGCCCCATAGTGGGGATAGAATTCCCAGAATTGGATCCTGCCCACAATTTGTAAAGATTCCAGTGTCATAGGAACATGTGAATAAGTAGCAAAAGCAGCCATTCGGCCCCCCAAACCCATTCTACCATTTGATAGAATCATGGCTCATCTGATTGTGGCCTTTACTTTTCTGACTACACTCCACATCCTTTGACTCTCTTGTCAGTCAAGAATCCATCTAACTCAGTCTGTGAAATATTTAATGTCTGCACCTTCACTGCTCTCAAGGGAAGAGAATCCAGAGACTAGCAACACTGTTGATGGAGAGAATTTCTCCTCATCATTGTCTTAAATAGGAAGCCCCTGATGTATAAACCCTTGTCCGAGGGTGGAATTCTTTCAAGCCCCCGTCAGTGGATTCAATGGTAGACATGGTTGGAGAACATGGAGGGAGAGCCAGAAATCACTTTCACAGCAGTGTGAATTTGCAGCAGGATCCTCCACCGGACCCCACCATGGTGGATGGAAAAACCCATCTGTGGATGGCATGAACCTCATTCAAATCCTGTTATTGGGATGCAGATGAAGGCCTGATTCTCCCCCATGCCAGGCTTTCCGCGATGCCTGCAGGAAAACATGCCGGTGTGAAAGACATTTGTAGATATCGGGACTCATCTGCAGAATGCCTGGAGCTGCCTCCGGAGTTTGGAGTGGAGGCCTCCAGCAAACCTGGACCCTGGAACATCACAGCAGTGGGTTTGGGGGAACATTTACAGGTAGACATTCCAGATCAGGTGTCCTGGAGAAGATCCATTATCCAGTCTCAGGATGTTCCTGAAGATTCATCTTCAATCCCAGGAGGTCCATTTTCCAATCTTGGAATGTTCCCAGAAGGTTCACCTTATTTCTTCAATAGGGAGGTCAGTGATGTTGGGCACCTTTTCAATATGGCACCCAGTTTCAAGAGCGGACAATGCATCATCCAGGCCCGCACTGCCACTGACTATGTCTAAATCACCTGAGTGCACAATTAATGAGGAAGGGGCTGGCTGTTTTGATGTGTTTTCTTGCCAGCTGTCGCAGCGGGAAACAGTCCATGTTTCCACCTGTGCCATGGGACTTAGTCCCAAAATGGGAGAATTCCGTCCCTGACCTCTCAGCATCTATCCTGTCAAGTTCCCTCAGGATCCTATGGGCCCGATTTTACCATTATGATTCTAAGTGCTGGGCAGACTTGAATCGGGGAACGTTTCAGATCCGACCTTTAGACCCATTTTCAGGTGCCCCCATACACACTCTGCCTGAAAAAATATCAGCGATTCTGAATCGTGCTGCACAACCCAGTGGGTGGGGCTTATTGCACCCGAAACCCTGCAGCTCCAATCGGAGCCTCCAACTGCGCATGCTCACAAAAAAAATGATAGAATGCTGCTCCCCTACCACATCGCGCCCAAGCTGGATAATGCCTCCCCCTGGCCCCCAAAGACACTGCCCCACCCCCACAACATTACTGACCCCCTTATCCCCACACCCACCCACCACCCAGACCGACCGCAACCCCCCTTCCCCTCAACGATCTCAGGCAGAGTGGCAGTGGACCCCCCCTTTCCCCTCACTCATCTCAGGCAGAAAGATCCACCCTCCCCCCTCCATCCTACAGATATCAGACAGGGTAACCCCTCCCACACAAGGCCCCCATCTCCTCCTGACTCCGATGGCTGTGTGACACCTCCCTCTCTCTCCCCTGTCCCCAATCATTGAGGCACTGTTCCACCCAACTTCCCATCAGCACACCTGCAAGTGCTCACTTGCCTTCCCCTCAATGCTAACAAGCAAACTGCATGGAACTTGCTGGAATGTTCTGCCAAACTGCCTGCAGCTGATCTGCCCTAACGAGGGGCAGCTCTGTTAAAAACTCAAGAATGGACAGGCTGGCAGGCATTCCTGCACAAAATGTGCGCACGACCAGCCCCCCAATTCTCTGACAGCGACCTGGGGAGGCTGCTGGATGCAGCAGAGTCAAGGCAGGACACCCTCTTCCCCCCAGGAGGACGCAGACCAAGGGGGGCTGATGGAAATGTGGCCTGGGAGGAAGTCACTGACTCGGTCAGTGCCAGAGCACTGGCCCCCCCGAACCGGGAAGCAGTGCTGGAAGAAAGTCAATGACCTCATCCGTGCAGCAAGGATGAGTGCTGATCCCCATTTTGCATCTTCCCCCAGATCTCCCCCAGATCCTCCCATCCCCAGCACCCTGCATGCTTCCAGCTCCTGACCCCCAAGCATCTCCTTCCTTTCCCCCCAATGAGCCCCACTGAACTTGCCCTCTAAGGGCCACCACCTGATACTCTGCAGGAGTCACGCTACCATTTCTTTCATGGCTCCTTCTGTCTCCACAGGAGAAGACCGAGCACAACACCCATGAGAGGGCGAAGACAGGGGGTGGTGAGCCAGACCTCCGGGTCCTCACCCCCTTTGAGGAGTGGGCATTGGCGCTCTCCAGAGAAGGGGAAACGCAGGCTGTCAGTGGCTGCATGGTCGGGCTGCCATCAAGACGTGAGCACCTGTCATTCCATCAATCATTTTGAGGCAATTTCACGGGGGCACAAGTTTCAGGTGCGAGGGGCAAGGTTTAAAGGAGGTGTACGAGGCATGTTTATTTGCACAGAGAGGTAGTGTGTGCCTGGAACTCGCTGCTTGGGGAGGTTGTGGATGCAGATACGATAGTGACCTTTAAGGGGCATCTCTACAACTATGTGAATGGGATGGGAATAGAGGTATATGGTCCCCGGAAGGGTAGGGGGTTACAAATCAGATGGGCAGCCTGGTCGCTACAGGCTTGGAGGGCCGAAGGGCCTGTTCCTGTGATGTAATTTTCTGGGTTCTTTGTTCTATGTTCAATGGAGAAATGTGAATCAGGTGTTTGGCACCCCAGATTTCTCTCCCTCACTTTCACTTAGCCTTGTGTCCTGTGTTGCAGGGACAGATCCAGACACCCCGGGGTCTTATGAACTACAGGCCTCGGCTCCAGCTCCTGTCCCTCCTGGTTCAGACAGCTCGGACGAGTCCTCGGAGGATGCGGGTGAAGGGACATCAGAGGGTGGCACCGTTTTGGCGTCAGCTGCCACCTCACAACTCACCATCTCAGATGCCGGTAGGTCCAGTTAGTGTTGAGGCTTCTGGGTCACAATCTGGTGAGCACGACACATTTGATAATGTACATCAGATGGAGGAGGGAACATACGAGGCCTCTGGCATGTGGGGCCTGCCGGAGGCAAGAACTCAGCTGGCCCCAGGCAACATGCTGGAACTCTGAGATCACTTCTCCCTCAGCTGCTGGAGATGCAGTAACAGAGCCAGCGAATGCAGGAGGGGCTGACGGCCACACTGGACCGACTGTGAGGCTGTTGGGAGGAGTCCCAAAGCTTTCAGGTGGACCAGCTATTGCCTGTCTTGCGTGCTTCCCAGGCCAACACTGCAAGGGTGGCGTCTGCAGTGGAAAGCCTGGGGCGGGGGATCCTCACCATGAGTGGCAGGCTCCAAGCGATGGCCGAGTCACAGCAGGCCACAGCAGAGTCCCAGAGGGCCATGGCCGAGTCACAGTGGGCCACAGTGGGCCACAGCTGAGGGACTGAACAGATGTCTCGAGATTCTGCGGCTCATGGCTGAGAGGCTCAAGAGGTTGCAGGAGATCCAGCGAGACAGCGCTGAGACACAGCAGGCTATGGCAGCAGCCGTTGAGAGCGCGGCCCAGTCAAAGAGGGTCATGACTGAGGTGTTGCAGAACGTGGTCCAGTCTCAGAGGGCCACGGTTGAGGGCTTGCAGAGTGTGGCCCAGTCTCAGAGGGCACTTGCTATGGCCATTGAGAGGTGGCTTCCAACTCAGTTGGCCATCACAGAGGGCTCGACCACCATGGGTAGGACACAAATGGTCCTCCAGGACTGGCAGAGCCAGGTGACACCGAAGTTTCAGGAGATCACTGCAGAAGCACTGCTATCCCATGGAGTGACCCAGGGGCCCACAGGAACCCCAAGGGAGGAGGAAGGGCTCGGGCCCGCCGGGGCCTTCCAGCCAGGAGACTGTGGCTGTGGCTACACCTTCTGACTCCCCCCTTCCTGACACCCGGGCATCTCAGGGGCAGTAGGATGAAGAAGGTGTCATGGAAACATCCCAGACACCTAGAAGCAGGCCAGGGTCCTCAAGGTCCTCAAGCAGGCCAGGGTCCTCCAGAGGACGCCTGCCATGTGCATCACAGGCCACGGGGCAAGGTAGGCAGCTGGACCCCTCCACCTCCGATGTACATTCTGGGGAGTCACTGAGACCTAGTGGTAGGCCATGTAAGGTAAGGAAGTTGTAGTTGCACTGAGATGGCACAGGTAAAGAGCTGCACTAATTAGAAAGATATTTAAGCACCTTAACATTTTCTGTTCACAAGTTTTTATGTTAGAACATCTTATTTAACCACCTTTATTGTAAATAAATGTTTTTTCACCACCACCTGTGACTAATTTGTCTCGATTATGAATCCTCTTCCATTGATAATCGCCGGAGGGATGCTTCATGTTGATGTCAGTTGGGGAGGCCCCTCAATCCTGTGTCCCGGAGAAAAGGAAGGCATTGGTTTCCCAAATGCCACGAGCAATTCCCTCCTGTCCCCTACCCCACCCACCCCAAGGCCCTGATGGGGGTTTCAGATCCCTTACACATTACACAGACGTGGGCCTAGGTGCCAGCATGCATGCGGAGCTCAGGTAGGAGTCAGACTTGTTTGACCATAATGGTGCTTAGCGAGTCGTCATCACCCTCCTGCCTGCCAAAAAACTCACTAACACAGAGTACCCAGGCCCACCACTCTGGTGTGACAATGTGCAGGAGATGTAGGAAGAATTTGGTGGGGATGGAACCCACAGACACAAACCCCTAGCGAGTGAACTGCCTGGTGATCAGGCCCTCCCATGCCTCCCTCGCATGCCTCATTTAGGCTGCCAGTCCTCGAGCGCCTGGTTGGTGTTCTGCGGCATGCTCTTCCTCATCTTCCTTCTCCTCCTGCTGGTCATCCTCCTCCCCAGTGACAGCTGGCTGGTCATCCTGCATGTACTCTTCCTCCTCCAATAGTTCACCTCTCTGCAGAGTCAGATTGTGTAAGGCACAGCACGTGACCACTATGCGGGAGGAGATCAGGGGGCTGTACTGGAGGGCCCCGCCAGATCGGTCCAGGCACCGGAATCGCATCTTGAGGAGCCCAATGCAACTCTCTACTGTCGCGCGGGTGGCTACATGGGCCTCATTACAGCGGGTCTCCGCCTCAGACACAGGCCTCCGCACAGGCATCATCAGCCATGTCTGAAGCGGGTAACCCATATCACCCAGGAGCCACCCCCGCAGCCTGCGCTCCTCCTCGAATGTTTCCGGGATGTCCGAGTTCCTGATTATGAAGCTGTCATGCACGCTGCCTGGGTGTCTGGCGCAGATGTGCATGAGGGTCATATTGTGGTCGCACACTAGCGGAACACTCAGGGAATGGAACTCCTTCCTATTTACAATCTTTGTGGATTCCATAGGGGGGCCTTGAGGGCGACGTGTGTGCAGTTGATCACCCCCTGCACGTTCGGCATCCCCGCAATGGCTGAGGACCCTGTAGCCCAGGCTTCCTGCTGCACCTGGTCCAGGTTGAAGTTGATGAACTGGCCAGCCTGGGCATGCAGGGCTTCAGTGACCTGCCTCACACAAGTGTGCATGGCAGATTGGGAGATGCCACTGACATCTCCGCTCATGGTCTGGAAAGAACCAGTCATGTAGACGTTTAGAGCGGCCATCAATTTGACAGTCACCGAGAGTGGGTGCCCCCCCACACCCCACCTGCCCCTAGGCGCCAGGTCCTGCAAAGGCTGCACAGGTGTTGCATGGTCTCCTTTCAGAGTCGGAGACGTCGGCGGCACACGGTGTCCGACATCTGCTCGAAGGACACTCGTGCCCGGAACTGCCGGGGTCTCTGCTCCCTCCTTCTCCGAAGCCCCCGCTCTGGGTGAATGGCGGTCACCTCCTGCCTCTGGTGGTTGTCTCCCTCTGGTCCTGGAAGTGGTAAGGCCCGGGCCTCCTGTGCCTGCAATTCTTCCTCCTGCTCCTCCTCCTCAGCTCCAGCAGCAACCAAAAGAACAGCCAGATCTATTGGTTGCATAGAAAAAGCCATGTTGTCACTCTGAAGGGGGGGAGGGGGTTTGGGGATGGAGAGGGGGAAAGGGGAGAAGTAAAGGAACACATGTAGAGGTTATGGAATGCTGTTTGCCCCACCACATCAACAGTCACTGTCCATACCCCCCAATTCCCCCAGCCACATGCTCCCCAAAATCACAGCCCCCCTAATTCCCCCAGCCACATGCTCCCCACAATCACAGCTCCTTGCAAAGTTGAGAGGCTGCAGCAGTGCAATTTGCAAGGGCTTTGTGCATATCCTTCAGCTGGAAGTGAGCTGAGTGCACTAGGACCCAGCAGCACCGCAAGACCCGAGGTCAGTGCTGAGACCTGGGTCCGTGCTGCAAGTCGGACATCAGAGACCCTGCAGAGCAACAGCCCCCCACACCCCCACACACTCGCAGAGTGGCCACCGACCCCAGACAGAAAATGGCCGCAACAACAGGACATCCGTGAGTAGCAGAGAGCCGTCGGACGCTATGCATTTACCTCCTCACTAACCCTCACTGATGGAGCGCCCGAATCAGACTTTTATTGAGCATGCCTGATTCATGCCTATTCCAGATTGGCGAAAGCGATGGTAAAGAGGGAAGTGCTGATAAAGTTGGGCGTCCAGCCCATTAATTCAATTTAAATGCATTCAAATGCATTTAAATTGCTGTCGCGCCCGTTTTGGGCACAATCCCAATCGTGGCCATTTTAGGCCTTTGGTAAAGGGGGAACCGGCATGGAGGCGTTCCCGGATTGCGCTACTTGCCTCATGCCCGATTTTACCAAGTTTTCGCGCCCGCTTTCGGGCACAACTTGATGATAAAATCGGGCCCCATATGCATCAATGAGATCATCTCTAACTTCATCTAAACTGGACCAACCTGATCCAATGTTTCCTTACAAGCCAACCCCTTCATCCCATCTTCATAGGCAAAGAGTTGCGTTCGATGACAGAAAGTATTTTACTGTCGGTATCCACTGGATCAGATTGCAGAGGCATTGGATGAGTAGAGAGTTATTATCTTCCTTTAAAAGACAAATCCCTGAGAAAAGAGATTGTGTGAGCTAATTTGTTAGTTCATTGTGGTTCTGAGGAATTTGTTTATTTGCTCCAAGTAGTTGCAAAATACTCCCCCATTGTTCCTCTTGAATTGGTTCCATTATTTTTTGCTTTTTCCTTGGATTTGCTTTTGATTTGATTTATTATTGTCACATTTATTGGGATACAGTGAAAAGTATTGTTTCTTGCACGCAATACAGCCAAAACATACCGTTCATAAAGTACATGGGGGAGAAGGAAAGGGGGGGGTGCAGAATATAGTGTTACAGTTACCGATAGCTTGAAGAGAAAGATCAGCTTATTATATGATAGGGCCATTCAAAAGTCTGATGACAGCAGGGAAGAAGCTGTTCTTGAGTCGATTGGTATGTGTTCTCAGACTTTTGTATCTTTTTCCCGATGGAAGAAAGTGGAAGAGAGAATGTCTGGGGTGCGTGGGGTCCTTGATTACGCTGGCTGCTTTCCTGAGGCAGTGGAATGTGTAGTAGGGGTCAATGGATGGGAGGCTGGTTTGCGTGATGGATTGGGCTACATTCGCAACCTTTTGTAGTTTCTTGTGATCTTGGTCAGAGCAGGAGCCATGCCAAGCTGTGCTACATGCAGAAAGGATGCTTTCTATGGTGCATCCGAAAAATTGGTGGTGTCATTAGCTATCGTTACTGCTAGCGGTCTGTGAGTTAAGAAGTCTAAAGGATCCATTTGCAGAGGGAAGAGGTGAGCCCTAGGACACAGAGTTTGTAGATGCGATTTGTGGGATTATGGTATTGAAAGCTGAGCTGTAGTCGATAAATAGGAGTCTGACATAAGTGTCCTTGTTATGCCGGTGTTCCAGGGTTAAGTGTAGGACCAGGGAGATGGCGTCTGCTGTGGATCTGTTGCGACCATAGGCAAACTGTAGTGGATCCAGGCAATCTGGGAGGCTGGAGTTGAGGTGTGCCATGACTAACTTTTCCAAGTGCTTCATAATGATGGATGTTAGAGCCACCGGGCGCTAGTCATTAAGGCAAGCTGCTTGGCTTTTCTTTGGCACAGGGATGATGGCCGTCTTCTTGAATCAGGTAGGAACCTTGGATGGGAGTAAGGAGAGGTTAAAGATGTTTGCGAATACTCCTACCAGCTGATCCGTGCAGGATCCGAGTGTTCGTCCCGGTACCCCATCTGGGCCAGTCGCTTTCCGAGGGTTAATTTTCCAGAAGGCCAATCTGACGTTTGCGATGGTGACCTCGGACACCAGTTCGACCGAGGCTTCCAGGGCAGATGGCGTCCTCTTGCTGACCTCTTGCTCAAAATGAGAATAGAACGTGTTGAGCTCATTGGGGAGGGGTGCATTTTTGCCAGCAACTCTATTCATCTTCACCTTGTAGCCTGTCTACGTCATGTAGACCTTGCAATAATCAGCGGGTGTTTGTGTGGCTAACCTGGGACTCTAGCTAGGTCCGGTAATGTCTCTTGCCATCTTTGATTGTTCTCTGTAGATTCTATCTGGGTTTCTTGTATAGGTGAGGGCCGCCTGACTTGAACAACTCAGACCTGGACTTTAGCCAGCAGTGGATGTCCCTGAACATCCATAGTTTCCAGTTGGGGAACACTCAGATTAACCTCTTTGGCACACAGTCTTCTACACTTACTAATGAAATCTGTTACTGTAGTGGTGTACTCACTTATGTTGGTTGCTGAGTTCTTGAATATTGGCCAGTCCACCAACTCGAAGCAGTCCCGTAGGAGATCATCCACACGACTTTCTTTATCGGATTCTTCTGCTTCAGTTTATGCTTGTAAACCAGTAGCAGTGCACATCCTTGTGGTCTAATCTGTCAAAGTGTGGACGGGCGATAGAGCGATCGACATGTTTAATGTTTGTGTAGCTGTGGTCGAGGATGTTTGGGCCTCTGGTGGGACAGGAGGTATCTTGGTAGGACACTATTGAGTTTGGCTTGGTTGAAATCACCGGCCACACTGAACAAGGCCTCGGGGTGTTTCGTCTCATGGCTATTTGAAGTGGTGTATATTCCTTCCAGCGCTGTCTTCACGTCCACATGGAGTGGGATGTAAACTGCTGTCAGGATAACAAAGATGAACTCCCGCGGAAGGTAGCAGGGCAGCACTTCAGCGTCAGGTACTCTAGGTCCAGGAGCAGAAACCCGCCAGTGTTGCCATGTCTGAGCAGAAGGGGTGTTGATTAGAAGGCAGACCCCACCTCCCCTAGCCTTGCCTGAGGCCACCATGTGATCCACTCAGTGGATTGAGAATCCCTCTGGTTGTAGGACATAGAGTAAGAAGTCTCACAACACCAGGTTAAAGTCCAACAGGTTTATTTGGTAGCAAAAGCCACGAGCTTTCGGAGCGCTGTCCCTTCATCAGGTAAGTGGGAGTTCTATTCACAAACAAGGCATATAAAGACACAAACTCAATTTACAAAATAATGATTGGAATGCGAGTCTTCACAGGTAATCTTAAAGACACAGGCAATGTGAGTGGAGAGAGCGTTAAGCACAGGTTAAAGATATGTGTATTGTTTCCAGACAGGACAGCTAGTGAGAGTTTGCAAGTCCAGCCAAGTCGTGGGGGTTACAGATAGTGTGACATGAACCCAAGATCCCAGTTGCGACTGTCTTCATGTGTGCGGAACTTGGCTATCAGTCTCTGCTCAGCGACTCTGCACTGTTGTGTGTCGTGAAGGCTGCCTTGGAGAACACTTACCCGAAGATCAGAGGCCGAATGCCCGTGACCGCTGAAGTGTTCCCCAACAGGAAGAGAACACTCTCGCCTGGTGATCGTCGAGCGGTGTTCATTCATCCGTTGTCGTAGCGTCTGCATGGTCTGCATGGTTCCAAGTGGAGAGGATCTCCAAGAAGATCTCTACAGCAAACGCCGCATCCTGGAAACCAAGATAGAGTCCATATTCTCAACTTGCGCTCAGGACGCAGACCAGCTACGAAACTCTTGCCAAGCAGCCGAGGTAAAGGAACTACACCATCTACATGCACACCAAGAACAGGAAACTTGAGAAACTCGGTATCACCACCAGCAGCAACCAAGCCTCCCCGGTACCACAGTAGAAAACAGTACCACTGCAGGGAAGTCCATTGTCAACTTGTCGGACTACACACTTCAACCAGATGAAATTGAAGTTCTCAGCCGAGGACTCAATTTCTGCCCCACCACCAAAATAGACCCCGTCAGTCTCGCAGCAGACACAGAGGAATTCATCAGGCGAATGAGGCTGAGGGAGTTCTTCCACAAACCTCAAGAGGCCAACAGCGAACACAATGAGACAGCCAATGAACTGGAACAGCTGACAGAGAGATCCACAGTGCAGCAACCAAAGAGGAAAGAGTCGAATTGGACTCCTCCGGAAGGCCGCTGCCCTCGACTTGACATGTATGCCCAAGTCATCAGGAGGTGCGTCAACACCAGATTCATCAGCCGCACTCACAAGACGGTCCTGAACATCACCCAAGCACAACGCAATGTCATCTGCGCTCTCAAGACCAACTGCAACATTGTCATCAAACCAGCAGACAAAGGAGGGGTTATCGTCATACTGAACAGAACGGATTACTGCAAAGAAGTGTACCAACAACTGAACAACGGGGAACACTACAGACAGTTACCCGCAAATCTGACCAAAGAACACACCTGTCAGCTCAACACTCTGATCAAGACCTTTGATCCGGACCTTCAGAGCACCCTCCGTGCTCTCATCCCACGTACTCCCTGCATTGGAGATCTCTACTGCCTCCCGAAGATACACAAGGCAAACACACCCGGCCGTCCCATCGTATCGGGCAATGGGACCCTGTGCGAGAACCTCTCCGGCTACGTCGAGGGCATCCTGAAACCCATTGTACAAAGAACCCCCAGCTTTTGTCGCGACACTACGGACTTCCTACAGAAACTCAGCACACATGGAGCAGTTGAACCAGGAGCACTCCTCGTCACAATGGATGTCTTGGCACTCTACACCAGCATCCCCCATGATGATGGCATTGCTGCAACTGCCTCAGTACTCAACGCTGACAACTGCCAGTTTCCAGATGCAATTTTACAACTCATCCGCTTCATCCTGGACCACAATGTCTTCACCTTCAACAACCAGTTCTTCATCCAGACACACGGAACAGCCATGGGGACCAAATTCACACCTCAATATGCCAACATCTTCATGCACAGGTTCGAACAAGACCTCTTCACCGCACAGGACCTTCAACCGATGCTATACACTAGATACATCGATGACATTTTCTTCCTTTGGAGTCATGGTGAGCAATCACTGAAACAACTATATGATGACATCAACAAGTTCCATCCCACCATCAGACTCACCATGGACTACTCTCCAGAATCGGTTGCATTCTTGGACACACACATCTCCATTAAGGACGGTCACCTCAGCACTTCACTGTACCGTAAGCCCACGGATAACCTCACGATGCTCCACTTCTCCAGCTTCCACCCTAAACACGTTAAAGAAGCCATCCCCTACGGACAAGCCCTCCGTATACACAGGATCTGCTCGGATGAGGAGGATCGCAACAGACACCTCCAGCCGCTAAAAGATGCCCTCATAAGAACAGGATATGGTGCTCGACTCATTGATCAACAGTTCCGACGCACCACAGTGAAAAACCGCACCGACCTCCTCAGAAGACAAACACGGGACACGGTGGACAGAGTACCCTTCATTGTCCAGTACTTCCCCAGAGCAGAGAAGCTACGACATCTTCTTCGGAGCCTTCAACATGACATTGATGAAGACAAACATCTCGCCAAGGCCATCCCCACACCCCCACTTCTTGCCTTCAAACAACTTGCACAACCTCAAACAGACCATTGTCCGCAGCAAACTACCCAGCCTTCAGGAGAACAGTGACTACGACACCACACAACCTTGCCACAGCAACCTCTGCAAGACATGCCGGATCATCGACACGGATACCATCATCTCACGTGAGAACACCATCCATCAGGTACACGGTACATACTCTTGCAACTCGGCCAACGTTGTCTGCCTGATACGCTGCAGGAAAGGATGTCCCGAGGCATGGTACATTGGGGAGACCATGCAGACGCTACGACAACGGATGAATGAACACCGCTCGACAATCACCAGGCAAGAGTGTTCTCTTCCTGTTGGGGAACACTTCAGTGGTCATGGGCACTCGGCCTCTGATCTTCGGGTAAGCGTTCTCCAAGGCGGCCTTCATGATACACGACAACGCAGAGTTGCTGAGCAGAGACTGATAGCCAAGTTCCGCACACATGAGGACTGCCTCAACCGGGATCTTGGATTCATGTCACACTATCTGTAACCCCCACGACTTGGCTGGACTTGCAAAATCTCACTAACTGTCCTGTCTGGAGATAACACACATCTCTTTAACCTGTGCTTAACGCTCTCTCCACTCACATTGTCTGTACCTTTAAGACTTGATTACCTGTAAAGACTCGCATTCCAATCATTATTTTGTCAATTGAGTTTGTGTCTTTATATGCCCTGTTTGTGAATAGAACTCCCACTCACCTGACGAAGGGGCAGCCCTCCGAAAGCTCGTGGCTTTTGCTACCAAATAAACCTGTTGGACTTTAACCTGGTGTTGTGAGACTTCTTACTGTGTTTACCCCAGTCCAACACCGGCATCTCCACATCATGTAGGACACAGTCCAGTGAAACAGGAGTGAGCAATGTCTCTGTGAAACAGAGCACACAGCAGTCTCTCAGTTGCCTTTGAAAAGTGAATTTGGCTTTAAGTTCATCCAGCTTGTTTTCCAGAGATAGGACATTTGCCAGGAGTAAGCTGGGAGGGGGGCCTTGGGACCACATTGTTTCACTGTCACCTGCAGGCATGCAAGTTTCGATAATGTGATAGCATTTACTCAGAAGTTGTGCTGATTTCTCACTGAAACTTTGATGAAAGATCAGCGAAAATCCAAACAGCTGCCTCAACATACAATCATAGAAACCCTACAGTGCAGAAAGAGGCCATTTGGCCCATCGAGTCTGCACCGACCACAATCCCACCCAGGCCCTACCCCCATATCCCTACATATTTTACCCGCTAATCCCTCTAATCTATGCATCTCAGGACACTAAGGGGCAATTTTAGCATGGCCAATCAACCTCACCCGCACATCTTTGGACTGTGGGAGGAAACTGGAGCACCCGGAGGAAACCCACGCAGACATGAGGAGAATGTGCAAACTCCACACAGACATCTAGTGAGTATGTATAGAGAGTGGCTGATTGATGGCCAAATGTTACAGGGTTAACTGGATGGGCCTGGTTTGATTGGCCTGAGGGTGTTTTCCATCATTTTTGTTTGTTCTTATCAGGGAACAAACATATTAGCTGGTTGCATAATGCAGAATCATCATGGAACAACCCTCTTACAAAAATCAACAACTTGTTTATTTGTGGGCTGAATATTTGTCACCGAGCCAGGATTGTTATCAGATCACAAACTCCAGTGGGAAACTGTTTAGATTTAAGGGCCGGCATTCTCCCCCCAAAAAAACTAGAAAACAGGAGATTTTCCTGCCGGTTTTTTTGGGTGTATGAAGGTCCACGTCACAAATTGGGGGGTAGGCCTCATCCCACTGGAGAGGTCGGCAGCATAGCCCTGAGCGGGCCACTGCGCATACGCTGATCTGTCAGTGAGGAGATCAGTGCATTTGCACTGCCTCTATCCCATCGCTGGCCGCCCAATCGCCGGCCGTCCGGTGTTATTGATGGTCTACTCATCCCAGGCCTGCTAATCATATGGAAATTCAGATCCCCATATCGTAATCAGTGCCAATTTCCGGCACGGGGCTAATCACGCAGAAAGAAAAGGGCCTGGGAAACTCGGGATCAGCCGGATGCCGGTTGCGAGTCCCGCTACAGGCCCCCTGCTGATGTCTCCCGACCCACTGTGCTACTCGAGCAGCGCAGCGAGCTGAGAGAATCCCGGCCAATATTTTTGTGCGGGGAAGCTTTGAATAGATTTGGAGATGGGTTTCCTGTCTACATAGAGTTAATAGAAGCAGGAATGGAGATGGGTCAGGTGAAGCGTGGGATATAGACATCCTATAGTGGCCATCACTGAGACTTGCTAGTGGCCCGAAGGGGAAATCTTCTGATTGTGCCGAACCTTTCCACAATTCCAGAGGGAAGCGAGATGTCACAGGGGAGCCAAAGGCCTGGCATCTGGGCAGAACTGCCCCTTGCTTATCGGTGCTGACCTGGATCGAATGCTGAGGGCTGTGAGGGAGAGGAGGTAGGTCCTCTTCACAGAAGGTGGCAGGAGGAGGCCATTTGTCATGCAGTAGGCTTGGGCACCACTCTGTTCAACATTATCTCCCTCAACCTGCCCTTCCTTCTCCCTGGATTGGCTGTCTCCTACCAGTTCATCCTCAAGGTCTAAACCTCATGTAGCAGACCACCACATGGCCACCACATAACCGAGACTCTTACAAGAGGGTGTTGGAAGGTGCCACCCAACCAGTCCAGGCACCAGAAACACATCTTCAGAAGCCTGTTGGCCTGTTCAATCATTTGTGCCTTTGTCTCAGGCTCCAGCAGAGGGGTGTGTAGTTGTCTCTTCAAGAAATCTCCCTTGTCCCCTTGGTTCAGTCCATGTTCTGGACTGGCAGATGAGTCAAAGCAGCTGCCAGGAATGCAAGCACACACACAGAGGAATCTGTTCCTGTGGTCACAGACCAGTTGAACATTGAAGGAGTGGCCATTTGGCCCATCGAGGCTGCACTGACAGCAATCCAACCCAAGCCCTATCCTTGTAGCCGCGCATTTACCCAGCTAATTTCCCCTGACACCTAAGGGCAATTTAGCATGGCCAATCCACCTAACCCGCACATCTTTGGAGTGTGGCAAGAAATTGAAGCACCCGGAGGAAACCCACGCAGACATGGGGAGAACGTGCAGACACTACACTGTCACCCAAGGCTGGAATTGAACCCGGGTCCCTGGAGCTGTGAGACAGCAGTGCTAACCACTGTGCTACCGTGCTACTGTACATATGCTGATGTTATTTAGTGACTGCACCTATACTGATGTTAGTTAATGATGGTGCGTTTGCTGAAATGATTTCCATTTCACACATGAAGCTTCGGAGTCATGGGGGAACCACATTATCAAATGTTGTTTGACTCGTCAGGTTTATGGCATTTCACTAATCATTGGAGTAAACTTCACTCTTGTCAATACAGCCACATTTTGAAGGTGGTTCATTGGCTGTAAACTGGTCTGTGATGTCCTGAGGTTGTGAAAGGTGTTGTACAAATACAGGTCCTCCTTTAAATGAATGATACTGCTTCAGCCACTCACTAAACACTAGCTATCATTCAAAGGCAGAATTACACACCACAAGATGTTTGTTTGGTTTAACAGTTAAGGCATAGGCTCTTCTCCACTTTTAATCCTTCACTCACAAAACCTTCTGAAGCATCAAACATTCTTCCCTTTCCACCTGCCTCTGAGACACTTTTATTCTGCTTTAATATATGTAATTCCCCCAAAGTCATTCAATTCAAAAGCTGGATTATATGGTTTGTGACATCAGGGCAGTGATAAATCAGGATAGAACAAAAGTATCATTTTCTGGCAACATTGTGATTAAAAGATAAAAGTTTTTAAAAAGAGGTAGGATTAGGCAGTTTCAAACATGTTTAGTTGGAAGAATGTATGAAAGTTTAGGAAAATAGTGGTAGAGGATGAAAAGGCATCTTTACTGTACTTTTATACTTCGGTGAAGTTGGTTACCAACAAACCCTCTGTGGATCTGTTGATATCTCACTGCTCGTGGTAATAAAGAACAACTCAGAAAGCAACTTCTCTTGATTAAATCTGAGATGAGGAGGAATTTCTTCAGCCAGAGGGTGGTGAATCTGTGGAACACATTGGCACAGAGGGCTATGGGGGCCAGGTCATTGAGTGTCTTTAAGACAGAGATAGATAGGTTCTTGATCAATAAGGGGATCAAGGTTGTGGGGCGAAGGCAGGAGAATGGAGATGAGAATCATATCAGCCATGATTGAATGGCGGCGGAACAGACTCGATGGGCCAAATGGCCTAATTCTGCTCCAATATCTTATGGTCTTAAGCTGATGTGAAAGATGATGAGGGCAATCTTGAGCCCATTTTCGCCATCTGCAGGAATGGCAATGGGGACTCAAGATTTGGCGAAACCTGGAAGTTGTGGATCTTGCCGGCAAGATTACGACTTCCGATTTTCACCACCCCTCGCTGACGGTGTAGTCAGGTTCATGCCCATACTGGGCTTCTACTTGATTTAAATACATTTTAATAGATTTAAATATATATAACCTGCCCCCTAAAGTGAGCCCCCTCCGTATATTCAAACAGCGCCAACGTGACATCACGTCAGCGAGGTTTGAAACAGGTTCATCCAGATGTGAACCTGCCATAGGGATCCCCGGGGGTGTAAAGGTGAGTATAGCCTCCAGGGGAGAGGGACAAGGCCAGACTATGCCCCGGTCATGCCCCTGGCACTGTCCCCAGCACAGGTTGGCATTGCCATGTTGGCACCATGCCCATGCTAATGTGTTAGTGCCAACCTGTTCCAGGGTGCGGTGCCCGGTGCGGACCCCAATGGGTGCCTCATGGGGGAGGTAGGGATTCATTTGTATGTGGTGGTGACTGGGAGTGGATGAGGGAGCTGGGAATGCCAGCGATGGCTCTGTTGGGGGAAGGGATCCAATGTTCGTGGGGAAGTGGAGGTGGTGCCAGCATTAATTGTTGAAGGGGTGGGGAGAGGTAAAGTTTAAAGTTTATTTATTAGTCACAAGTAGACATACATTCACATTGTGATGAAGTTTCTGTGAAAATCCCCTAGTCGCCACACTCCTGCGCCTGTTCGGGTACACTGAGGAAGAATTTAACATGGCCAATGCACCTAACCAGTACGTCTTTGGACTGTGGGAGGAAACCGGAGCACCCGGAGGAAACCCACGCAGACATGGGGAGAACATGCAAACTCCACACAGACAGTGACCCAAACTGGGAATCGAACCGGGTCCCTGGTGCTGTGAGACAGCTTGGTGCTAACCACTGTGCCACCGGGCCGCCCCAGGTGTCGGCTCCAACTCTGACTGGGGAGTAGTGCTGGTTCTGATTGGGGGGAGAGGGTGGGATTGTGTATGCCAGCTCCTGTCGGTGGAGGGGGGTGGGCAGTGAATGCCAGATCCGACTGCGGAGGGAGGCGGGGGGTGTTTTTCTCACCGGAACAAACACTGCCAAATTCTGTGAAGGTTTCGCCCAATATCAGAGAGAAATGATCACCTCATCAGTTTTACTTTTTTTTTGGTCAGGTAACATTTTCATGGCGTGACAAGTAAACAAAAGTCATTTTTAATATTTCAGATGATTCTATAATCACTGCGAATGACATTGTGGGGAATTTCAAAGTCTCAGCAAGTAATCCACTTAAATTGTTAGTTCTTTAAGGAATAACTGAGAATGAGCAACGTCAGCAGGCAGAATATTTAGGAAAGTTGGAGCTTTCTAATCCTGGTGTAAAAGAACTTGGAATTTAAAGATTAAAATCACCTCTTCTAAGTGCTCACACAGATCTTGAAATGTTTTATGATTGCATGTGAATCTCTTTTTGAAATCTGGCATCAAAGAGAATCCTTTTTTTTATCAGTGTCTCCCAGTGGAATCCTACATTGCCCCAGCTGCCATTCGCTGTGCCACCATCATGTTCTATGTGACGCAGCAATCCAGGAGCAACACAGACCTTTCATTTGCAAAGACCTCCATTTACAAAGACTTGGAAAGTGCTTAAAATCATACGGCTAATATTCATGCAGCCAGTATCAACCCACTATCCAGTTGGACTCATCTGAAACATGCAGCATACAGGGGTGGGATTTTCCAGCCTGGCTCGCCCCAAGGTTGGAAAATCCTACCCAACGTCAGAGAATCATAGAATCTACAGCGCAGAAGGAGGCCATTCGGCCCATCTCAGGTCCTATTCCTGTAACCCCTCATATTTACCCTGCTAATCCCCCAGACACTAGGGTTAATATAGCATGGCCAACCAACCTTTGGACATCTTTGGACTGTGGGAGGAAACCGGAGCACCCGGAGGGAAACCCACACAGATACTGGGAGAATGTGCAAACTCTACACAGACAGTGATCCAAGGCCGGAATTGAGCCTGGGTCCCTGGCGCTGTGAGGCAGTAGTGCTAACTACTGTGTCACTGTGCCGCTCTTAATCAATGGACAATGGACCCCTGCATGGTCTGTGTCCCGCCCGCTATGATTTCTGTGGCAGGTAGAATGGGAAAATTCCACCCCTCTAACTGATCCAAGAGTCGAGGTCCTTGGCTTCCATCGCAGACAGTGAACAGTGGTTAACTGAACCCATGCAGGACAATGCATGGGACGATACAACCACCTGCTCCATGGGGGACGATAAAGGTCAGCCTGAAGTGTGATTGTGGCCATGGTCTCTAACCACCTGAACCTACTTACTAAGATCTTTCAAAAGAGGTACCTCATTTTGCCAATTGGCTTCTCAGGAAGCCGCGAGTGGATTACACAAATTACACATTCCATTTTAAGCTTTCCCATCATACAAAAATATTAGTAGCTTTAGAATATTAGCTTTTCTCTCTTTTCTAAATATATAATTATTATCTTCAATATATTACAGTGTCTTACTTCTATAATTCATTCTGTTTATATTTTGTCTTCACAAATTAGCTTCAAACTGTACTTTTGCCAAAGAATATTGATGAATAGTCCATATCAAGATCATAACATGTCGGAGCACTGGTGGGCTATTCGGCCAATTGAGTCTACTCTGCCATTCAATGGGATCATGGCTGATCTGATATGATATTCCTCAACTTCACTTTCCTGCCTTATCCCCATAACCCTTGATTCCCTAACTGATTAAAATTCTGTTAGAATGTAACCAATGATAACATTGGATCTGTTGTAGTGACCAATGGTAACATGCTGTAAAGGTCAGCTGACCCAGTAAACTATGTAACCAATGACAAAATGGTGTGGTGGTCAGCTGACTCAGTATAAATAAGAACCTGTTGGGAATTGTCCAGGGTGAGGCCGCAAGTGTTAGAGTAATGATGTTTCTTTATTGAACCTTTTTCTTTGAATTATAAATTGGAGTAAGTTTGTTTCATTTTGTTGCCGACAACTGAAGAGTTCCTTCTGCTGGATCAACATCTCAGCCTTGAACATGCTTAATGACCCAACCTTTACAACCCTCTGTGGTAAAGAATTCCACAGATTCATTGCACTATGACAGAAGAAGTTCCTCCTCATCTCTACCTTATATGGGCGAATCCTTATTCTGAGATTAGGCCCTCTGGTCCTGGACTTTCCCACAATGGTAAACAACCTCTCAGCATCCACCCTGTCAAGTCCCCTGAGAACCCTATATGTCTCAATGAGGTTGCCTCTCCTTCTAAACGCCAATGATTACAGGCCCCAACCTACTCAACCTCTCTTCATAAGATAATCCCTCTATACCTGGGATCAATGATGATAGAGAACAGGTATCTTGGTGAATCTACTTTATTCATGCTTTAAGATGTTGAACTGATAAACAGCCCTCAGTAGATGTCATGAGTGATGTGAAGACATGTTAATGTAATCAAATGAGACATGAATCATGCCACCTTCTCTGAATTTGCTTTGAAATATCTCCTGCCAGAGAAGCACAAGCAGTTTCAATTGGATATTCTTTAATAGCCAATTCAAGCATTGAAATGCTCATATTTTACACGTCTGTGGAAGCAAACTTATGGTCAGACTGTAAACCCAAATGATTACACTTGGAGGGAAAGAGAATCCGTAGGATGACATTCAGTCAAGCAAAGGAAGTCTTGGATTATAATTTATTGGGACAATTGTTTTTGCATTTACAAGGAACGGTTTACTTCTGAAAGTTGTTGTAATGTTCAGAGCTTGTAGTGTTTAAAGAGAGAATGCCCTTGAGGGAGCAAGGACAGAATCCATTTGGTTAGAGTTGAGAAGAAAGAAAGGTATGATCACACAATTGGGAATATTCAACTGGCTTCAAATAGTGACAGCGAGGTGGAGAAAGAAATCTGTAGGGAAATCACAGATGTGCAAGAAGCATGGATTGGTGATACTGGAGGCTTTTAATGATCAAAATGGAAAAGAGGGCAAGGAACTTATGAAATGTGTTCCTGACTAGCTGGTCCAACTTGGATGGATGCCTTGCCAGATGTACTGCTGGAGGAAGAAGTGAACCAAGTGTCCGAAGGGGAAATACTTGGGTAAGAGTAATCATCATACCGTAAGGTTTAAACTAGTATTGGAGAAGAGCAGGGAAATATATAGAACTGATAAGTTGGAAGAGGGCTAACATCAATTGGTTAAAATGGGACCTAGCCAGGTTAAAATGGGGTCAAAGACTGACAGAAAAAACTGTGATGTGGAGATGCTGTGCTGGGGTGGGCACAGCAAGAAGTCTCACAACACCAGGTTAAAGTCCAACAGGTTTATTTGGTAGCACAAGCTTTTGGAGTACTGCTCCTTTGTCAGGTGAGTGGGAGTTGTGTTCACAAACAGGGCATATGTAAACACAAACTCAATTTACAAGATAATGGTTGGAATGCGATCTTTACAGGTAATCAAGCCTTAAAGGTACAGACAATATGAGTGGAGAGAGGGTTAAGCACAGGTTAAAAAGGTGCATATTGTCTCCAGCCAGGACAGCTAGTGAGATTTTGCAAGCCCAGGCAAGTCGTGGGGGTTACAGATAGTGTGACATGAACCCAAGATCCCGGTTGAGGCTGTCCTCATGTGTGTGGAACTTGGCTATCAGTTTCTGCTCAGCGATTCTGCGTTGTTGTGTGTCGTGAAGACCGCCTTGGAGAACGCTTACCCGAAGATCAGAGGCTGAATGCCCGTGACTTCTGAAGTGTTCCCCAACAGGAAGAGAACACTCCTGCCTGGTGATTGTCGAGCGGTGTTCATTCACCCGTTGTCATAGCGTCTGCGTGGTCTCCCCAATGTACCATGCCTCGGGACATCCTTTCCTGCAGCGTAACAGGTAGACAACGTTGGCCAAGTCGCAAGAGTATGTACCGTGTACCTGGTGGGTGGTGTTCTCACGTGCGATGATGGCATCCGTGTTGATGATCCGGCACGTCTTGCAGAGGTTGCTGTGGCAGGATTGTGTGGTGTCGTGGTCACTGTTCTCCTGAAGGCTCGGTAGTTTGCTGCGGACAATGGTCTGTTTGATATTGTGCAGTTGTTTGAAGGCAAGAAGTGGGGATGTGGGGATGGTATTGGCGAGATGTTCGTCTTCATCGATGACATGTTGAAGGTACCGGCAAAGATGTCATAGCTTCTCCACTCTGGGGAAGTACTGGACGACGAAGGATACTCTGTCCGACGTGTCCCATGTTTGTCTTCTGAGGAGGTTGGTGCGGTTTTTCGCTGTGGCACGTCGGAACTGTCGATCGATAAGTGGAGCGCCATATCCTGTTCTTATGATGGCGTCCTTCAGCTTCTGTAAGTGTCTGTTGCGATCCTCCTCATCCGAGCAGATCCTGTGTATACGGAGGGCTTGTCCGTAGGGGATGGCTTCTTTAACGTGCTTAAAACTGTAACAGAACAATAGGTGATACTGAAGAGAAGATTGTTCAGTTACAGGCTGGGTACATCCCAATAGGAAGGAATAGAAGGAGAGTGAAAGGGAGGACAGCTTGGATTAAGAGGGAGATGGAGAACATAATGAAACAAAAAAAAGGACATGTGCTGCATGTCAGGTGAATTCGTCGAGCAGGAGCCTAGCAAAAAGGGGAAGTGAAGAAGAAAATAGAATTGGCAAAGCAAGAATGAGAATAGAATGGCAGTTAACACAAAAAAAACCCTGAAAATCTTCTACCATGCCCACTTACCTACGTGGATTTAGTTCTGTGGCTGAGTTAGAAGGTCGAATTAGAAGGTCGGGTGAGATCCAGGCAGCGCAGCTGTCCTCAAGGCCCAGTGCCAAACTAGTATTGGAGAAGAGCAGGGAAATATATAGAACTGATAAGTTGGAAGAGGGCGAACATCAATTGGTTAAAATGAGACCGAGCCAGGTTAAAAGGGGGTCAAAGACTGACGGACAAAACTGTGATGTGGAGATGCCGGCGTTGGACTGGGGTGGGCACAGCATGTCCTTCAATCTAACAGCTTTGTTAGATTGAAGGACATGCTCCCTTTTAACCATATCGGGGATGATGTTGGCTTGGGCCTGCAGAGGGGGTGGGGGGGGGTGGCAGGCCTACAGAGGTGGGGTTGTAGGCCCTGCGCTTGTTGGGGAAGGATGTTTTGGTTGGGTTAAGAGGGCTTGTGGAAGTGTGGTCTGCTCAGGTCAGGTCTGCAGAAGGGTGGAGGATCTAATCAGTTTGGGAGGGAATCCCATGGGGAGTTGGAAGGGGATGGGGTATACTGTTGGGGGATGATCAGTGGGGGTGGGCCCTGTGGGGGGGTGTAGTCAGGGTGTGGGTGGTGTCCTGGGGTGGTGGGGTTCTGGTTAGGGTAAGAGTTTGCAAAACCTTGCTTGGGAAGTTCCAAGAGGGTGTCCCCACTGCATCTTTCGGGTAACCCCCAAATCCAACGCTGTAGAACTTGGAAGTTATGGCCCATTGCATACTTTGCTTCAGTGTTGACCAAGAGAAATCTGTCAAAATCTTGCTAGAAGCAAAAATGGTAGACGTAATGGATACAGTGAAGATTGATAACTAAGATGTACTGGAAAAGTAGTACTAGGCTTAGGATGGATAAGTTGCCTGGTCCAAATGGCCTGCATCCCAGGTTGCTAGAGGAAATAGGCATGGAGAGAGCAGCAGATCTTGCCAAAACTTTCCAATTCTCTCTAAATATGGGCGAGGTGCCAGAGGATTGGAATATGGCAAATGTGAAACCCTTGTTTAAGAAAGCACACAAGCACATTCCTTATAACTGGACACCATTCAGTTTAGCATCAATGGTGGGGGAAGATTTTAGAATCATTAGTCAAGGAAAAAACTAACAGACATTTGGAGAGTTTTGACTTAATTAAGGGGAGCCAGCCATGGATTTGTGAAAGATGGACTGCACTGGACAAATCTAATTGCATTTTATTTTGATGAAGTAACAAAGAAGCTCAATGAAGAATTGCAATGGAAAATACCAGGTAAAAAGCTAGTTAGCAAAACGTTGAGGCTCATGGAATAGAAGGGTCAGTGTCAGTTTCGATAAATAAAATTGGGCGGGATTTTATGGCCGTGCTCGTCCTGAAACCGTAAAATCCTGCCTGAGATCAACGGATGTTTCCATGGTTTGTCTGCCCCTTGCCCGCTCCGATTCCCGTGGCGGGCAGGACGGTAATATTCCGGCTGTTAACTTAAAGATGGAAAATGGAGTTGCAAATGGTTGTTTCTCAGAGTGGAGGATAGTAGACAGTAGAGTTCCCCAAGGACCAGTGCAAATTATACCAAATTAGGCAGAGTGGCAACAGAGAGTGTGATGGCAAACAGTGCAGCAGGACATAGATATGAACGGGCAGCCAAGTGCCAGGTGGAATCTAATACAGAGAAGTGTGAGGTGATGCATTTTGGCAAGAGAGATAAGGGCAGGTAATGTAGAATTGATGACTCTCAAAAGTGTCAAGAATGGAGGGATCTGGGGGTTTATGTGCATAGATCTTGGAAGGTGGCAGGACATATTGTGAGAGTAATTATCAAAGCATATGGGATCTTGGGCTTCAGATAGAGGTATTGAGTACAAAAGCAGCAACATTTTGCTGAATCTATTTCTCAAGTTCTGGCTATATGGCCTTAACTTTAAGGTAAAAGGTGAAGTCCCCCCCCTGCCATTCTGAACAGAATGGCAACCCCATTAGGAGTCTATGGCTGTGAGAATATGTTGGGAGAGTGGGACTAGGTAAATTGTTCTTGCAGAACATCTGCACAGACGTCTTTTTAATTCATTCATGGGATGTGGGCATCACTGGCTGGGCCATCATTTATTGTCCATCCCTAATTGCCCTTCAACTGAGTGGCTTGCTAGGCCATTTAAGAATCAAGCACTTTGTTGTGGATCTGGAGTCACATGTAGGCCAGAACAAGTAAGGATGGCCAATTTCTTTCCCCAAAGGACATTAGTGAATATTTGATGGGCCGAATCACCACCTTCTGTGTTGTAACCATTCTATTTTTTGTGTTAATGTAAGGAAAAAATACTTTATTAAACTGTGAAGATTTATAAACATATATGCATTTATGGGTGGTACAGTGGTACCTCACAGCACCAGGGACCCAGGTTCAATTCCAGCCTTGGGTGACTGTGTGGAGTTTGCACATTCTCTCTGTGTCTGCATAGGTTTCCTCTGGGTGCTCTGATTTTCTCCCACTTTCCACAGATGTACAGATTAGGTGGATTGGCCATACTAAATTGCTCCTTAGTGCATCAAATTATGTAGATTAGGGGGATTAGTGGGGTGAATAGATGGGGTTATGGGGATAGGGCCTGGGTAGAATGCTCTGTCAGAGAGTCAGTGCAGACTCGATGGGCTGAATGGCCTCCTTCCGTGCTGTAGGGATTCTATAAGTTATAATAAGCCTCCCATCTTCATAAAATAATTTTTATTTGCATACAGAATAAAGTGTACTCCCCAAACTAAAACCGTAAAGAAATTGTAAATATTCAGTGTCCTTTTTGGATCCATTAAATTCCACCTTTCAGAGGCAATGGCAGAAAAGCAATTTAGCATTCCCTCAGATTTGATTAAGTACCTCGATTTCATGATGTGCAAAGACTAATTATAAATATTGTGTGAGGTAACTGTAAAGATGAGATCCTACCCATTGTGTCTTCAAAACATAATTTAATTTACTTTGTGCCGGGCCTGATTTATGTCCTACCCTATCTGTCAGCCTTACTAGGCCACGATGTTGGTCCTCATTGGTTCAAATGATGTGTGATGATAATTAATGAGCGCAATAACAAGCCATCTTTAAATAAACTCTACATTAAAGGAGTAATTTGTTTTTATCTCCTATAATTAGACTTTTACACATCCAAGTGTGTTGGGATTATCTATCCAATTGTTAATTGTAAGGTAAGGTGCTCTTTAATATTTTACTTGAGGATTAGGGAGGTTCGTATCTCTGCTTTAACCAGCCTCCATCCTCTGATCTCCACTGCATGTGCACTTGATTAGAAATTAAACAGAACCTCTTGCGTTTCCTGTGCTTGATCCAATAGGGTTTGCCGGTTTTCGGGTTCATTTAATTGTTATTTTTCATGTTTAATTATAAGGCTGTGAGTCAAGGCCTTCGATGCATTTTTTTAAATATAGAAATGTAAATTGGAAATCTCCGGCTGTATGGGAGGACCTGTTTTCCCTTCAGGGTTATGTATGCAGCAGATGTATTGGCAATCCTCTTATTGTAAAGATATTGATCCCTCCTCTCTATAATGAACTGTAACAACAACTCTATTACTCCGAGCCTCCTGATTGGCCCGCCATAATATGAAATTAGCTGGCGTGCATCGGGCCTGTCATTATTGATTTCACTACTGAGATTACTTGTTACAAAAGAATAGAGCTGTCTGCGCAGTAATTGAACAAGTTAACTCCTTGTCTCATAAAATGTAAGCCTGTATTGATTGCGCGCTGTTATTATGCAGAAGTAAGAAAGTTGTAACAATGTTTAATCACCGCGGTGCTGTGAGACCTTTATTTTGAGGCCCTTGCGACAGCTGCTGGGAAAGGCCAAGCATCACTGATAGACTGGGAGAGCAAATATTATCTTCTCGCCCTAAGCATATGAGTACTTATTCCAGTCAGTTAACCCTCATAATTGCAATATTGGGCCTATTTCCTATCATATGGATGGTTTATTTATATACTTTACCAAAGTAGTTCATCAGGGGTTAAATAAGATCAAATCCCTTCTGCCACAATGTAATAAATTGTTTCATCTGTGAATTTAGCTGTTCTCCCTAATGCAAACATGGATGTTACAGCAGTTCTCCCTTGATAGGGTTATGGGTTAATGAAATGCTCTTTCTGTTGCTTATTTTTTTCTCCTGTGCTGTGTGATAAGTAGCTAACCAACGAAGCTTGTAATTACAATCTTACAGAAACCAGGCCGATCTGTATATAAATCTCACCATCCAATTACAAGATGTAATAATTTTGCACTCAAGCTGGTAATGAGGTCTAATACTCGTGCATGTGATAATCCCCTCTGGATGCCGACTTGATCAGATGTTGGCTTTGTAATTAGACTGGCAGAAAATCATTATTTCATGTTCAGGAAAAAATTAGGTTGGTGGGAAGTTAATTTTCTCTATGCTCTGTGAAGCGTAGACAAGAATTTAATGATTTAATCATGATTGTTAGCTCTTTTGCAATCAATTTGTAATGATTGTGTAGCAACTCTTCAAGGGAAGCTGTGACAGAAGTGTGTGTGTGTGTGTGTGTGTGAACAGTGGGCTAAAGGAGTGGATATAGGTGCAGCTAACCCCCTGTCGGAAACTCTTTGATGATCGCAGGCTCTCATTGTGAAGCTGTGGTTTGTAGGCCGCACAGCCAGGTCAAGTCTTTGAGTCTCATAATCACACAGCTCAGCACAGTCCTCTTGCCACAAAGCCTTTTTTCATGCCTATTTAATGCATCAAAAGTGCTTTCAAGTGCTCTTTGATAAATCATAGAAAGCGTTACTCCAGCCGCTCAATAACTGTACCTGGTAGGCTTTCTCAGATCCCAAGGCAGCTGTTCCCTCCTGCCTTATTTTCGCCACTGATGGTAATTCATTCCAGTTGAGCTTACTGGTTCATTCCACATTTATTTGCAGATCATGAACAATGTCATTTTACTTACCCTGAAGACAGTAAACGGTTTGAAAAATGTAAGTATCACAAACATTGAGGTGGCGGGAGGGGGAGGGGGGGGTGGGTGGCGGTGTGGAGGTTGGGGGGGGGGGAGAGAAAAAGCACTGCTGGACCTTTATATATCGTAGTCAAAATAACAACGTTATGAATAAATCATGTTACTGAATTATCTCAGTCATTTCTTGGTTGTTGGGGAAATCAAAGACCCTGCATAAACTCGTTTTACTCCTATGGGGATAAATTTCCTATACTCACCCAGCAGCTAAGTTTGCTTTTCCCATGCAAAGTTAAATAAAATATTACTGTAAGGTCATAAAAATAATTAGTTGTATCTCATCGCCTCTCTCCCTGGAAATCAAATTTGACCCTTATGTTTTATGTATGTTTTTGCACCAAAGACATGTCTATGCCAATGGCTGCAATTACACAATGCACCTTGTGTCCTCTGATGACTTTTATTTGAGTATATGTAGCAGACAAACCGACTAAAAATTTAGTAAAGCTTTTAACTTATGAATAAAATGATGCCATTTCTTTAATGAACTTGTAAACTGACTTAATGGCACATACAAAGCTCTCTGGCAAACACATACGGCAGTTAAGTAAACACTTTTAATAGTACATCTCAGTAAATTGTGCTTTTTAAAAGCTTCCTTTATATTTGAAATTGCAGTTATGCCTTTTGCCAAGTTGTGCAGAAGTGCTTTGTAAGTTCAGATGCTGAAACGAATCTGGCCTCCGTGTTAGGTTAAAATTCATCTGAATTCAATTTTTGTTGTGGGGATTAATATAAATAGGAGGGGAATAAAACATTGCTGGTATTCAGCAGCTCCGTTTGAAGTGAGGCACCCTCTTATTTAAAATGGAAGGAAAATACTGCAGATGCTCAAGACATTGGGTGGAATTTTCCCATCCCGCCCACCGCGGGGTTTGTTGCGGATGGGACACGGATCATGCAAAGGTCCGTTGACCTCGGGCAGGATTTCCCGCCCATTGACTCCGTTTCTCTCTCCACAGCTGCCGCTGAGGTTTTTGCAGTGCTTTCTGCTTTCATTACCCACCCCCCTTATCTATGATGCTTTTGCATAAACCAAGGTGCCCGCATAACAGCAACAGAAAACTTTTTAATCACATCGCAAAGCCCTGGCAAGACAGCCACTATCTTTGCACGATTCTGTTTCCGGAGATAAATGACTGGGGGAGTGAAAAAAAAAGATATTAAAGACCAGAAATAACTGACCGAGATCTACAGGTCCTGATAGGAAGGTGGTGAATGAAAACAGAATGATTCAGGAGGGAACAAGGGCAGATAGTCGAAAGAGTAATCAATCAGGAAGATGAAGTGCAAGAGGAAAGACCAAGCGATGATGTGGAAGATAAAAATATAAGGGGACAATGAGGATAATTTCCAGACATTCAAAGGAATCATTAACTGAATAAACTAAGCGACAAAACATAGAAGATTAAGTATGGAGAGATTCAAAGAGCTGATAAACGTGAATAAATGCACAATTGCTTTTGCACCCATTATCTAACTCTCCATATTCCAGACTTCAGTTTCCAAACTTGAAAGTTAAAATTGTGGCAGAAAAACTACACCGCTGTATACTGCTCCGTCCGTTAAATACTGACTGAGGGAACAGTATAAAGCTGAGCAGAATTCAAAGGAAGAAACATGAATTGAGATAATTTGGGGGACGATTCTCCCAAAAGTGCTGAATTGGTGGGAAAACTGTTCTAGATCAAGACTGTTTTTTCAGTGCAACTTCTCACTCTGTGCACTGCAGAGGTCCCAATCGTGAATATCATTAAAAGCCTGGGGGGGCGGGGCTTATTCGCTCCGGAGTTTGACAGCTCCGGAACTCTGCGCATGCGCAGTGGCCTCGATCTGTCAGACTCCCCGTTTGCTGGCCAGCTCGATTGCTGGCCAGCCCGGGACCCCTGCAGTGCTGCCCCTCCAGCCCCCCCCACAGCCCAATCGCGACCCCCACAGCAATTCCCACACCAGCCCTGACCCCCCCACCCCGGGGTGCCCTTTTGTCCCCCCCAACCCCACAGTGGCGATCCCCTTACCTTCCTCATCCCGGCAGAACCCCCCCAGGGTCAGACCCCCTCCAGGAAGCAGGCTCCCTCCTGGAAGCCCACCCCCCCACCGGAAGACCACCCCCCCCCCCCCCCCCCCCACCAGCCTGCCCCAATCGCTGCCCTCCCTCCATCCCCAACCAATCCCGATGCAGAATGGCAGTGGGACCCCCAACCCCATCAATCACCCCTAGGCCCCACCCACAATAGGCCCTGCCCCCCTTGGCACTGCCCAGTGGGCAAGGGCACTTTGCCCCTTGGGCAGAGCCAGGGGGCACAGGGTGGCACTGCCAGGGTGCCCATGGCCAGGGGGTACCACCCCCCCACCACCTGACCCCTGGGGGGCCCTGATTGCCCCCCTTTATTCCAGTGGGGTCTCCCACTCGTTCCCCGAAAATGGGGAGCTACTCTAAACCCCACCGGAAATAAGTACTCCTGGCGGGGTGGGAGATGCTATCGGACCCGGCAAGTTCCGTGCCGGGCCTGATAATCACATGCAAAATATATTTAAAATAGATTTTAAAAAGATTCAAATGACTTACCTCTCTTCCCGCTGGTTTCCAGCGCTGTCTCGACTGCGACAGTTCTCTGGCTCTGGGAGACGCCCGATGCATGCGCGAATCCCGTGAAATGGCCGACTCGCGATTCTCCGGACCGGACCCGCCAGAAAAGTTGCGGGTCACGATGAGAGAATCGGGCCCTTGGTTTCTAAAGTTTTTTTAAAAAAGAGCAACACCCGTGATCTCCACGTGAGCTCATTCTGCATGGTGCTATTTTTATATTTCCATCCACAGATTCTTGCCTTTTACATTTTTAAAAAATTAAGTGTAATTTTCTTGGCGGTCCAGGAGTGGGCAACCATTTTTATGCTATTGCTCCAACAAAAGGAGAGAAGAAAGTGCCTCAACATGTTCAGGTGGTCCAAATGATATGCATTTATCTTTTGGCGTTCCTTGCAATGGGCTCGAGGGATTTGGTCATGTTTCCCATCCCCCCCCCCACCCCAGATCTAATGTGGAATGTGTTCATGGAACCCGATAGTCTTTTCAATGAAGAGATCGGGGCATGGGTGGTGGTCTGAGGGAGTGGGAGAGTTAAAGGGGGTGCCTGAGGTGGTGTCTGATGGGGGAGGGGGTCTGAGTGAGCGTCTGATGGGAGAGGGAGGCTGAATGAAGGTCTGAGGGGATTCTGATGGGGCAGGGCTGAGTGGGAATTTGGGGGAGAGTGCATGGGTCGGGTCACCCTCATGTCTGCATTGTGTGTTGGGGATTTGACCCGTTATTTGAGTGGTGGGTTGGGGGGGAGGATGCCCCTCTTTGCTGAGAGGATGGTGGTGCTCCCCTTGTCACCAGGGGCGGTCACCATTTCTATTTTTGCGGGGAGGGAGACCTATCTCCAACCATGGAGATCAAAGCGCTCTTTAAAAACAACGCCCCGATTTCTGAATAGCCAGGTTGGCCGGCGGTTTTCTTGGGATGGACTCATTTGCATCTTTCAGGTGGTGAATCCCACTAACAGACTCTGCCAGCGCTAATGGGAAAGCCTGGTTTTCCCACTGAAGGACACTTAGTCCCAATTTGTAAGTATCGCGGTCCATAACTCGGTCTTATTTTCAAACATCAGAGAAATTGCAACACGGATGCTGGCTGCTCTGGTCTGACCCGCAGACAACTTTAAGAACTGGGTAGCTTTTTGCATTGCTATGAAGGATAGTACCACATCATGCTCCCAACTTAATCGAATCCTTCCAACCCCCTGCTCGGATATCTGCCAAGTCAGCATTTGTTGCCCATCCCTAATTAGATCCCTTGAGAGTGTTTGCTTCTGCAAATGCAAAAAATAAGCGATAGATGCAAGGGATGATATCTTCCCAAGTTCCCTTACAGAAAAGGGCAACACGATGGCACAGTGGTTAGCACTGCTGCCTCACAATGCCAGGGACCTGGGTTCGATTCCCGACTTGGGTCACTGTCTGTGTGGAGTCTACACATTCTCCCCGTGTCTACTTGGGTTTCCTCCGGGTGCTCCGGTTTCCTCCCTGTGGTGAACGAACGTTGGTTCCCACTGGATAGTACTGGGCCAGGGCTGGCCAGCACTATGGGAATGTATATAGGTTACTGTGGGATTGTACTAATGTTGTTGTTGGGCTAGGGTGGGATTGATACCCCTGTGGTTGTTACTATTGTGGCACATCCCAGTCGGGCTCCGCCTCCTGGGAGAGGTATAAGACCCCCTGCTCGGACGGGACCCCTTCAGTCTGGGATAGTGTGTTAAAGTTCTGATAGTTCCATTGTTAGTTAATAAAAGCCTTCTTTTACCGAAGCTTTGTGCCTCGTGTCCAATTGATGCGCATCAATTTTATTAACTAAAATTAAACTCTCGACGGAAGAAAAAAGAAAGGAGAGTATGGAGCAAATCCTCAAGCCAGAACATCTGACACTAGATCCACGTGCGGTGGGCGTTTCTAACACCTTCGACCACTGGCTGAAGTGTTTTGAAGATTACCTAGCAGCCTCCGCAGCGGTCACCACAGATGATGACAGACTCCGGGTCCTCCATGCGAGGGTAAGCGACACAGTCTACCTCGCGATCCGTGCAGCCACCACTTACCCTAGGGCCCTCGAGCTTCTAAAAAAGCGCTATACGAAACCTCCTAACGAGATCCACGCTCGTTACCTCCTCGCTACACGACGTCGGCAGTCGGGCGAAACCATGGAGGACTACGCCAATGAGCTCTTACAGCTAGCCAGGGGCTGTGACTGCAAAGCTGTGTCAGCTGAGCAGAGCATGTACGACCTCGCCCGAGGTGCGTTTGTGGCCGGGGTCGGGTCTTCATACATCCGTCTCAAGCTGCTAGAAAAGGGGAATCTCAACCTGACCCAAGCCATGGAATTAGCTGAAATGCTCGAGGCGGCTTCGAAGAGCTTGGTCCTGTATCCAGAGGACCACGTGGAGACAACGTGGCAGGAGCAGTCGCAAATCCCTCCTCGCCCCTCGGGCTTGAAGTGCAGTGTTATGGTGTGCTCCCATGTGGACCAGACGACGGCTGCAGCCCCATGCGGCCCGCGGTGCTACTTCTGCGGAGGAGCCAAACATACCCGACAAAAGTGTCCCGCTAAAGCGGTAGTCTGTACCGCATGCGGTAAAAAGGGGCATTATGCGAAGGTGTGCAGATCGAAGCCCAGGAACGGCAGTGTGGCCAGTAACCTTCGGAACGGGGATCATCACCATCGTCGTCGAAGTACTCACGAGGTTCGTCCACGTGCGAGTCCAGGACGACGCCATTGCGGTCGACGGAGTCGGAGGAGGATGACCACCAAGGGTCGCTAAGTTTGGCGCCCTCACCCATGTGCGATTCATGGGGGCAGCCATTTTGGTCGACGATGACCATGAGCGACCAGCAGGGGTCCTCAGCATCGACCTCAGCTGCCTGCAGTGACGTTCACAGACCAACGGTGGCGTCGATCACCCTGGACCAGGATAAGCCTCACAGGCTTGATTGTTCGATGATGGATATACAGGTAAATGATCATGCGATTTATTGTCTGTTTGACAGCGGGAGCACTGAGAGCTTTATCCACCCTGACACTGTGAAGAGGTGTGGACTCCAGATTCAACCTGCCAAACAGACAATCTCTATGGCATCAAGGTCCCGGTCTGTCGCTGTGCTAGGACGTTGTGTGGTAACTTTGAAAGTGCAAGGCACAATTTACGAGCGTTTCAGGCTCTTTGTGTTGCCGCATCTTTGCGCACCAATTCTCCTCGGACTAAACTTTATGGTCCACATGAAGAGTGTGATCCTACAGTACGGTGGGCCACTCCCTTCGCTGACAGTGGGAGAACAGCTGCAGTCTCCAAATTGTCCAAAGCGCCCCGCTTGCAATCTTTCTACGTTAAAGATCACCACACGCTCTTTATTTCAGAATCTGGTACCAGGCTGCAAGCCCATCGCTACTAAAAGTAGGCGTTACAGCACTGAGGATCGGATCTTCATCAGATCTGAGGTTCAGCGACTCCTCAAAGAAGGGATCATACAGCCCAGTGTTAGTCCGTGGAGAGCACAGGTTGTGGTGGTCAAGAGCGGGAACAAACCCCGAATGGTCATTGATTACAGTCAGACCATTAACCGATATACGCAGCTGGATGCGTATCCTCTCCCGCGCATATCTGATATGGTCAATCAGATTGCGCAGTACCGGGTGTTCTCCACCATAGACCTCAAGTCCGCCTACCACCAACTCCCCATTCGCCCAGAGGACCGACAATACACGCCCTTTGAGGTGGATGGTCGTCTGTATCATTTCCTTAGGGTTCCATTTGGTGTCACCAATGGGGTCTCGGTCTTCCAGCGTGCTATGTACCGAATGGTGGACCAGAACAGGCTGCGGGCTACCTTCCCGTACCTGGATAATGTCACCATCTGCGGCCGTGATCAGCAGGACCATGACACAAATCTCCAGAACTTTTTACGCACTGCATCTCGCCTGAATTTGACCTACAACAGGGAGAAGTGTGTATTCCATACGCGCCGGTTAGCCATCCTGGGATACGTGGTGGAAAACGGGGTCATTGGCCCTGATCCAGACCGTATGTGCCCCCTTGCTGAACTTCCCTTGCCCGCTAGCGCAAAAGCACTGAGAAGATGCCTAGGCTTCTTCTCCTATTATGCGCAGTGGGTCCCCAACTACGCGGACAAAGCCCGTCCGCTTATTAAGTCCTCGACTTTTCCACTCACGCCAGAGGCCCAATTGGCCTTCAAGGAATTGAAACACGACATCGCGAAAGCCACGATGCACGCAGTAGATGAATCCATCCCTTTTCAGGTGGAAAGCGATGCATCTGATTTCGCCCTGGCCGCCACACTTAACCAGGCGGGCAGGCCCGTCGCGTTTTTTTCCCGCACCCTCCAAGGCCCCGAAATTCGGCATTCAGCGGTGGAAAAGGAGGCCCAGGCCATTGTGGAGGCCGTCAGACACTGGCGCCATTACCTGGCGGGAAAGCCTGATCACGGACGAGCGGTCCGTGGCGTTCATGTTCAACAACTCGCAGAGGGGCAAGATCAAGAATGACAAGATCTTGCGGTGGAGAATTGAACTCTCCATCTATAACTACGATATCATGTATCGTCCAGGGAAACTCAATGAGCCCTCGGATGCCCTCTCGCGCGGAACATGCGCTAGTACTCAGGAGGATCGCTTGAACGCCCTCCATAATGACCTGTGCCATCCTGGGGTCACTCGGATCTACCACTTTGTCAAAGCCCGCAACCTGCCTTACTCGGTGGAGGACGTCAGGTCGGTGACAAGGAGCTGTCGGATTTGCGCGGAATGCAAACCGCACTTTTACCGACCTGACCGGGCACATTTGGTCAAGGCCACTCGCCCCTTCGAGAGGCTGAGTGTTGATTTTAAGGGCCCCCTTCCCTCAACAGATCGGAACGTGTACTTTCTGAACATAATAAATGAGTACTCCCGGTTCCCGTTTGTTGTCCCCTGCGCGGACACATCGGCTGCCATGGTGATCAAGGCATTCCGTGACCTTTTTACCCTGTTCAGGTACCCCAGCTATATCCATAGCGACAGGGGCTCGTCGTTCATGAGCAATGACTTGAGGCAATTCCTGCTCTCATACGGGATTGCCTCTAGTAGGACCACGAGTTACAACCCTAGGGGTAATGGACAGGTGGAACGAGAGAATGCTACAGTCTGGAAGGCTGTCCTATTGGCGTTGAAGTCCAAAGGCCTTCCAGTCTCCCGTTGGCAGGAGGTCCTCCCTGATGCGCTTCACTCCATTCGCTCCCTCCTGTGTACGGCAACCAATGCTACTCCCCACGAGAGGATGTTCTCATTCCCTCGGAAGTCATCCTCGGGGATATCTTCACCAGCCTGGTTGACGTACCCAGGACCCGTCCTCCTGCGGCGACATGTAAGGGCCCGCAAGTCCGACCCCTTGGTCGAACAGGTCCACCTCCTCCACACCAACCCTCAGTATGCCTATGTGGCATATCCTGACGGGCGAGAGGACACAGTCTCGATCCGAGACCTGGTGCCCGCAGGGGACGTAGCAACTCCTGTCGCTCCCATACCCCCAGTGACGAATCCGTTATCCCTTATTTCTCCCCCGGACGTGGCGCGGACAGCATCGGGACCAGGGCTTAACAGTTTTACTCCAATGCACAGCTTGCCTGAGCCCCGAAGATCATCGCCACCCCAGAATGTGTCAGGATCCCCTGCACTACCATTTCATCAGGGTCAACCGGCCCGTGAGTCCATGGGAGAACAGCTGGACGCCGTTTTGGGGAGAACGCCACCGCAAGTGCCTACTCCGGTGTCACCGCCGGTATTGAGGAGGTCACAACAACGGTGCGGTCCTACAGACCGTCTGAACTTATAATCTGTTGACATTTTAGTCTGTTTTCGTACACCGCCGGCCTTTGTTCTCAAAGGAGGGGTGAATGTGGTGAACCATCGTCAGTTCCCATTGGATAGTACTGGGCCAGGGCTGGCCCGCACTATGGGAATATATATAGGTTACTGTGGGATTGTACTAATGTTGTTGTTGGGCTAGGGTGGGATTGATACCCCTGTGGTTGTTACTGTTCTGGCACATCCCAGTCGGGCTCCGCCTCCTGGGAGAGGTATAAGACCCCTGCTCGGACGGGACCCCTTCAGTCTGGGATAGTGTGTTAAAGTTCTGATAGTTCCATTGTTAGTTAATAAAAGCCTTCTTTTACCGAAGCTTTGTGCCTCGTGTCCAATTGATGCGCATCACTCCCACAGTCCAAAGATGTGCGGTTCAGGTGGATTGGCCATGCTAAAAAAATTGCCCCTTAGTGTCAGGAGGACAAGCTAGGGTAAATGTATGGGGTTGTGGGGATAGGGCCTGGGAGGGATTGTGGTCGGTGCAGACTCGATGGGCCTCCTCCTGCACTGTAGGATTCTATGATTCTATGAAAGGGGCTGGAGGGGCCTCAAAACTAATTGATAGCACAGCTTTAGATCTGCATTTAAGTGTAAACTATTAGCGAGTCCCATGAGAATGATGCCCTATACCTCTTGTATGTGTCTGACTGGAAATGTGCCTGTAGACCTGTTACGCAATAAAAGGAAGTGGAGGAAAAGGATAAAAATTATTTTCATGTTTTGCATGCAATGTATTTAAGAATGCAACCGTTCACCAGGTGCATCTATTTTATGCCTTTTTCGCCCCACTTGTAATATGCATTCAGTAGAGGAGAAACTTTACTTTAGCACTTCGCCCAATACCAAAAAACCTCTTTCCTATTTACATTCTAGTATGAGAAACTTTGATTTCCTGTGTTACCTACATCCAAGCAGTTCCCACCTCAGCTTTCAGAGGTCGTTAGCCTTTTGTTTCAAAGTAGAAGCTGGTCTTTGCTGGAATTCTCACAGGTGGAGATTCTAAATGCGGGAGTTTGCCCAGGTCACATTCCAGATGTTTGTAAGATCAAATATTTACACATCAACGACTGAGGAGCCCAAAATGCATTGCTAGTGTCCAATGAACAAACATGTATCGGATGCTGACAGCTTGCACTATGGGAGTGTTAGACCACAAGTCCCATGCCATGACATGATGCCCAAGGAAGATACGTTCATAATGTGGCCAAACAGGTTGAATATCAGCTTGTAATTCCTTCCAACATGCACCAATGGCAGGCAGTAAGACTAGGAGACATTCCTGGTCAGCCATATGATGACGATCCATAGCTCGAGGATACAATGTGCATGTAAAAGTGTTGTTTCCACCGCAACTTAGACGTCTTGGGGGAGGCTGATTGACTCAGTTGGGTGGCCAGCCAATGTGGATCAGACCTGCCTTTGGGCAGAGAACTCTAGAAGAAGAATGTGTCCATATAGACCATAAAACCATAAGATGTAAGAGCAGAAGTAAGCCATTTGGCCCATCGAGTCTGCTCTGCCATTCAATGAGATCATGGCTGATCTGACATGATAATCCTCAACTCCACTTTCCCACCTTATAGATACATAAAAACATAAATAAAAAATAGAAGCAGGAGTAGGCCATTCGGCCCCTCAAGCCTGCTCCACAATTCATTTTCATCATGGCTGATCATCAAATTCAATACTCTGATCCTGCCTCCCCCTCATTTCCCTTGATTGCTTTACCCCTACGAGATATAGAACACAGAACATTACAGCGCAGTACAGGCCCTTCAGCCCTCGATGTTGCGCCGACCAGTGAAACCAATCTAAAGCCCATCTAACCTACACTATTCCAATATCATCCAATATCATCCATATGTTTATCCAATGACCATTTAAATGCCCTTAATGTTGGCGAGTCCACTACTGTCTCTGAGTAAAGAACCTACCTCTGACATCTGTCCTATATCTATCACCCCTCAATTTAAAGCTATGTCCCCTCATGCTAGCCATCACCATCCGAGGAAAAAGGCTCTCACTGTCCACCCTATCTAATCCTCTGATCATCTTATATGCCTCTATTAACTCACCTCTTAACCTTCTTCTCTCAGCCTTTCCTCATAAGACCTTCCCACCATACCAGGCAACATCCTGGTAAATCTCCTCTGCACCCTTTCCAATGCTTCCACATCCTTCCTATAATACGGCGACCAGAACTGTACGAAATACTCCAAGTGCGGCCGCACCAGAGTTTTGTACAGCTGCAACATGACCTCATGGCTCCAAAACTCAATCCCTCTACCAATAAAAGCTAACACGCCATACGCCTTCTTAACAACCCTCAATGATATATCTAATTCCTTCTTCAAACCACATAACGTTATGGCCTCAATTACTTTCTGTGGTAATGAATTCACGGATCTACCATAGAGTCATAGAGGTTTACAGCATGGAAACAGGCCCTTCGGCCCAACTTGTCCATGCCGCCCTTTTTTTTTAAAACCCCTAAGCTAATCCCAATTGCCTGCATTTGGCCCAGATCCCTCTATACCCATCTTACCCATGTAACTATCTAAATGCTTTTTAAAAGACAAAATTGTACCCGCCTCTACTACTACCTCTGGCAGCTTGTTCCAGACACTCACCACCCTTTGTGTGAAAAAATTGCCCCTCTGGACACTTTTGTATCTCTCCCCTCTCACCTTAAACCTATGCCCTCTATTTTTAGACTCCCCTACCTTTGGGAAAAGATATTGACTATCTAGCTGATCTGTGCCCCTCATTATTTTATAGACCTCTATAAGATCACCCCTCAGCCTCCTACACTCCAGAGAAAAAAGTCCTAGTCTATCCAGCCTCTCCTTATAACTCAATCCAACAAGTCCCGGTAGCATCCTAGTAAATTTTTTCTGCACTCTTTCTAGTTTAATAATATCCTTTCTATAGTAGGATGACCAGAATTGCACACAGTATTCCAAGTGTGGCCTTACCAATGTCTTGTACAACTTCAACAAGACATTCCAACTCCTGTATTCAATGTTCTGACCGATGAAACCAAGCATGTCAAATGCCTTCTTCACCACTCTGTCCATCTGTGACTCCACTTTCAAGGAGCTATGAACATGTACCCCTAGATCTCTTTGTTCTGTAACTCTCCCCAATGCCCTACCATTAACTGAGTAAGTCCTGACCTGGTTCAATCTACCAAAATGCATTACCTCGCATTTGTCTAAATTAGACTCCATCTGCCATTCGTCAGCCCACTGGCCCGATTGATCAAGATCCCGTTGCAATTGGAGATAACTTTCTTCACTGTCCACTATGCCACCAATCTTAGTGTCATCTGCAAACTTACTAACCATGCCCCCTATATTCTCATCCAAATCATTAATATAAATGACAAATAACAATGGACCCAACACTGATCCCTGAGGCACACCGCTGGTCACAGGCCTCCAGTTTGAAAAACAACTCTCTACAACCACCCTCTGGCTTCTGTCAAGAATGATGTGGAGATGCCGGCGTTGGACTGGGGTAAACACAGTAAGAAGTTTAACAACACCAGGTTAAAGTCCAACAGGTTTATTTGGTAGCAAAAGCCACACAAGCTTTCGAGGCTCTGAGCCCCTTCTTCAGGTGAGTGGGAATTCTGTTCACAAACAGAACTTATAAGACACAGACTCAATTTACATGAATAATGGTTGGAATGCGAATACTTACAACTAATCCAGTCTTTAAGAAACAAAACAATGGGAGTGGAGAGAGCATCAAGACAGGCTAAAAAGATGTGTATTGTCTCCAGACAAGACAGCCAGTGAAACTCTGCAGGTCCACGCAACTGTGGGAGTTACAAATAGTGTGACATAAATTCTGATTCTAGGATCGCATGATAAAGACTCAGGAGGAAAAAAGCAGAAATATTTATGTGAAATAGTGTGACATAAACCCAATATCCCGGTTGAGGCCGTCCTTGTGTGTGCGGAACCTGGCTATCAGTTTCTGCTCCGCGACTCTGCGCTGTCGTGTGTCGCGAAGGCCGCCTTGGAGAACGCTTACCCGAATATCAGAGGCCGAATGCCCGTGACCGCTGAAGTGCTCCCCAACAGGAAGAGAACAGTCTTGAACACCGCTCGACAATCACCAGGCAAGACTGTTCTCTTCCTGTTGGGGAGCACTTCAGCGGTCACGGGCATTCGGCCTCTGATATTCGGGTAAGCGTTCTCCAAGGCGGCCTTCGCGACACACGACAGCGCAGAGTCGCGGAGCAGAAACTGATAGCCAGGTTCCGCACACACAAGGACGGCCTCAACCGGGATATTGGGTTTATGTCACACTATTTCACATAAATATTTCTGCTTTTTTCCTCCTGAGTCTTTATCATGCGATCCTAGAATCAGAATTTATGTCACACTATTTGTAACTCCCACAGTTGCGTGGACCTGCAGAGTTTCACTGGCTGTCTTGTCTGGAGACAATACACATCTTTTTAGCCTGTCTTGATGCTCTCTCCACTCCCATTGTTTTGTTTCTTAAAGACTGGATTAGTTGTAAGTATTCGCATTCCAACCATTATTCATGTAAATTGAGTCTGTGTCTTATAAGTTCTGTTTGTGAACAGAATTCCCACTCACCTGAAGAAGGGGCTCAGAGCCTCGAAAGCTTGTGTGGCTTTTGCTACCAAATAAACCTGTTGGACTTTAACCTGGTGTTGTTAAACTTCTTATTCTGTCAAGAAGCCAATTTTGTATCCATTTAGATACCTCACCCTGAATCCCGTGAGATTTAACCTTATGGAACTACCTACCATGCGGTACCTTGTCAAAGGCCTTGCTAAAGTCCATGTAGACAACATCAACTGCACTGCCCTCATCTACCTTCTTGGTTACCCCTTCAAAAAACCACGCACTAGGTAAATAAATTTCTCCTCACCTCAGTCCTAAAAGGTTTGCCCCTTATCCTTAAGCTATATAACCCTAGTTCTGGACTCCCCTACTATTGGGAACATTCTTTCTGAATCTACCCTGTCTAACCCTATTAGTATTTTATAAATTTCTTTGATATCCCCTCTCACTCTTCTAAACTCCAATGAATATAATCCTAACCAACTTAATCTCTCCTCATATGACAGTCCTGCCATCCCAGGAATCAACCTGGTAAACTTTCGCTGTACTCCCACTCGAGCAAGGACATTCTTCCTCCGATAAGGACACCAAAACTGCACACAATACTCCCAGATGTGGCCTCATGTTCATCCTCTACAATTGCAGCAAAACATCCCTACTCCTATCCTCAAATCCGCTCACAATGAAGGCCAGCATATCGTTTGTCCTCTTTACTGCCTGCTGTACCTATGCATCTACTTTCAGTGACTGATGCATGAAGACACCAAAGTCTCATTGAGTATCCACCTCTCTCAATTTACACCCATTCAAATAATAATCTGCCTTCCTATTTTTGCTACTGAAATGGAGAGATTCACATTCATCCACATTATGCTGCAGCTGCCATGCATATGCTCACTCACACATCCTTTCCAAATCACACTGAAGCATTTCTACATTCTCCTCACGGCTCACCCTCCCACCCAACTTTGTATCATCTGCAAATTTGGAGATAATACATTTGGTTCCTTCGTCCAAATCATTAATCTATGATGTGAAGAGCTGGGTTCCTAGCACAGTTCCATGTGGAACCCCACCAGTCACCGCCTGACAATTGGAAAAACACCCATTTATTCCAACTCATTGCTTCCTGTCTGTTAACCAGTTTTCTATCCATCTTTAGAACCCTTGATTCCTTTACTGATTAAAAATCTGTCTATCTCAGCCTTGAACAAACTCAACGATCCAGCCTCTGCAAGCCTCTGTGTAAAGAATTCCGCAGATTCACTACCCCCTAAGAGAAGAAATTCCTCCTCATCTGTTTCTTAAATGATCAACCCCTTACTTTCCCCTCTTGTCTTAGACTCTCCCACAAGGGGAAACAACCTCCAGCATTTATCCTGTCAAGCCCCCTGAGAATCCTATATTTCTCAAAAAGGTCGCCTCTTATTCTTCTTGCCTCCAGTGAGTACAGGCGCAACTTACTCAACCTCTCCTCATAAGAAAATCCTTCTATACCCAGGATTAACCGAGTGAACTTGCACTGGACTGCCTCCAATGTCAGCGTATCTTTTCCATCACGCAAACCAGCCTCCCATCCATTGACTCTGTCTACACTTCCTGCTGCCTCGGCAAAGCAGCCAGTATAATTAAGGATCCCATGCACCCCGGACATTCTCTCTTCCACCCTCTTCCTTCGGGAAAAAGATACAAAAGTCTGAGGCCACGTACCAACCGACTCAAGAACAGCATCTACCCTGCTGCTGTCAGACTTTTGAATGGACTTACCTTGCATTAAGTTGATCTTTCTCTACACCCTAGCTAAGACTGTAACACTACATTCTGCACTCTCTCGTTTCCTTCCCTATGAACGGTATGTTTTGTCTGTATAGCGCACAAGAAAGAATACTTTTCATTGTATACTAATACATGTGACAATGATAAATCAAATCAAATCAAATCTTTTCTTAGATAGGGGACCAAAACTGTTCACAGGATTCCAGGTGGTCTAAGTAGTGTTTTGCATAGTTTCAGCAAGACTTCCCTGTTTTATATTCCATTCCTTTTGAAATAAAGGCCAACATTCCACTTGCCTTCTCTATTACCTTTCTGTGAATTATGCAATAGGACTCCCAAATCCCTCTGTGCTGCAGCTTTCTGCAGTCTTTCTCCATTTAAATAATATTCAATTCCTTTATTCTTCCTACCAAAACGGCAGTGGAAGGAGAGGGAGGGACGGGGTAGCTGGGGGGAGGGAGGGGAACATGGCTATGTGGGGAGGGAGGAGGTGGCCATTTGGGGAGGAGGGAGGGGTCAGCCTTTGTTGGGCGGGGTGGGGGGGGGCGCGGGAGAGTGAGGTGAGGTCAGAGGGTGAGTGTGTATGTGAGTGAGAGAGAGATAAGAGTGTGTGAGTTTGTGTATTGAGAGAGTGAGTGTGAATGTGCTTGTGTTTGTGTGTGTGTGAAAGAGAGAGGTACGATTGTGTGAGTTTGTGCATTGAATGTGTGTGTGTGTGTGTGAGAGAAGTATGAGTGTGTGTGTGTGTGAGTTTAGAGAGAGAGAGTGTGTGGATGTGTTCAATATGAGAATCCAGCTCTCCTGCAGCGCTCCCAATATTAAATATATTTGTGAGCAAAAGGAACAGTATCATTCCTCCCATTAAAAATGATAAAAAGGTAAAACTTACATTCTCTGAATAGAGAACTTTTAATTATAATGAATGAATACACATAAGAAATAGAAAAACTTTTATAAATTTGTTTGCACCTATTGCACAAAAGCAATCATTTTTTGTGTTTAACTCTTCATCAGAATAAGAATGTTTGTTGGGGGTTCCATCAGTACTCTTGGGAGGTCAAAAGTGTTCTGTGGCCAGAAAAGTTTGGGAAAGCCTTCTTTAGCTCATCCTGCTGCAAGAATGCCTTTAACATAGAGCAAAGCAAAAGGGTGAGCGAGTGTATTGTACGATCCTTTTGTGAATTCACCAGTCTTAAGAATTTGACCAAGGTTCCTCAAGTAACCAACAAGACTTTTAAATAACATTTTACAAGAAGTTGCACGCTGGAATGAAATTATTCACACAGCAACGTAGGTACGATGGATTGACTTCATGAATATGTTAGCCAAGAAAGTAGCTGCAGTAATTAAACACATGCCATTGTGTGGCCTGTTTAAATTGATTGCAACTGATTGCCCACTGAACTCCTATGCCAAGCTGTTAACAGGACATCCAAAGTAACAGCCATGGTTCCACCATATCTGGAACCTTTCCCACATCCTTCACAAATGTTAATAGCAAAGCTGCTGTTGAAGTAAAATCCATTCGCCAAGGCTGATAAGCCCTTCAACACTTTTATTTGATAATGGTTTAACATCAAACAGAATGAGGATATTTCCTTGTGTGTTAATGGACTTCATTGACCCAGTGGGGGGGAAGGGGGGCGGAAGGGCATGGGGTGGATGGTGATGATCAAATCAAGATGGTACAAGCAAAGGCGGGGGGAGGGGTTGCATCAATCCTTGTCATGGGTGTGATCTTTATGTCATAAGAAGTATGTATTGGGGCAGAGTTTTCTGTTCTTATTTTACATTCAAACTGTAATAAGCTTTCCTAGAATACACGGGCTCAGTGATGTAAATGAGTTTGTGTAAAACTTGACCATTTTTAGATTCAACTTGCTGAAATAATCTAACAAGAGAGCCATTTTAAATGTAATATTTAGCTCCCTACGGCAGCCATCTCCTATGTCATTTCCTTTAAAGTAAGACTGACTTGAACATAGTAAGGCTGTCTTTTGAACATAGACTGACTATGTATTAGACCAGCCAACAACAGATGATTTAATAAGTACAATCCTCAATTAATTTAATTGGATATTAAAATGATCAATAATCTATGCAAAAGAGTTGGTTATATTCTTAAAAAAGAAAAATATACTTAAAGGTTTTGTACCTTGTTTTAACATCTATTACTGAAAATTCTGCAAGACAGTTTTTGCAAGAAAGGAATGTGCACATCAGATTAGAATGAACATCAACTCGCTTTCAGTGACTTTGAACAGTCATTTGAAACTAAAGGGATTTATAGTGAATGAGTCTCAGATAAGAGAAATCGATGATCTTTCAGAAATACCCCATTGATTCAATTGTAAAATTAATCAACATAATTATTAATATACAAGACTGGAATCCTTGTCTGAAGAATTATCACTGAAAAATCAAGGACGATTCCAGAAGACTGTTTTGTCGACAGGAATTGTTTCAGCTTGATGAATATTTCTAAGTTCTTTTGATAAGTAACAGAACACTTGGACTGTCCAGTTCCCAGCTCAGGACTAAAGATTTTTGATTCACAATCTGACCAAGATCAGTAAATATGGAATCATTGTCTTCCACAGATTGTCCCTTGAACCAAGGTGTTGTCTTTAAATGATGCAATTAAAAAACAATCAAATTACCCTAACAATAGCTGGAACAAATCAATAAGCAAAAGTCCCGTGGTCTATCATGACATGAAGCGCACTGAGTAGAATCTCAGACATTTTGCTAGCTGTATTCTAATCGAAGAATACCCATTCGACTCAGGAAGAGATAGCAAGAAGGTTACGCTTTTGTGGTTTAATCACCCACTGGAAGTCGTAAAGTCTGTTGTATTTTATAAGTATGCCTTTTTCTATTTTGGGTTATTTATTTAGAATTTGTCGAGTTCAGAAAGGATATAGTGACTTGATTTTAATTATAGTCACACATTCTGCATATTAGAATGAAGAGGAATTATTTGTACAAATGTATAAAAATAGGAACAGGAATTGGCCATTCGGCTTCTCAAACCTGCTCCTCCATTCAATAGGAGCATAGCTGATCCACCATTCCTCATGTCCACTTTCCTGTTCTTTCCAATAACCGTCAATTCCCTTACTGATCAAGAATCAGCAATTCCTATACATTTGAACTTAAATAATTCCATATTCTAACTCTGTATTGAATAATATTCTTCCTTTAAATGAACTGCATGTTGAATTTACCATCTGAATCGACTGTCCTACCTTGTCAGTTCTTGTTTGGACCTGAAAGAGTTGAAATGAAATACTGGTGAATTTGGCTGATTGCAATTGGGCACCCATCCAAAATTCTAACTCTGACCTCCCCGAGTAACAGTGGCAGCAAGCTGGGAAATGTTGTCAATGTCACTGCTCTAGCCCGGAAGAAATCAGCTGCTTAAAAATTCATTGCAGCGATCATCTTCACAGCCACCGACAATGCTGTCCTCTCTCTGCTCTGAGAATGAAGATAAGACTAAAGAAAATTGGCCTGTCAGCTACGACTCACACCAACCTGTACAGATGCACCATAGAAAGCACTCTTTCTGGTTGTATCACAGCTTGGTATGGCTCCTGCTCTGCCCAAGACCATAAGAAACTACAAAAGGTCCTGAATGTAGCCCAATCTGTCACGCAAACCAGCCTCCCATCCATTGACTCTGTCTACACTTCCCGCTGCCTCGGCAAAGCAGCCAGCAAAATTAAGGAACCCACGCACCCCGGACACATTTGCTTACACCTTCTTCCTTCGGGAAAAAGATACAAAAGTCTGAGGTCACGTCCCAACTGACACAAGAACAGCTTTTTCCCTGCTGCCATCAGACTTTTGAATGGACCTACCTTGCATTAAGTTGATCTTTCTCCACACCCTAGCTATAACTGTAACACTACATTCTGCACTCTTGTTTCCTTCTCTATGAACGGTATGCTTTGTATAGCGCGCAAGAAACAATACTTTTCACTGCATCCCAATACATGTACAATAATAAATCAAATCAAAAAAAAAGTTCAGGTACAGGAAATAAAACAGATAGAATTGCTCCCTGAAAACTCTGGGTGGATGTGGTCTCCTGCTGAGAGTCCATCATCCTCTTCCAGCCGTGTGTCCTGTTCCATATCACCTCTGCTGATTCTTCCTGCCTTGCTGTTCCCCCAGAGGGATGCAAATTGTTACACCCATGTCTGGGTGCAAGGAATCCGTGCAGAATATCAGGAGTGCCCCACTATTTCCTCTAGGCATCTGCAATGTTAGACAGCTCTGGAAACCAATAAACACTTCAGCAATCACAGCAACAGCCAGGAGAAAAGAAATCCGCATTGAACATGAAAGCCGTTGGCCATGCTGGTGGTGGGGTGGCTTTCTGCTGCTAGATACATGCTTAGCTGTGTATGTTTAAGAGAGATGGTTACCCGGATGGTTAAGCAACAAAATTGCAATGCTGGTGCCAAATCATCATTACACAATCTGCCTACCCGATTAATGTCCAGCAGACTTACCTGTGTGTGCCCTAAGACTAAAAGGGTGACCACTCAGCCAGTATCAGATATGCACAGATACCATTCTTTTCAGTAAAGAAGTACCCATCATTACCAAAGAATATGCAGCACACAGATAAATGTTTATGGCCATGTCTGATATTAAGGTCATTTCTGATATGGTAAACCTTCTGGAGATTAACCTACATCCAAAGAGACTGGATATCAATAAAATCTTTAAATTCGAGGCTCATATGTAATTTAGTCAAATAACACCACTTGACACTTAATAGCACTTTTGTTGGCCTGGATTAGATATAGGGTGGCACGGTGGTACAGTGGATAGCACTGCAGCCTCACAGGGCCAGGGACCCGGATTCAATTCCGACCTTGGGTGTCTGTCTGTGTGGAGTTTGCATGTTCTCCCTGTGTCTGCGTGGGTTTCCTCCAGGTGCTCCAGGTCCCACAGTCCAAAGGTGTGCAGTGAGGTGGATTGGCCATGGTAAAATTGCCCCTTAGTGTCCCAAGATGTGTAGGTTAGGTGGATTAGCCATGGTAAGTGTGCGCGGTTACAGGGATAGGGCTGGGGAGAGGGCCTGGGTAAGATACTCTGTCAGAGAGTCAGTGCAGACTCAGTGGGCCAAATGGCCTTCAAATGGTCAAATGATTCTATGATTCTACGACTGAGGTGGAAAACCTTGGAAGAACTGAGGAGACTTCTGAGTGAGGAGGCAAAGGTTCTAAGACTAAAATTTGGAACATCCCTCCAGCCCTCACTTCTCTGCCCCCCCACCCCCCGCACCCCTACCCCCCCCACCCCCAGACACACATACACACACACACACTCCCCATGCCCCATCCATACCATTTCATGCCCCCATAATCTGACCCGAATCAGATCCAAGTATCCAGTAGTGTTTCCTGCCGGCGCAAACAGCAATCTGCACACACTATTCAAAATATGCTAATGGACCAATTCCTCTCCCCACCAATGCTTCATGCAAACTTCCCGACTCACCTATCGTCTGATTCACTGCAGTCAGGAATCAGCCATTAGCCCTTTTCAAGCGGGAGCAGTCTTTCAGCGTTCCCTTCAACTGTACTCTCAGTTCAACCAGCAAAATGGCAGGGAGAATTTCGGTGCCCAAAATCCTGGATGCGGAGGTGGAGAGGATGCTGGAAGCTGTGGAGGAGAGGAATGCCACTCTCTTCCCAAGAGTTCACAGCAAGCCTTCATCAACCAAGGTGGCAGAGGCGTAGGAGGCAGTGGCTGACTCAGTAAGCTTCAGGAGCTTCATCAAGAGAGTGGGTATGAAATACCACAAGATGATGAATGGCCTCCTCCGATCTGCATGGGTGAGTGCCCATTTCCCTGTCCCTGGCATCACTCATGTCCCTAACCTATACCATCTCACTTTAAACCCTCTCGATCCCACCACATCACAGTCTAACATCATCATACAAAATCCCCATTAGACCCCCCTCCCCTCACCACAATCTACACCACATCCCCGAATTGGCCAGGCCCCATGCCTGCACATGCCACCTGCTTTCAAACCCCATCCTACACAGGCCACCCTCGCACTCTACCATCTTTGTGTCCCCATCAGCAAAGATGATCATTAACAAGAGGGAGCAAGCAATGATAGACAGAGACATCCGCAAAATACAAGTCCTCACCCCTCTGGGGAGAGGGTCCTGGAAATAATAGGTGAGGCCCAAGAGTGAGGTGTCACTGACTGTGAGGTCGGTAGGCCCCAAGCAAGTAAGAACCCGAAGCACAGTGATCCAGATTACCAATCTTAAGTGAGTCTATCATCCCCACATCATTGACATCTCCACCAGCTGACCCCAAGTCCCTCATCTTGCAGGATCTCCATCACATAAGGGCGGACCATCCAATCCCTCTGAGCACCCTGGGCCACAGCTCCGGGTAGGACATTTAAATCTCCTCACTGCATTTACCAGCACCAAACACCAGTGCGGAGACACTCACCTTGGTGGGAAACATTAGTGGACAGATTTCTGGGGCTCTCTTTGGTGAGGACCACACTGCTCTTATTGCACATTGGGTGGAGGCTGGAACATCCAAGGGAGCAGCCAGTCAGAGGCCTGATGGCTCCCAGAGCACTGCTGGCCCCAAGGCAGGTGTTGGAAATGTTCATCCCAGCAATGGTCAATGCGAAAAGCAGAGCCAGGCTTTACAGGAGGGAGTGTCAGCGACCTTCCAGCAGATGCGGGCACAACTGGAGGAGTATGGGAGCCTCATCTCGCAGGAGATGGTGCCGACATCGAATGGACCCAGGCCAACACTGTAAGGGTTGCATCCACAGTGGAAAACTTGGGCCAAGATGTCTGTACCATAACTAACGACTTCCGAGGCATAGCCCAATCAATGACGTCCATGGCTGTGGCCTTGGCACCTGGGCCCAGTCACACACGGACATGTCGCTAGCATTGATGGAGATTGCTGATGTGCATCCCCCCCCCCCCCCCCCCACCCCCGCTCTCCCCGACATATCTCTGTTCTTTCACATCCCTGGGTCAAAATCCTGGAACTCCCTTCCTAACAGCACAGTGAGTGTATCTATGACTGCAGTTCAAGAAGACGGTTTACCACCATTATCTTGAGAGCAATTAGGGATGGGCAACAAATGCTGGCCTTGTTGATGCCAATATCCAATGAATGAAGAAGAAACATTACTCAAGGACATAGCATCGGGTTCTACATGTGCACTATTGACTTACAACTCTACCTCACTACCGTCTCTCTCGACCCTTCAATACCTTGGTGCTTTCAGACTGTTTGCACAAGGTCTAGCCTTAAGTGAGCCACAATTTCTTTCAATTAAACTCTGGGAAGACTGAAGCAATAATCTACAGCCCCCATCACAAACATCATTCCAGCACTCAACCTGCCCACTATCTCAGCCTACCAATGACCTTGGCATACTGTTTGAGCTTGGACTGAGCTGCCAATTCTCCAATACAAAGACAGCTCCCAATTCTGTAAGATTGTGTCTGTCCCCACATCAGCCACCTGTTACTGAAACCCTCATTCATGCTTATGGTGAATTGACTTTGCCCATGGTCGCTTGGTTAACTTCCTTTCTTCCAATAAACTACAACTCATCCTAAACTCTGCTGCCCATATTCTATTTCCACACCAAGTCCAATCCACTCATCACCCTGTCTGAACTCCTAATCTGCCAAAGCTTTAATGTTAACATTTTGAACCTCATGCTCAGATCGCCATTGCCCTGCTCCTCCCTATTTCTGTCATCTTGGCCAGTCCTATACGAAGCATATCTTCTTCCTTTGCATTCCAGCCTCTTAACTGCCCCTAGTTCATAGAATCCCTACAGTGCTATTTGGCCCATCGAGTCTCCACTGATCACAATCTCACCCTGGCCCTATCCCCATTACTTCACTTATTTACCCTGCTAACCCCCTGACACTAAGGGGAAATTTAGCATAGCCAATCAAACTAACCCACACATCTTTGGGCTGCGGGAGGAAACCAGAGCATCCGGAGGAAACCCATGCAGTCACGGGAAGATCTGCAAACTCCACACAGTCACCCAAGCTGGGAATCGAACCCAGGCCCCTGGCGCTGTGAGGCAGCAGTGCTAACCACTGTGCTACCATGCCGCCCCACTTTTATCCCAGCATTAGAAGTCACGCTATTGGTTCTCTTGGCCGTAAACTCCAGAAATCTCTCCCTGTACTGTCCTTCCGTCTCTGTCTTCCATTAAAAACTATCTATTTTTTAGTAACCCATCCTAATCTGCCTGCCTTGACTCCATGGCAAGTTATAATTTAAGTTATAATGTTCCTGTGAAGTGACTCGAGGTATTTTACTACACAGAAGGTGCTTTGAAATTCAAGTTGTTTTTAACTGTTGAAATGCATGCTGAAAAATTTACATTCAAACATATTTAAAAAGATGCAATATCTCATATCCTAAATCCCAAAAGAAAAGCAAACTGATAAAACAAGAAAATCTTATGAAGAAGATCAAAGTGACTGAAAGCCAATACAAGCTCACTAGAAACACCGGCTTGCGAGGAACAACATAAAAGTGTGAAATATAGATTTAAGAACACTCTTGATAAGATATTCAATGTTTCTTTTTGGATCCTAAAAGATTTGACTGCCCGAACACAACAACATATCCACAGCTTTCCGAACAAAATGATGGTTACATCTTATAAAATGAAGCGGACCATTCAGGCCAATAGGTCTAGGCTTGTATTAATGCCCCACCCGAGATTCCTTTCACCCTTCTCTATCTAACCCCATCAACCTATCCTCCTATTCCTTTCTCCTTCATGTGTTTCTCTAATTTTCTCTTAAATGCACCCATGCCTTGTAGTGACTTCCAAAATTTCTGCACAAAGACATGTTCCCTGAATTTCACAGATGTACTGCAACTGGAAGGGATCCCACTCCTTCAAGATCCAGCTGGTATGCAACCATATTCGATACATCATGCAGACCACTGATCAGTATCCCGGCAGCAGTCACTGTAGAAGACTTTGATTACACCAACATTTGAGCCATCATGAGAAACCAAGGGGTGGTTAGTGTAGATTCATAGATTTGATTTATTATTGTCACATGTATTGGGATGTAGTGAAAACTTTTGTTTCTTGCATGCTATACAGACAAAGCATACCATTCATAGAGTACATAGGGGAGAAGGGAAGGAGAGGGTGCAGAATATAGTGTTGCAGTCACAGATAGGGTGAAGAGAAAGATCAGCTTAAAATATAAAGATCAATTCAAAAGTCTGATGGCAGCAGGGAAGAAACTGTTCTTGAGCCAGTTGGTACATGTTCTCAGATTTTGTATCTTTTTCCCAATGGAAGAAGGTGGAAGAGAGTATGTCTGGGGTGTGAGGGGTCCTTGATTATGTTGGCTGCTTTTCCGAGGCAGCGGGAAGTGTAGATGGCATTAATAGATGGGAGACTGGTTTACGTGATGGACTGGCCTATGCTCACAACCCTTTGCAGTTTCTTGCAGTGTTGGTGAGAGTAGGAGTCATACCAAGATGTGATACAACCAGAAAGGATGCTTTCTATGGTGCATCTGTAAAAATTGTTGAGAGTCGTAGCGGACATGTCAAATTTCCTTAGCCTCCGGAGAAAGTAGAGGTGTTGGTGAGCTTTCTTAACTATAACGTTGGCATGGAGGGACCAGGACAGATTGTTGGTGATCTGAACACCTTGGTACTTGAAGCTCTTGACCATTTCCACTTCATCACCATTGATTTAGACATGCCTGCCCCTACATTTTCTGAAATTGATGACTATCTCCTTTGTTAAAGAGAGGTTAAAGATGTCTGTGAATACCCCTGCCAACTGATCCGTGCAGGGTCTGAGTGCTCATCTGGGTACCCCATCCGGGCTAGTCGCCTTCCGAGAGTTAACTTTCACAAAGGCCGATCTGATGTCTGCGATGGTGATCTCAGATACAGGTTCAACTGAGGCATCCGTGGCGGATGACGCCCACTCACTGACCTCTTGCTCAAAACGGGCATAGAATGCGTTGAGCTCATCGAGGAGGGGTGCATTGTTGCCGGTGTATCTACTCTTCTTCACCTTGTCGCCTGTTATGTCGTATAGAACTTGCCATAATCAGTGTGTGTTCATGTGGCTAGTCTGGGACTCTAACTTGGTCTAGCTTACTAATGGAGGTTGTGGTCACTGAGTGATATCTGCTGACTATCTGGTTCATAACTCTGGTGTGCAAGCCATATATACAGGCACAGTATGCATATATGCTGTCACCCAAAAAGAAGCAATGTTCCTGTTGCCTGGACCTCTCTGGAGGAGACTTGCAGTGCGGAGACTATGTCTCATGATTCACCGTAGCCTCCTGTATCCTGTGCAATCACATCATCGTGAGGGTACAGCACTTGCCAGCAGCTGGACCAGGAGCAGCTGAGGAGGAGGAAGAGAAAAAGGAGGAGGGCAGGCAGGTGGCAACCAATTGTCCTTGATCAGCTCATCCAACTGTGGCATCAGTGAACACAATCCAAATTTCCCATTCAACAATCATCACACACTTTACCTTGCCTCTGTTACTGCCCATCACAACATCCTTTTGGCCACAATGTTGGAATCAAAGCAACTACAAAATTAACATTCCAAAACAAATTTATAAGTCAAACTACATAAGTTAACTAATGACCCTTGCGCATTCCCTCATGCCTGTCTTTCGTTTGCCTGGCCATGTGACCTTGTAAATTACTCCTATGGAATGACTGTAATGTGGCTGGTGGAAGGCTGCTCACTTTCTGTTCAGCAGCTCTCTCAGCGTGGCCTGCAGCAGTGTGGGCTGCAGCAGTGTGGGCTGCAGCAGTGTGGGCCGCAGCAGCGTGGGCTGCAGCAGTGTGGGCCGCAGCAGCGTGGGCTGCAGCAGTGTGGGCTGCAGCAGTGTGGGCTGCAGCAGTGTGGGCTGCAGCAGTGTGGGCTGCAGCAGTGTGGGCCGCAGCAGCGTGGCCTGCAGCAGCGTGGGCTGCAGCAGCGTGACCTGCAGCAGCGTGGCCTGCAGCAGCGTGGGCTGCAGCAGCGTGACCTGCAGCAGCGTGGGCCGCAGCAGTGTGGGCCGCAGCAGTGTGGGCCGCAGCAGTGTGGGCTGCAGCAGTGTGGGCTGCAGCAGTGTGGGCCGCAGCAGCGTGACCTGCAGCAGCGTGACCTGCAGCAGCGTGGGCTGCAGCAGTGTGGGCCGCAGCAGTGTGGGCTGCAGCAGTGTGGGCTGCAGCAGTGTGGGCTGCAGCAGCGTGGGCTGCAGCAGTGTGGGCTGCAGCAGTGTGGGCCGCAGCAGTGTGGGCTGCAGCAGTGTGGGCTGCAGCAGTGTGGGCCGCAGCAGCGTGGGCTGCAGCAGTGTGGGCTGCAGCAGTGTGGGCCGCAGCAGTGTGGGCTGCAGCAGCGTGGGCTGCAGCAGTGTGGGCTGCAGCAGTGTGGGCTGCAGCAGTGTGGGCCGCAGCAGCGTGGGCTGCAGCAGTGTGGGCTGCAGCAGCGTGGGCTGCAGCAGTGTGGGCCGCAGCAGCGTGACCTGCAGCAGTGTGGCCTGCAGCAGCGTGGGCTGCAGCAGTGTGGGCCGCAGCAGCGTGACCTGCAGCAGTGTGGGCCACAGCAGTGTGGCCTGCAGCAGTGTGGGCTGCAGCAGCGTGACCTGCAGCAGCGTGACCTGCAGCAGTGTGGGCTGCAGCAGCGTGGCCTGCAGCAGTGTGGGCCGCAGCAGCGTGACCTGCAGCAGTGTGGGCTGCAGCAGTGTGGGCCGCAGCAGCGTGACCTGCAGCAGTGTGGGCTGCAGCAGTGTGGGCCGCAGCAGCGTGACCTGCAGCAGCGTGGGCTGCAGCAGCGTGACCTGCAGCAGCGTGGGCTGCAGCAGTGTGGGCTGCAGCAGCGTGACCTGCAGCAGTGTGGGCTGCAGCAGTGTGGGCTGCAGCAGCGTGGGCTGCAGCAGTGTGGCCTGCAGCAGTGTGGGCTGCAGCAGCGTGGCCTGCAGCAGTGTGGGCTGCAGCAGTGTGGGCTGCAGCAGTGTGGCCTGCAGCAGTGTGGGCTGCAGCAGTGTGGGCTGCAGCAGCGTGGCCTGCAGCAGCGTGGCCTGCAGCAGTGTGGGCTGCAGCAGTGTGGGCTGCAGCAGCGTGGCCTGCAGCAGCGTGGCCTGCAGCAGTGTGGGCTGCAGCAGTGTGGGCTGCAGCAGCGTGGCCTGCAGCAGCGTGGCCTGCAGCAGTGTGGGCTGCAGCAGTGTGGGCTGCAGCAGCGTGGCCTGCAGCAGTGTGGCCTGCAGCAGCTTGGCCTGCAGCAGCGTGGGCTGCAGCAGTGTGGGCTGCAGCAGCGTGGCCTGCAGCAGCGTGGCCTGCAGCAGTGTGGGCTGCAGCAGTGTGGGCTGCAGCAGCGTGGCCTGCAGCAGTGTGGCCTGCAGCAGCTTGGCCTGCAGCAGCGTGGGCTGCAGCAGTGTGGGCTGCAGCAGTGTGGCCTGCAGCAGCGTGGGCTGCAGCAGTGTGGGCTGCAGCAGCGTGGCCTGCAGCAGTGTGGCCTGCAGCAGCGTGGGCTGCAGCAGTGTGGGCCGCAGCAGCGTGGCCTGCAGCAGCGTGGCCTGCAGCAGTGTGGGCTGCAGCAGTGTGGGCTGCAGCAGTGTGGGCCACAGCAGTGTGGGCTGTAGCAGTGTGGGCTGCAGCAGCGTGGCCTGCAGCAGTGTGGCCTGCAGCAGTGTGGGCTGCTTTGCTGACAGGCAACAGCTAAATCTGGTGGAGTGGCAAAGGAATGCTCTCATCCTGAGAGGATAACAGGCTCAAGCACCGTGCAGCTACTGCCACTCTCCTGGGGTGGGCCCTCAGCCATCTTTGTAATCCTTTGGAGGATAGATTGCTGAACTACGGTGAGACCCTGCAAGCCCTTTCGCACAGTTACAACGCCCACTCCTATGATGGCAGTAATGTGGGCTAGTGTGGGAACAAGCTGCGTTGGCATGATGCCAGGATATATGGTGAAGGCAGAATCAGAATATTGAATTTGATGATCAGCCATGATCAAAATGAATAGTGGAGCAGATGCAAAGGGCTGAATGGCCTACGCCTGCTTCTATTTTCTATGTTTCTATGTCAGCCCGAACTTCTACTGCCACTTCTGTTGGTGCAACAATAGAAGCTAAGATGTCAGCTATCAAATGCTGCACAATGGTTGGGTCCACACGTATGCTAATAGATTTAGCCAATGCTTCCACACTGGAGCTGACTGGCTCCAAGCTCTGTGCAAATCCATTTGCACACTTGCTGCCTGGCTCCTGTTTGCACCTTGATAGTGACATAAGTATTCCAACAGGTCCGTCAATGCAGCAAGCATTCCTGTGTGCTTACCCATCTGCTTTTGTCTACACCCCTTCCCATTGAAGTTCTTTTTGAGTCCTCTGCAACAGGATTTGAGTGTGACCATGGCCTTAAAGCTGGTATCTGTGCCAAGCTATCTCCCTGTACTGGCTCCATGCCACTCCTGCCTAATATCAAACCGTATGTATATCCCATAGTTGTGCCACCCTTTGAAGTGCATACAAGGTCAGCACCTGAGCTGATGAGTATGTGATCGATGCTTCTTTCTCATCAGTCTCTTTCTTCTTCCTCTTCCACTTTCTTCTGAAACAGTGCCTGGCCAGGTGCAGTTCTTTGGTACCTGAAGGAAGAAAGACACAAGGATAAGACAGTGGTGAGGTGAGAGGGTGAGAAGCATTCTTTGCACCAGCTGCTGCTTTTATATCAGCAGAGATTGAGGGACGCAGAGGAAATTGGATGTAAGGAGAAGGATTGGGTATGAGGATATCACCCTCTTCTATGGTTTCAACCCTCACTACTAGCAACAGGCTCAGTGATGGCTACTTGAATGATGACCAGCACCATTTCCTCATTGCAATGAGGACATGCAACAATGTCAGTTGTGTGCTGATGTCTGCTGCTGTTATGCACTGACTTATCCTGCAAGAAAGAGGGAATTGAATCAGTGGTTGTGACGCTATCTATTTGGGTGATGTGCTTTTCATGATTGAATAGCTGTCAATGCTTGTGAGCTGTAAAATGTGGGCGTGAGGCTTCAACTGTGCTACATTTATGAAGGAGAGGTGAAACTGGATGTTAGGTATAAATCGTGGTGAATAGAGATTGTTGTTGATGAGTGATGGTGTAATGGTGCATTGAGCAATGTGTGAGTCTAATAGTACTTGGTGGTGTTTAAAGATGCATTCACTGACTTTAACTGCTCATATGCAGTTAGTGAACTTCTTACAGCATAACATTCAGCTACCTGAGGCTACATTGCTATCATTGACCACAATGGATATCTATTATAAGTGCTTTGTTGTGTCCATCTGGAGGGCTTCCTGGTCTCTTCAGGATAGAAGATCTCATCAGCTGCCTATTTCCTGCACTAAGGTCTCCAATGCTGCAATGGAGACCCCTGGAGCCCACTCTCTGCCATGTTGTTCTATTTATGTATCTTTGTTTGTTGGGTTAAGTCCACTTTTTAAATGATCTCCAGCACCCACTCTAATCAAAATTAGAGGGGCAGGCTAGCTCTAAGTATAGTGAAGACTAGCTTATACTTATACTGCCTGTATTGGAAAGAACAAGCATGAGTGAATCGCAAGTGCAATCCCTGTGCCCTCTTTTAGGGGCTATCCAATCTGATTTCCATTGTATTGATTGCAACCGCTATATCTACCTGTCCTGTCACTTCTCCCCATCATTCAATAAGGTTGGTTAAGCATGACTTTATCTTTTGAAATCTGCATTAACTATTCTATTCTAGTTCTCTATTATATCTTTGAATATAAAAGATATACACATTAAATTGCAGCAATTCATTAAGTAATGAGAGATATGCTTCTTGAACCAAAATAATTTACAACACAGAGGTTTTAATAAAAACATACAAGTGTGTACAGTGTGAAGTGAGCCTTATGTTAGGTATTTTTAAATAAGCTTCTTTCATTCCAATTTCAAATATTTATTGGTGTCTTCAAATAGTTGAAAGCAAACCAGGAATTAATGTGACATCAAATGGCAAATCCCCAGGTACAGATGGTATGCTGGTTAATTTTTATTAGTATGCTGCAAATCAGATTTTGCGAACAATGTAGCTGGGTTGGAACTTCCCAGCTGTTCACAATGGTGGGATTTTCCATTCCCGGCGACAGTGCATCCCTACCGTGGGTTTCACAGTGGAAAGGGGTGCTGTCAATGGGAAACCCTGTTGACAACATCGGGACCAGAAGATCCCGCTGCTGGCCAATGGCGGGCCGCCTCCTATCACCGTGAAACACATGGTGGATTGCGCTGCCTTTCCTAAGAGTTTACAATTAGCCCATCTGCTGACAACCATGTAGAATGTGGTAATTTAATTAATCCCAGAGAACAGTGGAGAACATGTCAATGGATTTTGAAATACTGAGGAAAATTCCGTCTGACAGTTCAGAAGGTTTATAATAGAGAACAAGGATTAAAATGGTTTAATCAATTGCATATTTGTTTCACAACATATAGTTGTAGTGGAAGAGCTTAACTTTTGCACTTTATTAAATGGGATGCAGAAGAGGCACTTAGAGGTGTAATTTTACATCGCAAAAATAAATATTTCAGGTCTGAATTTCAAAATTTAAGTCAGTTCCTTCATTTGATAAAACCACAACTATGCTTGTGACCATTAAGACTACTGATTTATTCTACTGAGCAAAAATATGGAGAACGTTGCAAAATGCAATCCCCAAAACAAGGGTACAATCTCATGTAATAAAAATGGAATTTGACTTAGTCATTTACTTTAAATCATTGATCCTAATGGTAAACAGATGGAATTGTGGAATGTGATCCCAGAACACTGGTAAAAGTTTTAGAATCCCATATAATCAAAATAAAATTGTGCCTATCAAGTCATTGTAAATCAGCCGTTTAGGCGTGGCCTATGTTGTCTTCCTAGCAGCGTGTCTACTGGGAAGAGGGTTATATTATTCTACAGTGGCTTAAGCAATAAGGAAATCCTGTACATATTAATTTTAAGCAATGATATATTCCTTGAAAACATGCAAAGTGGTTGACTGTGCTCAATGCTTTGTCGAAGAGACTTAGTGGAAAATTCCACTGGTGCTAAATGCAAAGGGGAAGGAACAAAGTTTTACATTATAAGAGACAATTTACCCTCACGACCAAAATTGTTGTTGGAAGGTCATTGACCTGAAACATTAACTCTTTCCTTCACAGATGCTGTGTGACTTGCTGAGCATTTACAACGTTTTTCTGCTTTTTATTTCAGCTTTCCAGCACCTGCACTACTTGACTCTTGCTCTTAAATTTTAAAATGTTTATTTATTTTCACCCTATGCCTTCAGCTGCGATCGCTGGCTTACTCTGACTCTGTAGCTGCTAAGGGATTATTAGTGACTGAAGACATTAGGATATGGGTACAGAGACCAATTAGACCTCAGCTTCATTTCTGTCCCTCAGGATATCTGGGCCTCCTCAAATAGATGAGCAGGGGCTGCTGTCACATTAAGAGGCTACAGTTTACTGTGGCTATTTGGAAGGAGGCATGGTCTCAATCCTCCCTCCTCAATTTCCTGTTCCTTAGAAAAGCGTTCAAGAAAGTTGATGGTTGACTTTGCACTTGGAACCCCACCTTCTTGTCAGATCAGAGCTTCTGAGTGGGTCAGGTAGCAAAGTGAAGAAGGCTCAGAAGATTCTTTGGATATTTAATTGGAAGAATCACTACTATGTGGTGCAAGGCCGGAGCAAGGGGCATGCATGTGTCAGAGATATAACTGAGTTATATCAACAACCCTATTCTGCTAAATTCAGACACTTCCATCACGAACCTGCAAAACATATTTCCTGGACACAGCTGATATTCAACTCAATAGATAAAGCGAAATCCTATGTACTGAAGGACTCAGGCACGTTTTATCAAACATAGGTCAAACCTCAGAAGTAAGTTGCTGCTTCACAGCTTAATCAGAACTTAATGCAGTAATTGACCTTAACTCTGCATTAATTTCCAGCATATCGCTATTTTTGAATGTGTTATTTTGGGCGGTGTTACGATGTACGGATGCAGAATAGTATCTTGTCTTCCTATGCATAATTTTGAATGCTTGATGTTGCAAAGAAAACAAAGAACAGGAGCAGGAACAGGCCATTTAGCCCATCAAGTCTGTTCTGACATTCGCTGAGCTTGTATCTGAACTCCACCTTCCTGCATTATCCTAATATCCCGTAATTCCCTCAGTGCCTATGCTTGATGTTTAAGGGTGAAAAGCACTCTATTCTTTAGTATTTAGAGTCCCTTACTGTGACAGGAACATTCTTGCCTTGGACCGGTTTAATAAAGAAATTTAATTTAATATCCAGTTTATCACTCAAGGCACTTTGGCTGCCAAGGAACAAAGACAGATTTAGAAGCTAAACTTTCACATTTCGTGTGACCATGCATTGTCGTTATCCAACCCATTCTTTCCTCTAGCAATCAGAAACAGAACTATGTAAAATATTTGGTTAGCAATCTCAACAAGTGATATCTCACACTCAAAGCGGAAAATTATAGCCTCAAAGTTATTTTGAGCCATGTTATTGTACAAATGCTTGATGAGCTCACAAATTCCCCTCTCAGAGGTTTATATGAATATGTCAGAGCTCTTGGCTAAGCCCAGCTGTGGCATAATTTGTCCATTATGACCATAGATAAACCAGTTTACTTAAGTTATCTCGCGATAACATTTTATTTAGGGGTGGGGGGAGGGAGATTTATAAGTGTTTAATATAATGAACAGTCATTTACTGTTTACTTTTGTTTGTCATTGGAAGTTAGTTAATGCAACATGGTCCTACTAATTCAATTGGCTGGATAATTCAACTTTGAATTGCTCTTATGAAGAACTCTGCAACAGGCCAGTACAATTGTTTATTGTGAATTATTGGCTAACTAGAAATATTGTGACAGAAAGAAAATTCAAATTATGAGAAGTAGACTGCAAAAGAGATTAAGACAAGGCCCGCTGGGCTGATATCAACCTCCACCCTCGTCAATCTCCCATGGCGCTTGAGAGAGGGTTGGTGGGAAAGGGTTAAAAAAGCCTGGAAACACAGACCTCAATGTGCCCCATCTTGGAGAGGTGGGTAGCCTCATTATAATATTTAAATCAGGCTCCCACAATGCAATTGAGACCATGATTTAAAGACCCTCAAATAAATCTGCCTCTCATTGCTGCCGTGATTGACAGACCACAGCCCCCCCATCCCCACCTCAACAATTCTCAATCTTTTCTTCTCTTCCCTCTTGATTTCTGATCGCCAATCGAGCACCCCCTCCAGCACTCGCTGCCCATACTCCCACATCCCCGATAACATCCAATCTTTCCCTTCCTCCAGATTACTGGTTATCAGTGACAGATAGCCTGAAGCCTTGGCTCCACTGAATGCCTGTGCTTAGAAATGGAAATCGTTTGCTTTTCCCTATATAAACCCCCAGAAAATCATAGCTCAAACTGATGCACGAGTGGTGCTGGTGTAACAGTGTTATGCAGTCTCCTATAGAATGGGTGGCCTCTGAAATTTTATCAAGTTTGGGACATCACCAGACTAGGTCAATTCCTTCGTGAAGACAGTGCCCACTGAACAGCTAAACAGCAAATTCCTATTCATGCAATGGGACAAATGTCATTCCCTCTAAGTGGACATTACATCCAGGACCCAAAGCTAATCTTGTGTACGTATGTCTCTATATTATAATCATGTACCTTAGGGCCTAGAGATTTGTCCAAACAAATTGACTTCACATTCAATCATACTCTGTTTATTGGGTCCTTTCACATGGCTTCACAATTACAATGTTGAACTTAATGCATGCTTGCTTCAGATCACAGGATCTGCAACAAACATCCACAAGCACCAAAGGGATCAGTGTCTCTTTTCCACAGGGTCCACAGGATAAACAGTAGGAATGGATGGGAGCTATAAGACTCTGGGGTGAATTTTCCCATCCTGTCCGCCACGGGAATCGTAGTGGGGGGGGCGGGGGGGGGGGGGGGAGGGGGGGGGGTGGCGGACCATTCAAAAGTCTGTTGACTTTGGGCAGGATTTTCCGGTTCTGGTGTGAGCGTGGCCAGAAAATCCCGTCCTCTGAATCCCATTGCCATTATTATTCCTGTCGGCTTCTGTGGTCTGAAAAACTGGTCCAATTTCCTGCCCCTATTTTTGGGCGCAGGTCCATTCCTGTGTGAGAGGAGCAGTGGCAATCTGAACATTTAGACACAGGCAGACTGATTCCATTCAGCAAAATGCATTACATGCTCTGTGCGACCTGTGCTCAGCAGGCAAGGGAGGGGAGTGGGAAACTATTGTAATTCCATTTATATTTTGTGCAAGTTACATTTGAAGGGACATTTACACTGATGTAGCTTTCTTCTGTTTTCAACATCCATTATGTGCTATCCATCACTGATTCAGCCGTAGCTCTGTTGGTAACAAGCTTGCTTCTCAGTTACAAGGTTCTGAGTTCTGTGCATAATTTTGTTATGTGCTTGATAACATTCAGGATGTGAATGCTATTGGCTGCTCATCCCCAGTTTTCATAGCATGAGATACAACAGCACCCGCCCTATAGTGCGATGCCTAGCATGCTAGTTGAATTTTCAACTCTGGGTTAAAGTGACCAATACCTTGGATTGCTTGAGCATGTCTTGAACTCCTTTGTACGCACTTTCACGCTTTTTTATCCAATTCTATTGTTGGTTAGCACAGAATAAAGTAAGAAGTGGCTTTAGTAGTTTTGCGAGGTTTGGGATGACCTTCCCGTAATAATAGATTAGTCCTAAAAATGAGCGTAACTGTGACAAGTTCTGTGGTCTTGGCACAACTCGGGTCACTGTCATTTTCTTAGGTTCTCTGTGGAAGCCATCCTAATCTATCACCTATGGCATGCTTGCATTTTAAAGGATTTTTTCTGTCCATACCCATCTTGTGTATTTTGGTCCCAGCTCCAATTTGGGAAGCTTCTTCTGTGGCCAATTCCAAGGACACTGCGATCTCAACAGCAAGTTTCAGTGTTAAAGAGCTTTTGGTAAGCAAAGATCTTTGAATTGTTTCGAAGTCCACAGACAAGTCTGTCTCACAGAGTGTCTTTAAGGGTTGAGCCAAACTTGCAGTTCTTCACTAACCTTCTCAGCCTTGTAACAAATTGCAATATATTTTTGCCCTCTTCTTGGCTCCGTCAATGAAACCGGAATCTCTCAGCAATTATTAGTGGTTTAGGCAAGAAGTAACTTTCGAGAATCTTGGTCAGTTCCTCGTAGGTTTTTTTTAACTAGGCTTCTCAGGGTGGACAAGGCTCTGTAGCAATGCAAAGATTTTACACTGTACTACGCTTAGGAAACATTGAGTTTGTCTTGTACGTTGTTCGCAGACAGATAACATTGAAATCTCTCTTTGTAAGAAATCCTTGTTTCCACATTTTCACCGAACATCGCTATGGCGCTGCCTTGTCCCGCCATTGCAGTTACCAGTAATTAAATTGCAGTACTTTCTTTGACTTCATTCCTTCTTTTTTTCTCTTCCTTATTGATTTGTATTATTGTTTTTGTTGCTTTGTTTTTTTAGTTGGATCTGTAGTTTGATTTGTTTTCAAACTGCTCCTTGGTGGGTAATCAATTTCCTTTTTACGAGCAATGAAGGCTTTAATTAAAATTCTTTTTTTTTGGAGAAGTAGCTCCCCTTTAAGAGTACAGAGGCGTTCTCCCTTTATATGAGGATCTCCATTGTTACATCCTGCCATGTGCAAGGTCCCCACAGCCTGGGAGCCTACCCAGCTTCAAAATGGTAAGTAAGTTGATTCCGGAGTTGAGAGGGTTGGCTTATGAGGAGAGACTGAGTAGACTGGGACTATACTCATTGGAAATCAGAAGAATGAGGGGAGATCTTATAGAAACATATATTATGAAGGGAATTGATAAGATAAAAGCAGGGAAGTTGTTACCACTGGCAGGTGAAACTAGAACTAGGGGGCATGGCTTCAAAATAAGGGGGAGCAGATTTAGGACTGAGTTGAGGAGGAACTTCTTCACACAAAGGGTTGCGAATCTGTGGAATTCCCTGCCCAGTGAAGCAGTTGAGGCTACCTCATTGAATGCTTTTAAGGCAAGGATAGGTAAATTTTTGAACAGTAAAGGAATTAAGGGTTATGGTGAGCGGGCGGGTAAGTGGAGCTGAGTCCACGAAAAGATCAGCCATGATCGTATTGAATAGCAGAGCATGCTCGAGGGGCCAGATGGCCTACTCCTGCTCCTAGTTCTTATGTTCTTAAATGTTTTCTTTCAGCCTACTTGGTTTTGTTTTTTTGATTATGTATTCTCACTGCATTAATGGCTTTCCTCGACTTATTTTAAGAGTTGAGGTGCTGGATTTTTTTCTCTTCTTGATGTCAAGGTTTCGGTCGGAAACAAAATTCCAGAATCTGCTCGGAAACCTATCTGTTCATTGCCATGAATGGACCTACCACATATTAAGTTGATCTTTCTCTACACGCTAGCTGTGACTGTAACACTACATTCTGCTCTCTCTCCTTTCCTTCTCTATGTATGGTATGCTTTGTCTGTATAGTGCGCAAGAAACAATACTTTTCACTGTATGTTATTGCATGTGACAATAATAAATCAAATCAAATCAGTTTTGCCTTGCTATATATTGACTGGTTTTGACAAGACAAAAGGTGAAGAGGTGTCACAATGTGGGTTTTGAACCAACTCAATGCAGATTTATTTAAGAGCTGTTGCCAGATTGAAGTCCAACATTGAAGGTAGATAAAAAAAAAACTACAAATGCCTCTGGTGATGTGGCAGCACATCCTGTGACTAATCACACAGAGGTGCAGTGCTTTGCAGCACATAACAGAGGGACCATCTTTTGAATAAGATATTAAACTGAGGCTGTGTCTGTCCTCTCAGATTGATGTGTAAGTTTGGTCTCCTTACCTGAGGAAGGATGTTCTTGCTATAGAAGAAGGATCTGGAACATATTTTTTTAACCAAGTCCAACTCAACTAGTTGCCACCTACCGAGATAGTCCTGATAGTACCACGCTTGAGGATATAAAATATACTTAGCTCATGTCCTAATTACTGGAGTGTGCCCTTAGAACATAAGGCAAATCGAGAAGAGGGCCTAAAAAGATTTAAAGAAGTGGGTATCCACTTAAAACAAGAGAAATATACACTCCAGGCAGATGAGGTTTCAAAGACTTCAAAGTAGGTGCCAAGGGTTTTCATCCCCTCGAGGACAAGGTGAAAGCCATCAAAGAACTACCACAGCCTAGGAATGTGACAGAGTTAAAATCATGCCAAGGAATCATGGGAGATTCCTGCAGAATATGTCCACAATTCTGGCCCCAACTTCTGAAAAGCATCAATGATGGAAATGGGGAGAGGTGCAAGAAGAGGTGTTTGCTAAAGTAAAGTGAGACTTACAATGATCAACACTCCTTGTACATTTTGATCTATCTAAATTGTTAGTAGTTACCTGTGATGCATAACCATATGGAGTGGGACAGTCCTTTCCCAAAGATAATGAGAAGAAATATTCTCAAATTGACAAGGAGAGTCCAGCAGTAAACTATGCAGAGAAGAGGTTTCATCAATACATATATGAAAGGTACTTCACCACTGTATCCCATCAAAAGTTTTAAAGTTTAAAATGTATTTATTTGTGTCACAAGTAGGCTTACATTAACACTGAAATGAAGTTACTGTGAAAATCCCCTAGTTGCCACACTCCGGCGCCAGTTCAGGTACACGGAGGGAGAATGTAGCATGGCCAATACACCAAAACAGCGCGTCTTTCGGACTTCGGGAGGAAACTGAAGCACCCGGAGGAAACCCATGCAGACATGGGGAGAATGTGCAAACTCTACACAGACAGTGACCCAAGCCAGGAATCAAACCTGGGTCCCTGGCGCTATGAGGCAGCTGTGCGAACCACTGCGCTACTGTGCCACCCAATCACAAGCCTCTGTTAGGATTGTTCTGAGAGGATAAGTCAATGCCACTGACTGTCTCTGTGAGGATGCAGAGATGGACCTTGTTGTAGACTGCTTTCAGCTACTCCTTCCAGCATAGTCCATGGTTGCAAATATCGAATGCAGATGTACCTCTCTCTGCTGCAGAAAGCACCGTCACTACCTGTGCCACAAGAAATAGTGTTGGCATTGCACCTACTGGAGACATTGTTGGTTTCAGCTGTCCGTATAAATTTCTGGACAGCAAGGGATCCATTGCTCCTCAAAGTAAGGTGGATGCTGCTATGAGATTGGCACAATGACAAGTCAGAGTAGATCAGACCTTACCTTCAGCTTTGGATGAAGATAATGGGGGGAATTTTATCATTTTGAGTCTAAGTGCCGAATCCGGGCGTCAAATAGATCCGCGCCTGGAATCCTCTTCGCAGCGTGCCCATACACGTTTTGCTGGCTCCGGCCTGATCCGTGCTGTGGGCGGGGCTTAGCGCTGCCGGACCGATCTGAGCTCTGAACTGTGCATGCACAGTACAAAAAAAAATCTGACAGCGCGCCCGGGCGCGAAAATAAAAGCAGAAAGCGGAGAGAGCGGCTCTCTGACGGTCATCCTCTGGGGGCGGTGGGACGGGGGAGGGGGGGTGTGACTGATCATCCCCTGGGGGGAGGGGGGAGAGGGGGTGTGACATATCACGCCCTGGGGTGGGGGGGGGGGAGGGAGGGAGGAGAAGGGATGTGACGTATCATCCTCTGGTCGGGGGGGGTTCTGCTGTGTGTCTGCGGCCAATCCCTCCTGGCACCATCACTGGTTCACTACCAGCCACAGCCATCTCTCCCGCTCTCTCGCACCTGCAGGGAAGAGTAATCTGTGGCTGGTAGTGTACCAGTGATGGTAGTGTTCCAGGGGATGATCGGTCACACCCCCTCTCCTCCCCCCCGACCACCCCCCCCACTCTCCCAGGGGATGAGATGTCACCCCCTCCCCTCCCACCCCATCCCCCCAGGGATAAGACGTCACACCCCTCCCCTCCCACCCACCCCCCACCCAGGGGATGATGCATCACACCCCCTCCCCTCCCACCCCACCCCCCCCCCCGCCCCCCGCCCCCCAGGGGATGATCGGTCACACCCCCTCTCCTCCTCCCACCCCCCTCCCGCCCTGACCAGAGGATGACCTGGGTCAGAGAGCCGTTGCAGTCTCTGACCCCGCTCTTCGGAGGCTGCAGCTGCGGCTTCAGACTTTTATTTTGCAGGTCGGTAACAGCGCGGACGTGGATCGGGCCAGAAGACGGTAAAGTGGGATTTGGTGGTAGAGTTGGGCACGCGGTTCATTAAGTCGATTTAAATGCATGCAAATGTTTCGGGTGTTGGTAAAGCTGTGATCTGCTCGGAATTGGGTGCAGATCGTGGTATAGGCCCGACGCCCAACTTTACTGCGGTTTTGCGCCGAAGGTTTGGTAAAATCAGGCCCAATGTGTGAGGATGGCGTATTATTGTGGGAGGCTCGTGTTAAAGTGCCACCCAGGGGTGACAGCTTTTATTTCAGGAGTTGCATGATGCACACCCTGAGCAAAGTAAGATACAGGCACTGGCCTGAAGCTATGTCTGGTGGGCGGGCGTCGACAAAGAGATTGAAAGCACGAGCCAGTGCCCAAGTTGTCAAACCCAGCATTCATTACCAGCACCAGAAAGTATGCATCCATGGGAGTGGCTGGGCCGGCCATAGTTGCAATAGCACATAGACTCTGCAAGCCCGTTCAAGGGACATACGTTACCCATCCTGGTTGTTGCACATTCAAAATGGCTAGATGTCCAACAAAAGAAGTCTACAGTGGCCAGAGCCACCATCGACAGGTTGCAGCAGATTTCTGCCATTCAAGGCACCCCTGAGATATTAGTGCCAGACAATGGCACAGCATTTACAGTTAAGTCGTTCTGCCAATTTGTCAAGTCAAACAGTATACGCCATATTCATTCATACCACCCAGCCTCGAATGGCTTGGCAGAGTGAGCCGTACAAACATTTAAAGCTTCTTTGAAAAACCAAGCTCAGAGGCCACTGACTCTACGTTTCTTGTTATAGTATAGTACCATGCCAACACTGCCACCAGGGTTATGCCAGCTGAATTATTAATGGGGCAAAGCCTACAAACTCACTTGGATTTGGACTTTCCAGATTTGTTGGGGCGGGTGGAGGTTTGCCTCCCAGAAAGAACATCACAACTCGAAGAAAAAGGAGCGTTGGAAATTAATGACCTCGTCTTGGCAAGAAACTTTGACAGTGGACCAACCTGTGTATCAGGAAGGATTGTAGAGAGAACGAGTTTCATACGTGTTGGATGTACAAGGTTGCCATGTAAAAGAAATATGTGGATCATTTGAGGAAGAGAGCTGGGCCTGAGCCAGGGGACCAACAAACATGGACTCCAGTGTATCAGCTACGGAACCAGTGAAAACTACGGCTTCTGTATAGCATAGGCAGCTACAGGCTTCTGCAACTAAAGAAAAAGGAGACACCAGAGAAGGTGTCAACCCTAAGCTGATGAGTTTACCTTTTGCTTCTGGTGGATTGGATTCATTGCTTGCTGAAGGACCCTGTATTGAGTTGCAGCATTCTGCAAGAGTCCAGATGTCTCCAAGCTGATTGACTTTGTGAATGGACTTTCCCTTGGTCTCCTTAATGTGATATTGTGGGCCAGATTTTATCAAAACTCCGCGCCTGTTTTCGGGCGTGAATTCACGGTGAAGTTGGGTGTCCGGCCTTTAACACGATCTGCACCCGAATCCGTGCAGATCGCGGCTTTACCGACACTCGATTCGGGCACGCATGCATTTAAATCGACTTAATGAACCGCGCACCCAACTCTACCGCCAAATCCCACTTTCCGATCTTCGGGTCCGACCCGCGTCCGCTCTGTAAGCGACCTGCAAAATGAAAGTCTGAAGTCATCGCTGCAGCGTCCGAAGAGCGGGGTCAGAGCTTGCAACGGCTCTCTGACCCAGGTCATACTCTGGGGGGGTGGGAGAAGGGGGGTGTGACGTATCATCCTCCGGGGCGGGGGGGGGGGGGGGGGGGCTGCGGGGAGGGAGAAGGGGGGTGTGACGTATCATCCTCCGGGGGGGGTTCCGCTGCCAATCTGCGGCCGATCCCTCCTCCCCACCGGAGGAACGCTTCCCTCCACCAGAGTGGCTGCATACTTCAAACACCAAGACTGTCATCATTCACCTCAGCGGAACGCAACAGTGCCACACTTTCTTTGCACCATCTGTTCAGGGCACTGATGCAGAATGAAACGACCAGGGTAAATGCCAAAGACTAAGTAGATTTGTGATATGAGCCATGTTCGTCCCGAAGGAGTAAATAGAAAGATAAATAATCTTGAGTTATTCATTTGGATCTGAGTTGTCTCTTGGTACCCCGGCGAGGATGGTGTGTTTTTTTTGCACTGCTGAAGCAGCTTTACACTGATAATTCCCACTGCTTGTTCAAGTTCACTCAGTTGACCGGCGGGATGCTGAGGTGAATGATGACAGTCTTGGTGTTTGACGTATGCGGCCACTCCGGTGGAGGGAATCGTTCCTCTGATGGGGAAGAGGGATCGGCCGCAGACTGGCAGCGGAACCCCCTTCAGAGGATGATACGTCACACCTCCCTCCTTCTCCCCCCCCCCCCGCCACCGTCCCCCCCACCCCCCAGATGGTTTGTGTCAGAGAGCCGCTCTCTCCGTTTTCTGCTTTTTTTTTGTTTCGCGCCCAGGCGCGCTCTGTCAGATTTTTTTCGAACCGCGCATGTTCAGAGCTCCGATTGGTCCGCCAGCACTAAGCCTCGCCCACAGGGCGAATCGGACTGGAGCCGGTAAAACGCGTATGGGCGCGCTGGAAAGAGGATTCCAGGCGCGGATCTATTTGACGCCCGGATTCGGCACTTAGACTCAAAATGGTAAAATTCCCCCCTGTGTCTATGTGCCTATGTATAATGATGTTTCTCTTTTGTTTTTACTCTTGGGTGGACTCAAGAGTTAGGGGGTGAAGGACTGGGTAACATGGCCCCTTGAAGGGGTAATCCTTTTTGGGCCACATGATCGGGAGGAGTGTTTACACGGGAAACCAGGCCAATCAGGAGTGAGGACGCGCCTCCTACCTTGCAGTGTGTTTTCCCACTGACGTACTGGGAGAGTTCTTTGTTTTTCTTCTTAATGGATAGTCAACCTTTTTATGTCAGATCTTTCATCATGACGTTGTTCTTTTTTATATTTTATAATTCTAAACCTTGAACAGTGTCTGATTAAACTCTCCATTTACTTAGAATGAAGCTACAAATCTTCAGGCAAACAGTAGCTATGAAAGAGCCAGCTGTATTGTGTTACTTGCACTCCACATAGAATCCCCCAAGCATGTAGAAAGGAAGGGAAAGCCTGCAGTGCAAGAAAGATGTTGCTTGTAAAGCAATACGCGTGCTATGAATGATGGACCTTTAGCACCTGTACAGTACATCCGCAGGACACAATCACTTTTGGGGCAATTTCCTTGGATTGGAATTAAAATTAGCACATTATCGTGAAAGCTGTTTGCAGTTAATTTAACATAAAATTGAGGGGATGACTGTACACAAAAAAAAAGCCTGCCGATTTTCCCTAGGTGATTTGAATATTTTGAATTTTTCTCCCAGATCGTCACTGAGGAGTGCCCGAGCCTGCACCCACAAGACAGCACATGATCACAAAGCAGCAGGGATTTCCACCGATGAGCACAACATCATCTTTCAATCTTTGACTGACTCAGTGCAGAAGATGTATCCCTTTGCACTGTTCGGAATAACCAATTTCATATCATAATACCTTTTGAAATTGTTCCCACGGGGCATCAAATGACTTCTTCAGAATGCTAAATGAATATAACTGATAGGAAAGAGCCATTGAACAGATTCACCGCATTATTCATCGCCACCTTCCTTCATATTACTCAGTTAAGGAAAACCCTATTAATCCCACCAGCCGCATTATCCATACACGAGACTGTATATTGAGGGCTAAACTGAGTTGCCTGTCAGTTTGTTTATTTAATGAAAGACTGCATGAACAGTTTGCCAAATTAGATTTAGTGATGATATCAAGGTAATTTTCTTCCCCAGCAGCATCAGCTTTAAGTGGCTGGGATGGGCCTCGGGCACCTTGACAAACAGCCCTTCTGGAATAAGGAAGGAGGACAGACACACTGGCAACGGATCAGCAATCTATTTATTAAACTTTCGCTAGGCCGCACTTTGAGTATTGCGTTCAATTCTGGTCACCGCATTACAGGAAGGATGTGGAGGCTTTGGAGAGGGCGCAGGAGAGGTTTATCAGGATGCTGTCTGAATTAAAGGGTATGAGCTATAAGGAGAGGCTGGACGCACTAAGGTTGTTTGCTCTGGAGCGGCGGTGGCTGAGGGGAGACCTCATAGAAACCTGTGAAATTATGAGAGGCATAGATAGGGTTGCCAGTCAGAATCATTTTCCCAAAGTTGAAATCATAGAATCCTACAGTGCAGAAGGAGGCCATTCGGCTCATCGAGTCTGCACCAACCACAATCCCACCCTGGCCCTATCCCTATAACCTCATAACCCCATGCATTTACCCTAGTTAGTCCCCCTGACACTAAGGGTCAATTTAGCACGGCCAATCCACCTAACCTGCACATCTTTGGAGTGTGGGAGGAGACTGGAGCATCTGGAGGAAACCCACGCAGGCATGGGGAGACTGTGCAGACTCCACACAAACAATCACCCAAACCAGGAATCGAACCTGGGTCCCTGGTGCTATGAGGCAGCAGTGCTAACCACTGTGCTACCATGCCAAATGGTAGGGGGCATGCACCTAAGGTGAGAGGGGGAAAGTTCAAAGGAAATGCGAGGGGCAAGTTTTTTACACAGAGAGTGGTAGGTGCCTGCTGCCAGAGGTGATGGTGGAGGCAGATACGACAGCGGAGTTTAAGGGGCTTTTAGATAAGCACATGAATATGCAAGGAATAGAGGCATATAGAACAAGGGCAGACAGAAGGGATTAGTTTAATTTGGCGTCATGTTCGGCGCATTGTAGACTGGAGGGCTTGTTCCTGTGCTGTACCGTTCTATGTTCTGTGTTCTATAGCGAACAATGAAATAAAAGATCCAGGGATCTGGATTCCTCCGACTTTAAACTTCTTTTTGAGGAAGGGCCTTGGCTTCCCACAAAGGCAACTATACTACTGAGCATCATTTCGTTATTGTGACGGGTGCCAGTAGTTCTGTAGGGAACTCTGTGCAGATACAGAAACTGTGAGTGCCCTGGTCATTCACAAGGTCCAACCCTATTCATATTCAATGAATACTGTTTGTGAGTAGGAAGCACAGCCTATGCAATAAGAATGTTGGTGAGTACAGAGGGAACAAAGTGTGTAGTGAGAGCCGTTGGTGAACAAGGAGACATTATATGCAAGTGGCAGATAGTGAACAGAGAGAAAAAATATCAACTGTAACTGTTGGTGAGTAGAGCAATATATGTAATTAGGCCATGAAAATATAGAACCAATATTTCATAATGAGGCTGTGAGTGAACAGAGACCATGGTCTTTTTCTGTCTGGTAATTCCTATGTTCTTATCTCTAAATATTATGTGCTTTTAAATTTGTATTGATACTATTAATATTCAAATAATTTAAAGGTTATTAGTATGTTAAACACATTGTTTCACCCAAAGAATGCCAACAATAAGAACTTCCTAACTCAGTAATCTCGTCTCGCACCTATTACACTGGGAGGCCCTGATCCTCAGCAGTAATTGGCGGTAATTGGCTAGGGTAGATCCTCCCTCAGTTGTAAGAGGGGGAAGGAGGAAAAACAGAGGCAAGAATTTTGTGATTCCATTGTGCTGGGGCGGGGCTGTAAAATATGGCGAGCCATTCAAAATGGCACTGACTACAGCAGGACTGTAAAATCCTCTCATCATTAAATTCCGCCCAGGTATTCAGGTCAAGCAGAAACTGCTTACTTCCACCAGAGGCTGAGAAGCCAGTGAGAAGGATGGAAAGCAAGGGACAGGTAAAGCCTTATCATGTTTAAATCAAGCCAGGTAGCCCAGTGTTTTGGGGATGCATGGCGTGTTCAGTATTTTGTATTAACTGGAATTATATGGGCAGAATTTTCCCATCCCGCCCGGGAATTGTAGCGGGTGGGCAGGGTGGGGGTGGGGGGAGTGCATGCAAAGGTCCATTGACCACTGGTGGGAATTTCCAACCTTGGGGCGGGCGCAGCCGAAAAGTTTCGCCCAATGTGTCTGACTGTAACTGTTAACCTGTATGTTTTTTTAATTCATTCGTCAGACTTGGGTGTCATTGGCTGGCCAACATTTATTGCTCATCCCGAGTTACCCTTGTTCAGAGGACAGTTGATAGTCAACCACATTGCTGTGACTCTGCAGTCACATGTTAGCCAGACCAGGTAAGGATGGCAGATTTCATTCCCTTGGGTTTTTACAATAATCGGCAATGGTTTCATGCTAGATTCTTAATTCCAGATATTTTATATTGAATACAAATTCCACCATCTGGCAGGATTCAAACCCAGGTCCTCAGAACATTAACTGAGTTTCTGGATTAACAGACTAGCAATAATACCACTAGGCCATCACCTCTTCTTATGTTCACTAGTTTATGAAATAGAACAGCTTAACAGTTTATATCTGACCTCCTTTACCATTTTACCAACGGTTTCCTGGGTCTGCTTTTCAAGAAATTGTGCTAAACACACAAGTATCTGGTTCAGGTCACAAAAGATGCTCCTGGGGTTTTGCTATTCTATTATTAGATCATAGAATCGTAGAAACCCTACAGTGCTGAAGGAGGCCATTCAGCCCATTGAGTCTGCACCGACAACAATCCCACCCAAGCCCTTTCCCCGTCACTGCACATATTTACACCGCTAACCTACGCATCCCAGGACACTAAGGGGCTGTTTAGCATGGCCAATTAACCTAACCCACACATCTTTGGAGTGTGGGAGAAAACCAGAGCATCCGGAGGAAACCCACGCAGACACAGGGAGAATGGGCAAACTCCACACCGACAGTGACCCGAGGCCGGAATTGAACCCAGTCCCTGGAGCTGTGAGGCAGCAGTGCTAATCACTGTGCCACCGTGCCGCCCATATTGGACAGTTTGAGCATACCCCTAAATGCAAGATACTCAAACCACTTACAGGTCTGACTAGAATTGTTTTATTTCAGAGGCACTATCTGTGAACGTATGATCGTATAAAATTTGTTTCAGGACAGTGAATAAAAACTCTCCTATTGCACCCAACACACAACCCCAAACCCCCACCCCCTCCACCACAGAATCTGGAGCCGTTCCCAGAAACATTCTGGAAAACCGTACAGAAGAAATGGAACAAAGTCCTAAAATAATTTTTTAACAAAATAAAATCTGGCTTTTTCACGGTTCCATCGATCTCCTTAAAAACAATAAATAAAATAACAGTTCATGATTTACTGCTGGATTGAATCTAATGGTAGCTGGTTCACATTACTCATAAAATAATCCAAATGATTAATCAAAAGTGGACATTTTCTTTTCATCAGGCAGATCATGGAAGTTACAAAAGTGCACTTTAGCTTGATCAAGATTCACTGGTTTCAGTCTATTCAATATCCTTATTAATAATTCTTTTTGCAGTAAATGTATTTCAGAGCAACAAATTCAAAGCTAACAATAAAACAGTGACATTTTTTTTAACATTACTTTTATGTGTGTTCAATGCAAGGACACCATGTGAAGGAACATATTTCGTCCCATTAGTTTACACCTACCTCCCATCTTGCCTGTTCTATCATTTTCATTTATTCTTTATATACTGCATTGGAATTTGTGTGCTACTGAGGTATAGCCTAGGCCATATCCACAAGCGGGAGATGCTAACCTGGGGAGTACGATTAATCTTTTAAAATTCTTTTAACTCTTTCTGAATATCTGGGCCGGGATTCTCCCAAAAGAAATGCGAAGTTCCCAACTTGCGGGAAAATGGGAATAAATCCCGTTTTTTTTTAGCGTGATTTCCAGATTGAATCTCTGTGTATCACAGAGTGCCCTAGCGTGATTCACTCTGGAACTCTGGGGGGCGGAGCCTATTGCCACCCGAGAGGCTGGCAGCATAGCACTGAGTGGGCCATTACGCATGTGCCAATCTGTCAGCACTGATGCGCGACAATAAGCACATGGAACCAAGGCTTCGGTATTGAAGGCTTTAATAGAGTAACAATGGAACTACTAACACGAATACACCAGTTCAGACTGAAGGGGTCCTGCCGGAGCAGGGGGTCTTATACCTCGCCACCGGAGGCGGGACCCCACTGGAATGTGCCATGATAACTCTTATAACAGGTAAACACCCTAACCCAACAACATTGTACAACCCCCACAGTAACAACACCCTAGCCCAACAGTAACATAGTAACAACCCCCAGTGGTGAACCAACGATGGTTCACCACATTCACCCCTCCTTTAAGAACAAAAGGTGGCGGGGTGCACGAAAAACAGGTCATATAAACAGACAAATCACAGGATTCACAAGTCCAGACGGTCTGGAGGACCGCACCGACGCTGCGATCTCCTCAACACCAGTTGCGAAACCGGAGCAGGTGCTTGTGGTGGCGCTCTTTCCAAAGCAACGTCTGGCTGTCCCCTCAAGGACTCCCGGGCCGGCCGGCCCTGGTGAGGCGATGGTGCAGGGGATCCTGGAACGTTTGGTGGTAGTGGTGATGATGGTGGCGCCGATCTCCGAGTCTCAGGCAAGCTGTACATGGGAGTAAAAGTGTTATGCACTGGTCCCGGTGCTGACCGCGCCACGTCTGGGGAAGTAATGAGGAGTAGTGGATTTGTGACTGGGGGAATAGGAGCGACAGGAGTTGCTACGTCCCCTGCGGGCGCCAGGTCTCTAATGGAGACAGTGTCCTCTCGCCCGTCAGGATATGCCACATAGGCATACTGAGGGTTGGCGTGGAGGAGTTGGACCGGTTCGACCAAGGGGTCGGACTTGCGAGCCCTCACATGTCGCCGCAGAAGGACGGGTCCTGGGTACGTCAACCAGGCTGGCAATGAGGTTCCCGAGGACGACTTCTGAGGGAATGAGAACATCCTCTCGTGGGGAGTAGCATTGGTTGCCGTACACAGGAGGGAGCGGATAGAATGGAGCGCATTTGGAAGGACCTCCTGCCAACGGGAGACTGGAAGGCCCCTGGATTTCAGTGCCAGTAGGACAGCCTTCCAGACTGTAGCATTCTCCCTTTCCACCTGTCCGTTACCCCTAGGGTTGTAGCTCGTGGTTCTACTAGAGGCAATCCCGAATGAGAGCAGGAATTGCCTCAAGTCGTTGCTCATGAACGACGAGCCCCTGTCGCTATGAATGTAGCAGGGGTACCCGAACAGGGTAAAAAGTTCACTGAAAACCTTGATGACGGTGGCAGTCGACGTGTCCGCACAGGGGACAACAAACGGAAACCGGGAATACTCGTCTATTATGTTGAGGAAATAGACATTCCGGTCCGTTGAGGGAAGGGGGCCCTTAAAATCCACACTCAGCCTCTCAAAAGGGCGAGTGGCCTTGACCAATTGTGCCCGGTCTGGTCGATAAAAGTGTGGTTTGCATTCTGCGCAAATCCGACAGCTTCTAGTCACTGACCTGACATCCTCCACCGAGTAAGGCAGGTTGCGGGCTTTGACGAAGTGGTAGAGTCTGGTGACTCCAGGATGACACAGATCATTGTGGAGAGCCTTCAAGCGGTCCTCCTGCATGATTGCGCATGTTCCGCGCGAGAGGGCATCCGAGGGCTCATTGAGCTTCCCTGGACGATACATAATATCGTAATTATAGGTGGAGAGCTCAATTCTCCACCGCAAGATCTTATCGTTCTTGATCTTGCCCCTCTGCGTGTTACTGAACAGAAACGCCACGGATCATTGATCCGTGATCAGGGTGAACCGCTTCCCTGCCAGGTAATGGCGCCAGTGTCTGACTGCCTCCACAATGGCCTGAGCCTCCTTCTCCACTGCTGAGTGCCGAATTTCTGGGCCTTGAAGGGTGCGGGAAAAGAACGCGATGGGCCTGCCTGCCTGGTTTAGTGTGGCGGCTAGGGCGAAGTCAGATTAATCACTCTCCACCTGGAAAGGAATGGATTCATCCACCGCGTGCATCGTGGCTTTCGAGATGTCGCTCTTCAAAACCTTGAAGGCCAATTGGGCCTCCGGCGTAAGTGGGAAGGTCGTGGACTTAATGAGCGGACGAGCTTTGTCCGCGTAGTTGGGGACCCACTGTGCATAATACGAAAAGAACCCGAGGCATCTCCTCAGTGCTTTCGTGCTAGCGGGCAAGGGAAGTTCAGTGAGTGGGCGCATACGGTCTGGATCAGGGCCAATGACCCCGTTTTCCACCACGTATCCGAGGATGGCTAACCTACGCGTACGGAATACGCACTTCTCCCTGTTATAGGTCAGATTCAGGCGAGATGCAGTGCGCAGAAAGTGTTGGAGATTCGTGTCGTTGTCCTGCTGGTCATGGCCGCAGATGGTGACGTTATCCAGGTACGGGAAGGTAGCCCGCAACCCGTTCTGGTCCACCATTCGGTCCATAGCACGCTGGAAGACCGAGACCCCATTGGTGACACCAAATGGAACGCTGAGGAATTGGTATAGACGACCATCCGCCTCAAAAGCCGTATATTGTCGGTCCTCTGGGCGGATGGGGAGTTGATGGTAGGCGGACTTAAGGTCTATGGTAGAAAACACTCGGTACTGCGCAATCTGATTGACCATATCAGAAATGCGCGGGAGAGGATATGCATCCAGCTGCGTATAACGATTAATGGTCTGACTATAGTCGATGACCATCCGAGGTTGTTCCCGCTTTTGACTACCACGACCTGCGCTCTCCACGGACTAGCACTGGCCTGTATGATCCCTTCCTTGAGGAGCCGCTGAACCTCAGATCTAATAAAGATCCGGTCCTCAGCGCTGTAACGCCTACTTTTAGTAGCGATGGGCTTGCAGCCAGGTACCAGATTTTTAAAAAGGGATGGTGTAGTGATTTTCAGGGTGGATAGATTGCATGCGGGGCGCTTTGGGCAATTTGGAGGCTGCGGCTGATTCCCTACTGCCAGTGAAGGGAGTGGCCCACCGTACTGTAGGATCACACTCTTCATGTGGACCATAAAGTTTAGTCCGAGGAGAATTGGTGCGCAAAGGTGAGGTAACACAAGGAGCCTGTATTGCTCGTAAATTGTGCCCTGTACCTCAAGAGTTACCATACATCGTCCTTGGATCGGTACAGACCGGGACCGTGATGCCATGGAAATTGTCTGTTTGGCAGGGAGAACCCGGAGTCCACACCTTTTAGCAGTTTCAGGGTGTATGAAACTTTCGGTGCTTCCACTGTCAAACAGACAATTCACAGTTCTACCACTAACCTTTATATCCATCATAGAATGTTCCAGTCTGTAGTGCCTGGTCTGATCCAGGGAGATCGACGCCACCGTTGGCCCCTGGGCGTCACTGCATGCTGCCGATGTGGATGCTGAGGACCCCTGCTGGTCGCTCCTAGTCGTCGTGGACCATGATGGCCGCCCCCATGAATCGCACGTGGGCGAGGGCGCCAAGCGCAGCGACTCCTGGTGGTCTTCCTCCTCCTCTGTCAGCCACGATGGCGCCGTCCTGGGATCGCACGTGGTCGGACCTCGTGGGTACTACGACGCCAAAGGAGATTGTCTCCGTTCTGGAGGGTTACAAGCTGCACTGCCGTTTTTAGGTTTGGACCTGCAGACTTTGCCGTAGTGGCCTTTTTTACCGCACTGGCTGCAGATTGCCGTTCTTGCCGGACACTGTTGCCGTGGATGCTTGGCCCCACCACAAAAATAGCATCGCTGGCCACCTGGAGCTGCCGCCGTCGTCGAATCGATCTGGGAGCGCGGGTTAGCGGGGCGAGGAGGGAGCTGAGCTTGCTCCAACCACGTTGACTGCACGTGGTCCTCGGGGTACAGCGCCAAGCTCTTCGACGCCGCCTCCAACCTCACGGCCATCTCCATTGCTTGGGTCAAGTTGAGTTTCCCCTTTTCCAGCAATTTAAGCCTGATGTACGAGGACCCTACCCCTGCTACGAATGCATCTCGGGCGAGGTCGTACATATACTGTTCGGCTGATACGTCCTTACAATCGCAACCCCTGGCAAGCTGCAGGAGCTCATTGGCATAGTCCTCCATGGTTTCGCCCGACTGCCGACGTCGTGTAGCGAGGAGGTAACGAGCATGTATCTCGTTGGGTGGCATAGTGTATCTTTTTTTTAGGAGCTCGACGGCACCCAGGTAAGTGGGAGCTGCACGAATGGCTAGGTAAATCGTGTCGCTTACCCTTGCGTGGAGGACCTGGAGTTTATCACTGTCTGTAGTGATAGCTACCGAGGCTGCCAGGTAGTCCTCAAAGCACTTCCACCAATGGTCGAATGTGTTAGCTGCACCGACCGCACGTGGGTCCAGTGTCAGACGATCCGGTTTTAGAATCTGTTCCATACTCTCTGTTTTTTTTTTCTTCTTGTTGTACAGCTGTGAGTTTTCTGTTTACTCTATTAAATTGATGCGCGACAATAAGCACATGGAACCAAGGCTTCGGTATTGAAGGCTTTAATAGAGTAACAATGGAACTACTAACACGAATACACCAGTTCAGACTGAAGGGGTCCTGCCGGAGCAGGGGGTCTTATACCCTGCCACCGGAGGCGGGACCCCACTGGAATGTGCCATGATAACTCTTATAACAGGTAAACACCCTAACCCAACAACATTGTACAACCCCCACAGTAACAACACCCTAGCCCAACAGTAACATAGTAACAACCCCCAGTGGTGAACCAACGATGGTTCACCACAAGCACCAAGATTGCTGCATGCGCAGTTACCTACCCCTATTGCAGGCCTCCAGATCACTGGTCAGCCCAATCACTGGCCTTCCCCGGAATCCCCCCATCGCTGGCCTTCTGACCCCCGAAACCCTGACTGCTGGTCTCACGGACCTCATTGTGCCTGCCCCGATTTCCGGTGCGGAGCTGATTACGCTAAAAAGCTTACGTCTGGAGACATGTGGAGGCCATGACGCCCAGCGAGAAGCTCACAAAACAGCCCCTGCTGATGTCTCCCGGCCTGCTGCGCTACTCGAGCAGTGCAGCGGGCTAGGAGAATTGCCCCCTTGAATCCTCGCGAATGAATTATTCAAATAGCAAATTTTCAGCCTCTGGACCAGAGGGTTAATTACCCATTCCAATTGCATTGAATGCTAAGCCAACGGTACAATGTCCATCTGTGACCAACCAATTCAGTGTGGCCTCTCTGGAGACATGTACAGCATCGAGTGATGACAATACATTGTGACATGGAATTTCCTGGGGAGGCCCCTTCATACAATGATTTTATCCATGCCAATTTATACTGAGATTTCCAGTGGAACTAATTGGACTACACCATAGTGATAAAACTAAAGCTTAATGGAAACATAACAAAGAAATGTCTTCAGTTTCCATGATATATCAATCCCAATTCTCTGAAATTACTTTGAAATTGGATTTTAAAGGTAACCAAATCATATCATGTTGTTTTCGTTCAGTACCAATGAGTTTTTAAAACAAGTACTGCATTATATACTGTTTGAGTTATAGCTATGCTGATGTCCAATTATTAATTTCCAAGTTTTCTTTTGCTTTAACTCTTTGAGACAAATTTTCCTGTTCCGTCCGCCATGGGAATCGTAGTGGGCGGGGACCGGACCATGCAAAGGTTCGTTGACCTCGGGTGGGATTTTCCAATTTTGGGGCGAGCGTGGCCAAAAAAATCCCACTTTTAGTGTGCAAACCAAGCAGTCATGTTTGGAATTAGAGAGATTGTAACATTTGGGACTTGAATATTTGTAAGAGTCCAAAATTGTTAAAAGCGACAGGATATTCCATTCCATTCGCCAAACATTGTAATTTTGGGCAATGGTGTTTCTCAAAGACAAATCATTTTTAATTTTTATTCACTTTGTCTTCACTGCAAATTACTTCATCTTTGCAGAGTGAATTGAGCATTCCAAATACTTAGAAACAAATTGCAGCCGGTGACACGAACCCACTGATAAGTTTCATGTTGACTGGTTTAATAATCTTGCGGTTTTGTTACAATAAGGCACGCTGATTTTTTTGCAGTTAATTTTTTTGTGTTTTTTTTTACTCTGAGTAGAAGTTCATGATCCACCATAGCCCAGTAATCTATTGCTACCAAAGATCTGACGTAATGGAGGTTCACAAATCATTTAAAATCATATTTATCATTTGTGTTTTTCAGAAATCATTGCCACACAGACCATTATATTTTGTTGGAATTCTTTCGATATGATATACCGGTGACGGTTGGATTTGATGTAGTTTCATGAAAAAATAGTGAAAACCGAGACTCCCAAAACTGCTTAACGCAGCTAAACATGAAAAGCAGTATTAATATTTCTTCCATTAACCTATGAACTGAACTGTATCAAAGTCAAATGTATATGTCATCTTTACAGATCATAATCATACTTTTTCTCTTCTAATGTGCTGCTTTATTGCCATTTGGGGCAAGTATCATCTGCCTTGTCTGTTCCTGATTTGCTGAAGGTGAATTTTGATTGTTCAGTCACTCAGTGAGAGGCCCAGTTCCACCATGTTCTGCTTTGCAGTAATTGTGTGCCAACCATTTTTACTAACTCAATGGAGGGTTTTATTTCTTTGATATTGTTGTTTGCTATATTTTGATTTGTTAACACAGGGCAGCAAGTGGTTAACACTGCTGCCTCACAGCGCCAGGGACCTGAGTTTAATTCCAAACTCGGGTGACTGCCTGTGTGGAGTTTGCACATTCTCCCTGTGTCTGCGTGAGTTTCCTCTGGTGGCTCTGGTTTCCACCCACACTCCAAAGATGTGCGGGTTAGGTTGATTGGCCATACTAAATAGACCCTTGGTGTCAGGGGGTTAGCAGCGTAAATACTTGCGGTTACAGGGATAGGGCTTGGGTGAATTGTTGTTGGTGCAGGCCCGATGGGCCGAATGTGCCACCATGCCATTGTAGGTGTTCCTCAGGCTCATGTCCTATAGGCCGAACCACATTCAAATGCCTCATCAATGATCTTCCCTCCATCATGTAGAGATGCTCACCAATGATTACCCAGTATTCAGCTCCATTTGCAATCTGTTTGATAATGAAGCAAAGCATGTCTGCACGCATCAAGACACATTTATTTATTAGTGTCACAAGGAGACTTACATTAACACTGCAATGAAGTTACTGTGAAAATCCCCTAGTTGCCACACTCCGGTGCCTGTTCAAACAAAGAACAAAGAAAATTACAGCATAGGAACAAGCCCTTTGGCTCTCCAAGCCTGCACCAACCATGCTGCCTGACTTAACTAAAACCCCCTACCTTTCTGGGGACCATATCCCTCTATCCCCATCCTATTCATGTATTTGTCAAGAAGCCCCTTAAATGTCACTATCATATCTGCCTCCACTACCTCCTCTGGCAGCAAGTTCCAGACACCCACCACCCTCTGTGTAAAAAACTTGCCTCGTACATCTCCTTTAAACCTTGCCCTTCACACCTTAAACCTATGCCCCCTAGTAATTGACTCTTCCACCCTGGGAAAAAGCTTCTGACTATCCACTCTGTCCATGCCTCTCATAATCTTGTAGACATCTATCAGGTTGCCCCTCAACTTCCGTCGTTCCAGTGAGAACAAACCATGTTTCTCCAACCTCTCCTCATAGCTAATACCCTCCATACCAGGCAACATCCTGGTAAATCTTTTCTGTACCCTCTCCAAAGCCTCCACATCCTTCTGGTAGCGTGGCGACCAGAATTGAACACTATATTCCAAGTGCGGCCTAAGGTTCTATAAAGTTGCAACATGCCTTGCCAATTTTTAAACTCAATGCCCCAAGCCAATGAAGGCAAGCATGCTGTATGCCTTCTTGATTACCTTTTCCACCTGTGTTGCCTCTTTCAGTAACCTGTGTACCTGTACTCCCAGATCCCTCTGCTTATCAGTACTCTTAAGTGTCCTGCCATTTACTGTATATTTCCTATCTGTATTAGACCTTCCAAAATGCATTACCTCACATTTGTCCAGATTGAACTCCATCTGCCATCTCTCCACCCAAGTCTTCAACCGATCTATGTCCTGCTGTATCCTCTGATGGTCCTCATTGCTATCCGCAAATCCACCAACCTTTGTGTCATCCGCAAACTTACTAATCAAACCAGTTACATTTTCTTCCAAATCATTTATATATATTACAAAAAGCAAAGGTCCCATCACTGATCCCTGAGGAACGCCACTTATCACAGCCCTCCATTCAGAAATGCACCCTTCCACTGCTACCATTTGTCTTCAAGACTGAGCCGGTTCTGTATCCACCTTGCTAGCTCAGATTTGATCCCAAGCGACTTCACCTTCTGCACCAGTCTGCCATGAGGGACCTTGTCAAAGGCCTTACTGAAGTCCATGTAGACAACATCCATTGCCCTACACTCATTAACCATCTTTGTCACATCCTCGAAAAACTCAATCAAGTTAGTGAGGCACGACCTCCCCTTCACAAAACCATGTTGTCTCTCGCTAATAGGTCCATTTATTTCCAAGTGGGAATAAATCCTGTCTCAAAGAATCCTCTCCAATAATTTCCCTACCACTGATGTAAGGCTCAACGGCCTGTAATTACCTGGATTATTCTTGCTACCCTTCTTAAACAAAGGAACAACATTGGCTATTCTCCAATCCTCTGGGACCTCCCCTGTAAGAAGTCTCACAACACCAGGTTAAAGTCCAACAGGTTTATTTGGTAGCAAAAGCCACTGGCTTTTGGAGCGCTGCTCCTTCGTCAGGTAACCTGACGAAGGAGCAGCGCTTAGAAAGCTAGTGGCTTTTGCTACCAAATAAACCTGTTGGACTTTAACCTGGTGTTGTGAGACTTCTTACTGTGTTTACCCCAGTCCAACGCCGGCATCTCCACATCATGACCTCCCCTGTAGCCATTGAGGATACAAAGATTTCACTCAAGGCCCCAGCAAATTCCTCCCCTGCCTCTCTCAGTATTATGGGGTATATCCCATCAGGCCCTGTCTACCTTAATGTTTCTCAAGAACCCCAATACTTCCTCCTTTTTGATCTCAACATGACTCAAACTATCTACACACCCTTTCCCAAACTCATCATCCACCAAGTCTTTCTCTTTGGTGAATACTGACCCAAAGTACTCTTTTGGGTACATTGAGGGAGAATTGAGCATGGTCAATGCACCTAACCAGCACATCTTTTGGACTGTGGGAGGAAATCGGAGCACCCGGAGGAAACCCACACAGACACGGGGAGAGCATGCAGACTCTGCACAGACAATGACACAAGCTGGGAATCGAATCCGGATCTTTGGTGCCGTGAGGCAGCAGTGCTAACCACTGGGCCACTGTGCCACCCACAAACAGCATTCAGGCTTCGGCTGACAATTGACAAGTAACAATCCTGCCACACAAAGGCCAGTAATCGGTATCTCACATAATAGAGTCTAACCATCTCCCTTGACATTCAGTGACATTACCATCATCAAAACAGCCACCATCAACATCTGGGGGAGTTTACCAGCGATGCAGCCAAGTAAATACTATGGTTATAAGTTCAAGCCAGCAGCCAGAAATTCTGCAGTGAGTGGCTCATCTCCTGACTCCTGAAAGCCTGTCTACCATTCACAAGGAACAAGTCAGGAGTGTGATCTGGAATGCCTTCCACTAGTGTGGTGCAAGTTCAACAACACGCAACATGTTTGACATCATCCAAGGCAAGGCAGTCTGCTTGATTGGCACTCTATCCACCTTTAAACATTTCCTCCCTTCACCACCAGCTCACAGTTATTGGGGTATGTACCATCTACCAGATGCATTTCAGCAACTCCCCAAGGCTTTTTCAACAATACCTTGCAAGCCAGCGACCCCGACAGCCTAAAAAGAGAAAGACAGCAAGCACCTGAGACCAACACCACTTGCAGGTTCTCTGCAATCACACAGCATTCTGACTTGGAAGTGCGTTTCTGTTCCTTCATTGTCACTAGATGAAATCGCTAGCTGAAAAAAAAGATGGCGCCGGAGAAAGGTAACTTCTTGCGAGCTGTCCCCGGCACACCCTCTAATTTCATCTTTTACTCTTGTTCTATGCTCCTAAAACTTAACTCTAACTCCTCTAAACTGTCTCATAATGTTTGCAACACTATATTCTGCACCCTCTCTTTTCCTTCTCCCCTATGTGCTCGATGGACAGTATGTTTTGTCTGTATAGCGCCGGAAACAACATTTTTCATTGTATCCCAATGCAGGACAAGAATAATTCAAATCAAATCAAAACAAGCCTGAATTTCCTACTGAACAGCATTGTGGGAATAATTTCACCACATGGACTGCAGGTGTTCAGCTCACTGCCACATTCTCAATAGTAAAATGGGATGGGAACTATCTGTTGGCCTTGTCAGCGATGCTCATGTTGTTTATTGTTGTAGATTCTCTTCGCACACCCATTGGTGCACAAGGCAGCCTTAGCAAGGTTTTTCCTAAACCAGGCACTAGCCTGCGACCAGAGTCTGGAAGCTTGAGGGAAACCACTCCGCAGCATGGATGATGAGGAATCTCTCCCACTCTTACCGCTTGCCAATGGCATCTTGGAAGGATTTTGTTTGTCAATACTCAATCTGTTAGCCCATGTTATGAATGCACCTTCCTTGGTCATAAAATCCTGGGGTGGGGCTCGAACCCAGAACTTCTGGCTCTGAAGTAGGGATGCTACCCCCCATTGTGCCACAAGACCACCGGTGTGATGCCCATGTCCTGTGAATGAATTAAAAAGAAAAATGCTAATGAACAGTGGTGAGCCTTAGCAAAAATCTTGTTGAAGCCGGAGCTAATTCATTTGTGCCCAAATTTCCTTGATTATCCTTTGCCCCAGAAATCGATATTGTGCCGGGTTTAGAAGGCACAAATTAATTGGAAATTCCAGGCACATGTGCAGTAGTATATCAAAAGTCATATCCAAAGTGATTAATCAGATAGAAAACATCAGGACCATCTTTCTTTGGCTAGTTTAGAGGCATAAATAATTATCACAAAAGGAAAGGGTACGTGGGGCCCATCCAACACTGTCAGAGCCTCATATTGCCCTTCACTTAATAGGTACATGTACACACATGGCAAGCTACTCCAGCTAACCAGGACACTGTGAGGCAAAAAAACCTGTATTATATTTTATAAGATTATACCAAAATTGGACATGACACATATAGTAACATTAAAAGTATTCATTTTTGGTTACACATATGTGCAATCTGAAGCAGTGTGTGTTTCCCTCGGTATCAATCTGACAGAGCATTTAGTACGTACAGGAGGCGAAGTCAAGTATAGCATCAGGGCCAGGCCCCCAGGCTTTGCTTGATATCCTGTTCATCCATCATCCGTTGTCAAATGATTTTTCTGGCATAGAATTACAATAGTTTTTACTTTCACAGAACATAAATATAGTCATGAAGGAAATGGATCATGTTTTACCTATTGTCAGCATGAAATATTAGTTATTTAGAACTGGAACATTGCTCCAAATAAAAAAAACCCCCTCAGCGCGCTCTGAAAATAGGCTTGACAATTTTTAAACAACAATGAAAAACCAATCAAAATGAACACTGTAATATATAAAGCAATAAAAGTTTGATTAATAGCCTGTAAATAATTGTATTAAATTTATCAAGTATTAACATAGACAATGAAGTTATTAAAAAAAGATTTTATGTAACATGTGTGCATATCACAGAGACATTTGTTCGCAATGACGTGAAGTCGAAGTGCTTTGAAGTAACCCAAAAGTACAAATCCTCCATTAAATATAAAAATCACAATGTCACAAAGTATCAAAAGGGCAGGTAAATGTGTAATTGAAAATGAAAAGTGACTGGATCAAAAAGAAAAGAAAAGAACCTTCCCGAACATCTCTTGTTTGCAAAAAGGAAATAGGAAAATGTGTTCTCAATCAAAGTTTAATGCATGACATTGGTGATCACTTCCTTGCATGTCTCACCACTGGCACTCAGCCCCATTTCCTTCTGCATCTGACCTTGAAGAAACATTTTCCCCCAAATCATTTCCAAAAGCACTTTCAAACTCCCAACTGCCAAGCATTTATCCCTCCTTTCACTGTGACACTTCTGCAACTGTTAATCTGATCAATTATTCCCTTACTTTGACACCTTTGATGCCCTTGTCCCAAATAAAACTCATACACTCTCTCTCACCTTGGCTGTTTCTCCTGTATGACTGCCATTTTCAATCCTTCAAGGCCAAAGGCACAGATTTGAATGTATTTGGTGCACAATAGGTTTAATGATGCAGTACTGGGTGGACAATAACTTGGTGTCCTTTGCCAAATTTCTCACCACTCCAGGGTTATTCTGAAACCTAAACCACAGCTTCTTTGTTATCCCACTAACAACCATTTCCATGGCTCTTCCATCCTCGGCCCTATCAACAAGTGCAAGGCTATGTTTTGCTGAGGTCCTGAATTTCTTTGTCATTAAGATTGAAAGGATGGCCAGATTTTTGCTCCCAGGTCAGGTGCGCAGAGATCGGAGAATTCCTGGACCTGTGAACCCAACCTTTAAAAATAGTTGTTCGGGCATCAATGTTTGGTCCAGGAATGTGGATCAGATTAGAACCTGGGTCAAGCAGCCTGGGAAGACTGAGGAGGCTGCCGGGTGCAGAGGCAGGCTGGGTGGAAGGTCTGCCTTGCAGCTCTGGCACTGCTCAAAGTTTAAAAATAAATATTGAAACATGAAACATCCCTCCATCTCTTACCCCTCAACCTTCATATACTCCCTAGGTTTTATCCATAACAACCCATGCGACCTCATGCACTGCACCCCTGCAATGCCTTATACCCGCATGCCAGCCTATGCCCCCACCCACCCACCCTATTGCCTCTTATAGCCCCTATGTTAGCCTATACCCCTATATCCAGTCTCATGGCTTTTTATAGCCCTTCTGCCAAACTATACCCTTTTGCCCACCCACAAGGGTTTTATAGCCCCTATGTCAATTTAGTATAAATGAAATGCTAGCTCATGCCACACACACACACACCCTTTGTCCTTACATCTACCATGCATAGACCTCAGAACACATGTAGAAATTAGATAAAGTGAAGTTCTCTAAAATGAATTCTAAGTGTATATTGCAGACTTCACTATATTGAAAAAACACTTGCATTCATAAAAATAATTTATTACATTTACATTCCTTCAACTAAGTAAAGCCTTATTACAACAAACATTTCACTCAACTGAACAATCCCTTACAACAACAAGTATTGGAATATTCCCATATTTGATTAGCCCATATCAAAGAGCCTATTACCACTTGTAGCTGTCAATCAAACTGTGAAATAGCAGGCACCCTACTATGATAATGCACGGTCATGAATGCAGCCATACAGTTGTAATCCCATAATAAAAACCCTCAGGCTTATCTCAACGGACGGTGTGAAATAGCAAACAGATTTTTTTTCAAAACTTCAGATAGTTTTTTCAAAGATTTAAAGGGCAGGACTTTTAAATATCCAGATGGTTTGAAAGTTCCCTTTGACAGGTGTTTTTGTACAGTTTTAATGTTGATTTTTTGATAGTTCCAATGAGCTTGACAATAATGGGTTAATACGCCTTTTACACACATTTATGCCTACTTCCAACAATTCCAAGGGACATCGACATCCACCAAAGGACGCCTTATCTCCAGAATGAGATCCAAAGGGTGCCTTACCTTTCCAAAGGGCCACCTGGCTATCCAAATGAATGCATAAAGCTCAGACCTGGTCGAATGTGCACATTTCAGGTTTCACACTCCTGGTCTACCAAACCCCACTTCAGTGGAGACAGCTGATGATTTAAATGGCCTGCTACCTCTGTAACATACTCATATGTGAAACCTGCCTTGTCTCCAATCCTGCGCTCATCCCTGCAAAAGCAGGAAGCAGGGATGGGACTTGGAATTTCAGGAACTTGCACTATATTCATCATGATCCATTGTGGCGAAAATCTGTGTCAACATATTCAACAGCCTTTGCTTCATTTTTCATTTCCCTTCCTCTCGTCACCAATATCCCTGAGATCAGAACCGAGCCTTTCTCTAGCTTCTTTCCGAGCTCTCCTGTTACCCAATTGCACTAAATTTGTCAACCTCCATCTCTTTCGGTCCCACTGCCATGAAACTACCAACGATCATATTTCCTCTCCGACTCTGCATAACCATCTTACATTATAAATGTTTCCGCCTCCTCAGGTATTGTATCTTTGCTACATTTTCCTACACTATCTATGAAGAGTTGTCAGTTTGGAGACATGATGACAGTCACAGATATATGTGTCCTTAGCAATGCTTGAACCCTTGCCAGGTGCCTGCACAGTCATGATGGGTCAAACGACCCCATTCTGTGTCATATAATTCTAAGTAGTAGAAGTGAATCCACAGTCACTGCTAATTTGATTCATGCATATCTGGAAACTTAATTCAGACCCATAACTAATTCAGATTAAAGAAAGTAGTTCAATCAAAAAAGAAACTAATAAATGTTTAAACTGAGATGATTGAAGGTGCTTTTGGTAGTGGTGGCATCATTAAAAATAGCAGAATGAATTAATTAACTACACAGGCATGTTAAAGTAATAAATGACATTTATTAAACAAAGTAATAATTACCCCTGTGACACATTCAGTGTTGAAAGAAGCACAATTAATAGTTGACATTTTCACAACAGATAGCGCTCACACAAAGGGCGGAATTTTGCATTCCCCCGTCATGGGAATCGTAGCAGGCGGGACAGGACTATGCAAAGGTCCGTTGACCTCGGGCAGGATTTTCCAGTCTTGGGGTGAGTGCAGCCAGAAAATACCACCCAAAGACTACAAATTTTGGTAAAGCTGACTGTGAGTTTGATTCATGTATTCCAGGCTGCACTGATGCCTGCTACATTGTCAAAGGAGTTGCCTTTTCGATGAGATGTAAAACAGTTCACCTGTGTAAATTGGTGCAAAAAGTTCAATCACAATATTTGAAAAAGACTAGGGCATTCTCCAATGTCCTGGAAACTATTTAACCAATAGCAACAAATCGAGTTAACTGCGCATTCACCTTGTTTGCTATTTGAACAAAGAACAAAGAACAGTACAGCACAGGAACAGGCCCTTTGACCCACCAGGTCTGTGCCGACAAAGATGGCTCTCTAATCTAATATTTTCTTGCCTCCACATGGTCCATGTCCCTTTATTCCCTGCCTATCCTTGTATCTATCCAGATGCCTCTTTAATGTTTTTATAGAATCTGCTTCCACCACCTCCTCCGGCAGCGCGTTCCAGGCATTCACCATTCTCTGTGTGAAAAACTTGCCCCTTGCACCTCTTTTAAACTTTCCCCTTCCCACTTTCAACCTATGCCCCCGAGTAATTGATCCTTCGACCCTGGGAAAAAGACTCTGACTATGCACTCTATCCAAGCCTGTCATAATCTTGTAAACCTCTATCAGGTTCCTCCTCATTCTCCGATGCTCCAATGAAAACAATCCAAGCTTTTTCACCGTTTCTTCATAATCCATATCCTCCAAACCAGGCAACATTCCGGTAAATCTCTTCTGACCCTTTCCAATGCATCAACATCTTTCAGGTAATGTGGCATCGGAATTGTACACAATACTCCAAATGTGGCCTAACCAAAGTCTTACACAGCTGCAACATGATTTTCTAATTCCTGTACTCAACTGATGAAGGCCAGCATGCCATACACCTTCTTGACCACCTTGTCCACCTGAGTTGCCACCTTCAGGGAACTGCGAATCTGCACGCCTAGATCCCTTTGTATGCTAATATTTCTAAGGGCTCTACCATTTATTGTATGCTTGCCTTCTGCAATAGACCTTCCAAATTGCGTCACCTCACATTTGTCTGGGTTAAATTCCATCTGCCATCTTTTGGCCCAGGTCTTCCAGGTTTGTGGCATCTTCTGTGCAAATTGGCTTCTTCCACATTTATTTGCAGAATGGCAGTAATTTCACTTCAAAAGTTAATTCATTGGAGGTAAATTGTTTTGCAGCATTCTGAGGACACAATAAAGAAGTACATAAAGCAGATTCATTCTTTTTGAATCCTGTCTACACCATGAATGCAAAGGACAATTTGGCCAATGACTAGCTAAGAGTTCACGGCCTTCACAAACCTTGAGATTGACTAAGTTGATGAAAGATGTATGGGCAATACTGTGTAAAGGTCAGGGATCAAATATTCAATATTTCTAACACTTTTGCATTTTATTCACCCTTGGCAGGGCAATAATGAATGAACTTAATATTCCATGTACCAGCTGATGGAGATTGACTATATTTTGGGAACTTCCAACTAAAATTGTGAGGGAAAGCAGGATGCGTAAAAAACAGATTAGCCAAAATCTTCCATCCTCATTTGCCGCTCGAATTTTCCAGTGCCGCTGAAGGCGAATGGAATTTTGGCTGGAACACCAAATTTTCCATTCTCGCTCTCAACGGGTTCCATCACAGATGAGACTGGAGAATCCCACCCACTCTTTTTCTAATGGATGAATAACAATTTAATTTTTAAAATGCTTTTATTCATTCACAGAAAGCCAGCATTTATTGCCTTTTAGAAAGGCTTCTTGACTCAACCCATTCCATTCCATGTGGTGAAAGTGCTGTCACAGTGCTGTCAGTTTTTATGCAGCTGGTCCAGTTATATTTCTGGTCAATAGTATCTCCCAGTAATGTTGATGATGGGGGAATTCAATGTTGAATCATTATTGAGCCATTGAATGTCAAGAAGAGGTGGGCTGTCTTAAGTAGAATTGCCATTGGCAGGTACTTTCGTGATGTGAATGTTACTTGCCACTTGTCAGCGAGTAACTTGGATGTTGAAACTCTTAACAGGAAGACTTGCTGGGAAGGAAGTTGCGTTCATATATTGAAAAGATACCACAATGATACAGAATGTCTTAAGAAGGTTTCAGCAAAATGCACAATTATAAATAATTCTCCCAAAGATAATTTCTGCTCTGGATTAAATAAGTCAAAGATTGTTGCAATAGAATTGAAGATACGCCATTTTTTTCTGACCTCAATCAGATTTCTAATATATTTACATAACTAATCCAGAACCAAAGTTGTTTCAGATTTTTGCCTAGAGACTTTCTACATCTGTTAAAATGAAAGCATTTATGTTGAAAAAATATCTGCTGGGTATGGAAGTGCTCAGTATTTTCAAAGAAAGAAGTTGCAGCTTGCAAACAATGAATGAAACAGAAGGAAGAAAGTCAAATAAATGTGACATGATGCTGTTAAGTGTAAGTTAAGCCTTTTACACAGGTCTGATCCTATGTACATCATATGGTATCCATTGTGATCTGAAGAAATTCCTAAGGAAATGAAGTCATATAATATTGGAACTAATAGTCTGATTACATATTTTTACCATTTCAGCATACAAATGCTTTGCGGCAAACATTCTCTGAACAAATTAGGCCGAAATGCGTCTTTCAAAAACTTTTCTGACTCTTGCTTACAAAAGCTTCACCAATGTTTCAGAGACATCAGCCACCATTTCATTATACAGTCCTGTCAAACTCCTCCACTTTGCTGTGTCTCACCCTACCTTTAAGAGACTTAGCAAAACAGATCCCTTTTGCCATGATTTTGGCCGTCTCCCCTAATTCTTATTTCCCAAGTGCCATCTGTTGCTTCTCTATGAGTTAGCTTTGAACATTGATTCCATAATCAGTCCTGACTTGCTCTGAACCTAGATCTTAGAGGTGAAAGGAGAGTGTGCAGAGGTTTACGGCCCCTCCTGCTGGCAGGACTTTGAAATGGCCACCCACTTTTCACGGCCCCATCGTGATGGTGCAATAAAATTCCACCCCTTATCACGCATGTCCTTTAGAAATCAGAAAATATGATTAATAAATCCAAATTTAAACTCAAGTAAAAATATGTACCTCCTTAAAAATGGAATGAATGCAGCACGCTGCGTGATTCTAATCATTATACCCAAAGCATTTTTTTGATTTGGACTATCTACCTTGATGAATCACGATGTGAACTGCTTTTCAATAGCACAATACTAACAGTCGTTTAGCTGCTATGAATCGTGAAGATTCTTTATAACTTTGTCCTCATTTTTCTTCTATCTGATGTATATCAGTACACCACGACATCACAGCTGAGTTTCCAAATATTTTCCTGAAAATTTCCATCTATATTGTTTTCAATATTTCTATTTGCTTGTTGGGTTGTTGACATTTGGATCCTATGCGACTTTGTAAAAGTTATTACCGTAGGTTGCTTAACCCTATTTACTTTTGGAAAGGTTTTCTCCGGCTTGTTTGTCAATAGATTCGCCTCTGAATTAGTCTGACTGCATAGAGTAGAGGTAATTAATTTGGAAATTTCAAAATTTACAAGCGGCTAATTAGAAAAACTATGTTCTGGATTTACTAGATTGCTTTTTGCATTCTTATCAGAAAATCACATATTTATACATTAAAGTTAATTTATTTATTGTCACAAGTAGGCTTACATCAAGACAAAATGAAGTTAATGTGAAAATCCCCTGGTCACCACACTCCAGCGCCTGTTCGGGTACACTGAGGGAGAATTTAGCATGGACAATGCACCTAATCAGCACATCTTTTGGACTGTGGGAGGAAACCCACACAGACACAGGGAGAATGTGTAGACTCTGCACAGTGACCCAAGCCAAGAATATGAACCTGGGTCCCAGGCGCTGTGAGGGAGCAGTGCTAATCACTGTGCTACTGTGCCACTCTCAGCTAGCACACCAATTGTTTATTGATGGCATAGTCTGTTAATAGAAACTTAAAATGTACTTTAAATATTCTCTTTTATTGACATTCCTTTCAGTAGCTTCATTTCCGAACAGTTGTTATGGTGAATTACTTGAGTGCTAACGAAAGATGCGTTTGTTGTAATATGCCTTTAAGGGATATCAGCATTAGCTTGTTAGTAGGGAAATGAGCCATGTGACCCAGTCTTAGTTTCACTTTTCTTTTGAGCAGAGCATGCAAACAGCTCTGATAATATCAGGTTTGTATAGCTATGTTTTCAAAAAATTAGTCTTAATAAGTGAACCCACAATATATTTACCTAATTACTTAAGAGTGATTGGTGACTATTATCTCATTATAGAACTCATGATGCTCACCGGTGGTCAGGCAGGTGACAGCAAGATTAAGTATAGGGACGATATGGTGAACAGCCTTAGATCGTGCTACATGGCAATGTTTTGGTCAGCATCAGAAAATGTTGAACATGCATTATGTTGACTGTAATGAAAAGGTCTGAAGACACATCACCAAGATAGTACTTAAATAAAGATCTGGTAATCAGACGGATCCCCCGTGGTGAGATTGAAATGCATAGCCTATCAGTTCAGTGAGTCAGCAGGGTGAGAGCACCAGCACCGGGTTAGCTCAGTCAGGTACAGTGAGCAACCAGGGTGTGGGCCAGATCGATAGCGAGCGAGGTAGACTCAAGCAAAAAAAACATGCAACTTCATGGCGGAGCTTTGGAAAATTGCAGGAAAGCAGCTGCAGTGACACTCATCCCAGATCTTACAGCAGATGGAAGGTAAAAGGGATATTGTTGAAATGTCCACAAAACTCCCCAGTTTGAATTGGCATGCAGATGTCCTACTATCCAAATTCAAAATGTTTAGACAACATACGGAGCCATGGTTCCTTGGTTCCTAGGCTTATGAACCAGACAAGCGAGCCATTAAAAAAAAATTCAAAATGAAGGTCTACACATCTGGATTGACAGAAGAGCTAAAGTTTTCCCAAAAGATATGGGCCGGAATTTTCTGGCCATTCACGTCTCGCCACCACTGCAAGCGAGGATGGAGAATTTGGCGCTCAGCCAAATCTCTGTTCACTGCAGTGGGACCTGAGAATCCCACTGGATTGTATGGTCAGAAAATTTTGGCCATGGACTACATTGGAAGTCATGATGTAGAGATGGCCATTGGAAGGCCAGGTTGAGCTTGCATGTTCATTGACTTGAGTTCATGTCACTGTGACAACAGTCTACAGAATCCATAGACCACTCTGTCAGCAGAGGAAAGGGTACATACTGTGATTTTCCAAATGCAAAGCTAGCAGACAGATAAATACATGTATTCACAGACATGTGCAGGACCCATAATCCAGGAGTCCATATTCAATCAATCCACCAGGGTGTCACAGATGTTTGACACCATGGAAACTGAAGACCCAGAGATTATGGCCAGTATTTTACGACCTCGCTCGGGCGAGGCTCATAAACCTGATTTCAGGGCAGGCGTGGCGGTAAAATTCTGGCTTATAAGTCTACTAGCATATTGTGACCTCAGACTCGTAACAGTCCATGGAATCAGTCAGACATTTCAAGGCAAATCAATGTCTGAAACTATTCTTAAAATGACCTGATGCTGAAATGTCCAGAATGCTTCAACAAAATTGGCAGTTTCAAGGGAGCTGTAGCATTAAGCTTGCAGGAGAAGGCAAGTCCGTGAATTGATCTGGTACATTTGGTGCAATGGAAATGCCAGTAGTTACAATAAAAAATGGCAAAAGATTCTACACTACAGAATCTGTGGAAAACCATAATTGAAGGATGGCCTGATTCAATCCAATACATCCACAAATACGTGAGACTATTTTGGCCTTATCAGGATGAGCTAGGCATCTCCTGTGAAGTCATTTTTGAAGGCAAGTATTCACCACACTGGAGTCTTTGTTACCTGATATTCTTCAACAACCTCATCACTCACACATGGGCAGAGATCAGATGAGAAGATTCTCAAGAGAGACAGGCTATTGGCTGAGTATGAACAATGATATTGAAGTCATGAGGCATGTTAAGAACATATTTCAAGCCAACACAAAGTACCATTGATTTCACATAAAGTTCCTATTCATACTTGATCCAAAATCACATTCAACTTCTTTCATGTCCATGGCACTGCATTGACTGCTTTATCATATAGTCCATCATTCGACTGTTGCACCAAGTGTTGCGCGCACTCGTGCTACTTTCAATGTATTTGGTGTGTGTAGAGAAATCATTGGCAAACCATTTCAGGATATGTGTGAGAAGTTGAATATCAATCACACTACTTCTTCACCTCATTACCAGGCCTAGTTCTAACAGGTGAGCTGAATGAATGATTTGCATTGTGAGATCCTTAAATCTCAAATATTAATAAACCAAGCAGGATCTATACATTGCAATGTTACATCTGAGAGTGATATCTTTAAGTGTGACCATTCCATCGCTGGCATCACTTGTGTTTGGCAGAGCAGTGCATGTCAATTTAGCCACTCTTACCTATTATGTGTAGGTTAGGGGGAATAAATATGTGGGATTACGGAAGTAGAGTCTGGGTAAGATGCTAGAGAGCCAGTGCAGACTCAATGGGCCAAATGGCCTGCTTCTGCACTGTGGGGATTCTATGATTCTGTGACTCTATGATTATACTCTCTCAGAAACTGCGGAGCAGCTTTTAAAATTGCAAGGGAAGATGACCAATGTGCACAATCTGGTTCATTAAGTCCTTTAGGGAAAGAAACCTCCTGTTCTTACCTGGTTTGGCCTACATTTGACTCTAAAGCCACAGCAACGTGGTTGACTCTCAGCTGCCCTTGGGCAACCAGGGATGGGCAATAAATGCTGGCCAGCCAGCAACTCCCATCTCCCCTGAATGAATAAAAGAAAAATTAAAGCATAGTTCCAGAATTCCCAATTTTACAGTTGGGACAACATCCAGGATCCCACAGAGGTACATGGCAACCAGCCAAGGGCTCAAGGATTTGTTTAGAACCAAGGTCCAATGCAGCATAACATACAAAGGCACAATGATGAAGTGTAACTGAGGAAAAATCAGGTCTTTCCTGCTCCTTGACCATCATGCAGCCCTACTGCATCTAGGATAAGATCCCACATGCAAGCCGGAGCAACAACCAATGATAACAATCCTATAGATCATTGTGAGCAGTTTAAGAAACCTCAAGACAAAATTATCATTACAAAGCCTGGGCTTACCAGCAGGTTATATCTATGCTTTAGACACTCATAGATTCATCACTTTTACGCACATACATAATGGTAACTAAACAAGCCAAACATGAACATGTATTGCAAGTAGTTATACGTTGGATTAAGGGAAAAGTGTGGGGGATGGTAATCTTACATAATAATTAAATAATGACAGTGTCATCTCAAATCCTAGACGCAATTGTGGCGTTATTCTTCAGTGAGATTGATAATTCAAAGGCTATTTTAGACTAGCACTGTAAATACCAATAAATGTACAAAGCATTAAAATGATCATTGAATTCACGGTATCTTAATAATTATAGAAAAGGAATTAATTGAAGTTTGTTTCACATTGAACTTTCTTCAGATGTTCATTTCCAGTTCTTAATGACTCACAGAATTTCCAAACTCCAAAGTTTTCATTGTTTTAATAGTATTTCTTGATATCAGAAATTATACACTTTTATTTTATTTTTAAAAGTCTTAAAAGACTAGCAAACTAGAAGGGGGGATGTTGTGATATTCCTTTAAGGGATATCAGCATGACATCACTAGTAGGGAAATGTGTCATGTGCTCCAGTCTTAATGTTACTTTTGCTTTTAGTAGAGCACACACAGTTCTTCAAGCTTTGTACCCATGTACACTCTTGTGTGCCTAGTCTTTGTACGTGAACCTACAGCTGGTTTACCCAATTCCTTATGAGTGACTGGTGACTACTATATCATTCTAACAGCATGACAATGCATTGATCATTATTGATAATCAAAGGTCCCTGATTCATGTACAAAAATGAATGGTGGGAAGAAAAGTTGTGTTATGTGTTTGTGTGTTAAGACTGTTTAACAATGTTATTACCCCTTCTAGTTTGCTAGCCTTTTAAGATTTATAAAAATAAATAAAAGTGTATGATTTTTGATATCAAGAAATACTATTAAAACTATGAAAACTTTGGAGTTTGGAAATTCTGTGAGTCATTAAGAACTGGAAGTGAAGGTCTGAAGAAAGTTCAATGTGAAACGAACTTCAATTAATTCCTTTTCTATAATTAGAAAGATACCATGAATTCAATGAACATTTTAATGCTTTGTGCATTTATTGATACTTACAGCGCTAGTCTAAAATAGTCTTTGAATTATCAGCCTCACTGAATAATAACCCCACATTTGTGTCTAGGATTTGAGATTACACTGTCATTATTTAATTATTATGTAATCGGTTTTTAATTGCCACCCTGTTGAGCGGTCACATCATTTGTCACTCCATGGAATCACTCCACCATCCATTTAAATAAGTCCCACTATATTTTGTTCAATTATGAAAACATTGGCCAAGTCTTATAGTTACTAGAAGAAATTCATGCAAATATACAGCCTACTGATTCCTGACAGTGGCTTATGAGCAGGTATACCATTCAGATGCCAACTTGCGACAGGATAAGCAACATTTGACCAAGTTTTATGGAATGATGTGGAGATGCCGGCATTGGACTGGGGTGGGCTCAGTAAGAAGTCTCACAACACCAGGTTAAAGTCCAACAAGTTTATTTGGTATCATGCGCTTTCAGAGCACTGCTCCTTCATCACGTGAGTGTTATGGAACTCATGATAATGCAGTCCCATTGGGCTGGGCTGATTGTGATTGATTGCAACACTAATAAACTTAACCCCTGTTGCCCATTCAGACAATAGCAAGGGACATGCATCCCCTATGCATATGCCAAGCAGTGATGTCCCCTCATCTCTATGCCACTTGCTGTGTGGATACAGCATAATGTTCATTTACACCTTACACAGTTATAGGCAAGAGGTTCAAATTTGCGAATTCACCCACTCATTTCCTGGATGATGCAGAGATGTCTGTGCTTATGATGCGTGATACACATATTATAAATACAAACTTTAAAGGATTTAGATCCAGATGATCCTTTGAAGAAGATGATTTTTGAAAATACTGCTGCTGAAATGGGAATCATGAGTGTGATTAGGGACAGATGTCAAGAAAAAGAGGCAGGATATTGGATCAATCTTATTACCTGCATATGTTATCATGGCTGACAGAACCGTAAGGGAATTGGACACACTAATACTTCCTCCGATTCTTGGTAACCACCCATCTTCTGCAGCAAAAACATACAAAACAAATACAAACATTAATCTTAACTCAAATCAAATTATTTAAAATTTTATGTATGCTTCAACTTAATGTTCCTACTTTTGTAACTTTGTTACGTGACTGACATTTCTGAGCTGGCATTCAGTCAAGTAGACTTTTGTCTTTAATGTACCTGTAACATCTTTATTTCATAGAATACTGACTTTCTATTTTTTTAAATTATTTATATTTTCTATCTTATGTAGGTAATAGTATTTTCCATAAATGTCTAATGCTGTTCGGTAACACTTTTAAGGACTTTAGGGTTGAAGATCTTTTATTGTCAAGCTATTGGAACAATAGTTTGTGAATCCATTAATGTTTGACCTATATTTGGGTATACCTAAAGATTGTAGGTGTGTGCGTGTATGTGTATGTGTATATCTTAAAATCATCTAACAATTGATACAACAAATTATGACGGCATTAACATTTGACCTACATTTATATATACATATAGATTGAGCATATGCATTTATAAAATATATCTTGCATTCATATATATTTGACTGCAAGCACAGAGTATTAAAACACACCTTAAAGGCATTGGCTGTATAATATCACTTAGTCCTGCAGCCTTTTCTGACAGTCTACCAAGATGACAGGAAGGAAAGCAGACAGTAGGCAAGACAACAAAGGAATGAAACAGTGTCTTACTAACTATAATACTTCCTGAAAACATGTTATTGATGTATGTGCAAAATCTAAAAGACACTTTACAAATGCATCCAAAACATTCCCCGGTGCCTACTCAAATGTAGACTTTTAAGAATTTATCCCAAAAGGGAAAGTAAAATAGCTTCCGCACATGTTGTTGCACATTGCAATCTGATGAGAAATTTTAGTTTAGAGACATTTTGTTTAACTTGTGATACCACTGTAGTGTCAAGTAATGTAAGATCAAATAGAGGTGCAATGATTACCAAAGCTTCTAGTTGTAAAAAAAAATTCTCTTTTTTATAGTTCATTGAATTGACATTGTCTGATTTTTGTATGTTTTTGACTTGTTTCCCTGTGCCTTTTCAGCATTTGTTTTGTCTTCTACCTAATGTCAATGTTTGGGAGTTCTTTTCTATTCCATTTGTTAAAACATTCTTTTCTCAGTTACGTATTTGGCCTGAGCTGCCATATCATGTACCTCATTGCCAAGAATTAGGCTTGTTCACACATAATGCTCAGGCCTCCATCATGCAGTATTGAGTTCATTTTTCAAAAAAATTGTGTTAAGGAATGAGATTTGTACAAGGACATTGGTACAACAATATGCAGTCCGCTTGGAGTACACCAGGATAGGGAGAATAGGGCATAGGTAACGTAGAACAGGATTTGCTGCTGGAAGGGGGAGGAGAAGGGCTTTCAGCATGTGTACTCAGAGATCAATTCTCCGATTTGGACCTCAGCAAAGTATAGTGTGTTAGACATCTCTGCTTCACAAAAGAGGCCCTCACTGAAATTAGTTAGGATGGTGGCATTGCAAGTGGCTGTGAAGGTGACTGTGACCATGAACATCTTTGCATTTTGCTCCTTCCATACTGGAACATGCAATATTTCTAACATCTCCCAGTTTTCAATCCAAAGTTGCATAAGGGAGGTCACTGGGTCACTGTATTCCAAGAGAACTCAATGCTATTCTTTCTATCTACCAGTAAGAAGCAGATAGAGCGAGCATACAGCTTTGCTAGCATTGCAGATTGCAGGGTAGCATGGAGGCCTACACATCACTTTGTGGGCGCTGCACACTGATTCTAAGATGTAATGTAATTGAAAGGGATTCTACTCCTTCAGGTTCCAGCTGCTGTTTGGAAATGCGCATCATGCAGGTCACTGCCTGGTATCCTGGCAGTGGTCATGAGCATGATAAGTTAAAATCTGTATGTAATATGACATGCTTTCATCCATAAATTTGGTTTGTGATGTTTATTTTACAACAGTTATTATGTGACCAAGCAACGGTCAGTAAAGGGGGAAGGTGTGGGAATTTGGTGAGCTCCCACTGCAAACCAACGGGTGACTATTAGGTGGCAAGAGCTATCGACTGACCAAAGGCTCATGAGTCTGGTGTGCAATCCTCTCACAAAATGTGAGACAGCAGAACAATGCTACTGCTGCCTGGGCTGCTCTGGAGTTTGTGTCTTTATATGTCCTGTTTGTGAACAGAACTCCCACTCATCTGACGAAGGAGCAGCGCTCCGAAAGCTAGTGGTATTTGCTACCAAATAAACCTGTTGGACTTTAACCTGGTGTTGTTAGACTCCTTACTGTGTTTACCCCAGTCCAACGCCAGCATCT